>NC_069113.1:985000-1321666 GCF_025612915.1 Magallana angulata | reverse complement strand
TCAAATTTAAGGGAATACACTGCTTTTTGTCTTTTTTATTGAACAAAAAAGTGTACGTTGTCCTATATAATAACACTCTGTCACGTGTAACTCTTGGAGTTGTGTATTAGCAGAGGAATGGATAATTAGCTAATTTATATTTATAATAAAAAAGACATCTGCAAAAGATGGACTTCCAGAAACAGTGATTCTTAAATGATATACACACTCCATTTGAGAAGATACGAAAATGGAAATCAAATTGATATCTGGTGCCCTTTGATTGAAGGAATTTGCCAACCAGACATTTACTACCAGGTGATCTTCATTCGAACTCTTTGGTTAGAGTCTGAGATAACGATGAGGAAACTCGGCCTGAAATCCCATCACCCCCGTGAATAAACGCGAGCGCGAGAAGTCAGCGAGATAAGGTCTGTCAATGTATATGTCGACAGACAATTAAAACAACGTAAACGCGTCAATGCTATCTTACGGCGTTTGTTGTTTAACAGAAGTCAGAACGCTACCGTAGCGTAGCTTTATAGTCTTAATGATATCAAAGATAACGGTTTGTAATTCTTCATGATCCTCGGTAATCGTACGGAAATGTGTCAATTCAAACCGAGGTATTTAGCTGAAACATGTTCTTCTACATTGTGTAAGTGGTCCATTACCACAGCTGCTTCATTACTTTCTGAATTCACCAGAAGTTACTTTATTCTTTCTAAGAAATTATATTCGTTTTACACAGGCTAGTTATGTAATTATCTAAGGTGAATTGAACACTTTTCATTTATGCGTTTTGTACAATGGAGTCTTATCATTGCTTTATTGGTCTCAGAATGCCATTCTGCTGCGGAGACACGTGGTTACGCACTCTATGTTCAATGATAAGAGATATATATGATACGATACTATTACATATACAGGACCAAGTATACCTTTTAAAAACGTTAATGGGCAACTTTATATTAAATTATGCTTTGTAAGTCTAACTTAATTGCGTGCATTTCACCTACATTAACAATTTTTTAAAGATTATCACGAAAGGACGATGCGCATGTACATTAATATAAATAAATGGGAGGAGGGGTGATTTCTAACTATTCTCAGATTTCAGAATGAATGGTATCTAGTTTCTCTAATGTCTTTGTCAGATTTAAAATTTAACAATTTCTCTCTGCACACATGTGCTTCACACTTTCAATTAGATTCTTTTAAAGAGTGTACACCGTTTTTGTTTCGAAATTTCGTGTGTGTGGCTGAGAATCGTTGAATTCTCATTACGAGTATAAAAATATAAGCCAGCACCAGAAGTGCTCGAAAACGTGAGTAGATTTCAAAAGGAACATGAAACAAAACATTTTATGACCAACAAAATTCTTGATTAATTAATGTCAAGGATTGGCTTTTCTTCGTTTTATTTACCCCCCCCCCCTTCTCCATAATTTCTATTTCTTTTTTCAGTTTCCCCAATGTATATTGTTATTTAACCGTTAATTGCAACCTCGATCCATTGACATGTGATGTGTACGTTTTGATGGTTGAAGCTCTCATTTCACATCTCGTTGTCTTCATTTTATTCTTTCAGCGTTAAAGTCGGTCTACGACACGATAAAAGTACACACATCTATAAACCCTGATGATTTTGTTCCTATTTTCTCCTTTACACTCACAGCTGTGTGAACATTAAGGTTTACTGACGAGCAACTGTCTGGTTTTCTGCAGAAGCCGAGGTCAAAATACTCCAGTCATTTGATTTGACAATTTCTTGGACAGCGGTAATCAAATTTGTAGTAATGTTCTGTTTTTGATGACTTAGTTAATGATTTTGATATTCAAGGTGTGTGATATCGCGTCTGTAGACCACTAATTCTATTGTTTGAGGGGTTTCCCAGGAGTATTTTCACGTTCACGGTCTCGTCTCGTGAGATTTCTGGACGTTGTTGGCATTTTGCTTTATTCACCCTGTAAAATTACACCTTATATTAGATCATGCGGATAATGACCAACAAATCGATGACTATTGTTTTAGGGTATTATAAAATCAGGGAAAAAGCCGAGATTCTGGGAATAAAGAAAACTGTTCAATAGATCATCGGCACCGGATCCAGTATCGAAGGGTTTGACCATAATATTCTTGTTATTAATTTCCACAATCAACAGCATATCAGCAAACATATTCTGGGGGTGTTTTATGTTTTTTATAAGGCTGAGATGAAATGATACCGCCTTTAACTTGATTTATGGCGGTGTTTGAATGGGATTCTTGGTTTCAATGATGGCTCCTGTGATGCCGCGATAGTGTTTGTATTTGTATACAGACTTCGGCAGAGGCTTATCTGTAGACGAGTTACCACTTGAAATCTTACATGTGTGGCTTCAATGAACGCTCTATTGTTTGGTGATCTAAATAGTCGGCAGTTGATGAAATGGGACAAAAACCAGGATCTCCGACCATCATCGGATATTTCATCACCTTTCACGGATATTGATCCCGAGCTTTAAGAATTTTTATGACAAATTTCACAAACAAGTTGTTATTCAAATACATGTATTTAAGCTGCTAAATCTTCATTTTTTTAAAACTAAGACGATTTTTAAAATATTTTTTAAACACTTTTTATCGAATGATTTTGCATAGATAGAGAAAAAACATCTAAAAAAATGGAAATAAAAAAAGAACATGACCCCTGACAAATATCACAAATATTTGTAGGCCTAACTGTTGCATAAGTAAAACAATAATTTTTTGTTGAAAGAATACTAGGTGTTGCTTCCCTTATAAGTATCTCGTAAAACGGTATCTTAAAATCAGACAGGAGAGTGATATTCTTTTTTCCCCTTGATTTGTCTGAATTTGCGAAAAATCGCGGAAAAAAAATCACGACTGCTCCCGTCCAGTGGACGCGAATCAATGAGAGCCCGTGTACTTGTCTAGAAAGGAACAAGTTTTATGATGGTATAATAATGTTCCAACACCATATCGGACATTAATTGAACAGCGAATCGGATCTACACCATCTTGGTTCTGTTATTAGTAATTTGTATCTTCCGTTTCGGTATTTTACCCATGGGACATTAGGAAAAGCGCCACCTAACGAGAGCCATTGCAAAGAAAAAGAAAAATGACTAACAAAACACAAAATCCCCCGTGAAAAAGCGCGCGAGCAAGTGCTTACCGATCGGTACCCCGGGGAGTGGGTAATTATATCTATTCGCGGACCCGATAGCGGATTTTTTTTTTATCGTACTCGAAGTGAGCTTAAATATCTTTACTTTCTTTTCCGTCCATTTTTATTCCTTTTTGTTCTTCAAAGCTTTTGTCAAATAAAGTATCCAAGGGTTGTGTTGTTATGATCACAAAATATGACGAAATTATTTTCCGAGTAGAAACATTTTATTACTTGATTTGACACTAAAAGGGTTGAAAACAAGTCGATTTCGTCATTAGTTGATTGAACGCACCATATATGCTGTAAATCTAAGATTTGCAGTACTAATAAAGTGTATATACATTCTGTGGTCGACACGCTACACTAATAACTAAGATGTTAGAGCTCTAATAAAACGCTCAAAAATGTCTAGCCAGTAATCTAGCCTTATTCTTAAATGAAGAACAAAACTTAAAAACTTTGCCAATCTCTCTCTCTCTCTCTCTCTCTCTCTCTCTCTCTCTCTCTCTTGCCCTTGGATTTGACACCTGTCAATATCAATTCTAATACATGCCAATATCTGTTGATAAAAACAATTAGTCTGTAATACAAAGCTTTAAACGCGGAGAAAGATATAAATATTTTTAAATGTTCGTGACATTTATATCAACAGGTCAATACTTTCTCCGAGTCACTTCATATCAATAGACCGACATTTATTGAGCTATAGATACCATCAATGTATAAGCAAATCTTACGGCAGAATTTTGAAGCTACCACATTTTAGTGTGAATGAAAGGAAAACAGGTAAATAAATGTAGAAGACCCCCCCCCCCCCAAAAAAAAAGTAAAAAAAAAAAGTGAGACAGTAGGTGCTTATGTGAAAGTTATGAAATTATGAGAAATTAATTTTGCACTCAAACTTTTTATTTGGAAGACAATTTTTTGAGCAAATAAATATTTTATCACCTATGTAATAGTTGATAATAGATATTCGAATTGGACAGGGGCCGTCAAATAAACTTTTCCGAGAATTCTAAGCATGCAAATCTAGCAAAATAGTAACGAGAAGGCAATAATTTAACGACATAACATTGTATGTTTTATCATTTCATTTTTGGTCTTTGAATGTAAAGGCAGCTCAGCTTGTGGATAAAAGAAGATAATAATTTTAACTTAACATGAAGTCAATTATTCAACCAAAGAATTTTTCCTGTGGCAACTGTTCCAAATGCAATGAATTATAAATATTTAGTAGTAAGTTTGAAACTAGTTGTTTACTACTTAACCTTATACATTTGTAATTAAATGACTTGTAAGATTTGAAATTAATACTTTTTACAGTGCTACATCTTGGGAAAACGCAGTCAAATTAATACCATAAAATATGTTTATTATCTCCATCTGGACATCATACATGATTTTTAACACTATATTTATCATATATATATATATATATATATTTATATAAATAAATGCAATCGAGGTGTTCATTGAAACAGTAAGGCGCATATAATCTGTCAAATAATGCTTATTTTCAAGCCACTTTTGAAATGCGTTTCTACTTTTTTATGATTTACTGAATGTTTTGGTTCTTTGGTCGGTTAGTTTCTCTTTTTGTTTCAAAGAGAATATAATATAGAATATAGAATACCCTATAGTATCAAAAGTTGCCATGTATTTCTGTAATAAGATTTATGGCTCACCTGAATCACTCAGGTAACCTATTGCAATTGGTCTTCGTCCGTCGTCGTGCGTCGTCCGGTGTGCGTCATGCATTAACAATTTTACATTCTTAACTTCTTCTTGAAAACCACAAGGCCATTTTTGATGTGAAGCATCTCTATGGTAAGAGGAGCCAAATATGCAAAAAAGCCAAATTTTCAAGAATCTTCTTCTGTCATACAACACAAGTGAGGAAAAATCTGAATGCATGGTTATGATGTCCATGAAGCCCTCTTCCATTGTGAAATTCATGGCCCCTGGGTCAGGGGTTCAGGCTCTAGGTACTCGACCGTTAATGCCTCTTTTGAAAAAAATATTAGCAATGCCTAAAACTGAATAATATTGAATGCCAAGCTACTTTAAATAAATCCAAATCTAAAATTTTCTTTTTAGATACCCTTTGATTACTCAAATGTTGCGTTTTTGATTTATGCATAATTTCTATAAATTTTTTTAATAAAATGCTTAAAGCTTTCTTCATTACAAGCATGTATTACTGTATAATAACAAATAGACAAGGGTCGGGTTCTTTGAAGAAAAAACCCGCCTTATTTTTAAAAACCACTTCCAGTTTGTTATTTTTTAAACCTTGAGTCAGTTTATATATAGCAGTTAGGAAGGTGGGATATAGCTGTATTAAGCATATAGTTATACATGAGGATAGCAGTTTTGGACTTTTTCTGCCGCTTTCATTAGTTCAGAGAACTCGCAGTGCCTGTCTGCGCGCATGCGCTTGCTTTATTTTCTTTGAAATGAAGATTTATGCATTTGTATTTGCAAACCATTTTGGCGCTAAAAGAAACCATTCATTTCAAAGTTTTAAATGCCAGTTCTTTAGCTATTATTATTGGAATCTCGGCAGATTATCTGACAATTAACGGTAATTAGATTTGGGTGACGCTCGTGGTGCCTGTTGGTAGGACACGTGTCATTTATCTCCCTCCCCTTGTCACGACACCATTATACGCCTGGTACACTCTGCAGCAGTTGTCTTCCATGTGCAGAAGACGAACAAATGTTCAAACAAACTGCGAGTGTAATGGCTTTTCTCGTAGACTACATTAAGTTGCGTATAAAACAAAAATATATTTGCATGGAAACAACCCCGAGAGAGTTCTATTGTGATCACTCTGTTTTGTGGATTTTGTCATTCCATTTTTGGAATTATCGTTTCAGACGTGCAACTTAACACTCATTTTTTCTTGATTATCTAACAATGCAATGTCTTTATAATCACAAAAATATCACATTTTGTAAAATAAAAAAAATAAAAAAATGAATAAACTAACAACAAACAACAACAACAAACGAAAAAACCGAACAAAAACAACAGACAGTGGGGTGGTTTGACGAGAGATAACAATGAATTAAAGCGCTTATTTTTTGGAAATTTACGAGAAAGTACTGTCCAATAGAATAAACAATTCATAACCAATCGACCAATCAATTAATCTATCTGTCAATCAGCCGATTTGACACAATACTTCGTCTTGTTGGTGTTTTTTTGAGAGCTTACTCCGGTGAAATACATAGTACTTTTTTTTAAAACTAACTTAATGCAAAGCTTTTTCTGTGAACTGTGATTTGAAGTCCTGTCTCAAGTTATTTGCTACTTTATCTGGAATTGGAATTAAATCGTATCAAAAAAGACCCATAGCGTCTTGTTTTAAACTGTTTTACTTAGAAACAGTAATTACAACCTCCTTCTGTTATTTAAGGGATTCGTAAGCTAGTTTTGCCTTTAAGAAATAAAAACAATTATTTGGAGACGAAATGAGAACAGACGGTACCAGTAATTGTTTGAGACTTGTCGAAATTGCTTACTGCAGAAATCAATAAACGACATCCCAAGGTATCCAAAAACTATTTACTCTGCCCATTCCTGCCTGTTAACCAGCACAGCCACGCAAACTTGTCATGGCCGGGGAAATCTAAAATTCAAATCCACTAAAACATATTTGAGACCTCGTTTTTGTGTCTCTTGGTCGCACTATTGGTCACGATAGCGCCGAGAACCCCGGTGACTCACGAGACATCGGTCAGATTTCTGTATTCAAATACAAGTAAACCTCAGAAAATGTTCGATAATTCTATAAAGATAACTCATCGATCAATAAAGGAGATGTCAAAGGAAGCTGGATGGTCTACAAATTACCCAACAAATCTACCTATTGACTTTAAAATTTAGATATGATATTTAGCTTTAAACTATATTGTTTTGAAAAAAGTCCAATTTAAGTTTAAAATTTGTACCGTGGAATCATTTAAATTCGTGGGTGCCAATTTTCGTGGATTGTGGTTTTTTTTCTAAATCGCGGGGGTGTAATTTCGTGGAAGCATCGGTTTTCGGTTTCAGAAAGAAAACTAAATCTTTTAAAATATGTTTTCGTGGTTGATGTAAATTTGTGGAAGAAAGTTATCCACGAATACCATGAAAATTGAGCCATCACGAATTCTAATGATTCCTTAGTATACACTGGTGTATTTTCCTATATCTAGATTTCTTTTTCTGTAGGAGATTAATATAGCCCGAAATGGCCTTGACCCTTCGGTTCTTAAATGAGTTTTGTTAATATTTCTGCTTTTTATGTCTTATAAGATTAATATCTGCAAAAAGTTTGACGTTCAGAAATTTTCGGATTCAGTGGTGCATGTACTGTACATCAAAGGGTCTATTTCAGATCCTCTTATAAAGGTCGCAGTCACTGGTGTGATTTGATGTGCCTTTATTTCTCCACTCTAATCTGTGAATTCGATAATTAAGATTCGTATGTCTGTCCGTATGATGAAAGTCCCGAGGGACAGTGAAATTCACTTTGCCGACTACTCGTGTGTCGGAGAAGGGTGAGAAAAATGGCCCCTCTTGACTGTGGAAAAGAAGATGTACCGAACGACAGAGCGGCTGTGACTCAAAAGATAAGGCGATGAAGCATACTGTCTTAGAAGACGTAAATTGAAAATGTATGTCCATCCATTAACCCCTCCCCTGTCGATTCGATTATCGTGAAACAAACGACCAACCTTCCCTATTAAATAACATGCCTTCAGATTTACCGATGGTGTCAAAAAGAATACGTAATAAAAAGCCGCCAAGATAGTCCTTTTTCTGTTTTTTCTTCTTCTTGAGATTCATAACGTTTCCAGAAATCGATAACAGTGAGCGGTTTTACGACAACCGGGCGATTGGATCTCTTCTTATATTACTGAAAACTTGCGCGCTCTTTGGTTGGGTTTAGTTTAACTTTATTTGTTTTGTTTATTTCTAGGTGCTTTGACTCTGGAGCCCAGTTTTGATGTTCCGGTGATAAACATAACTGTAGTGGTGGGGAAAACCGCCATTTTGCCTTGCTCGGTTGAGTTTCTGGGAGATCATAAGGTATATTTTATTAAATAGAATGATCTTTCAAAAGCAGATCAATCTATATGGAAGAAGTCCACACCCGTTATCAAATGTTTGCAAACGCGCCTTTGATGTTTTGGTTAACATTGTATTTTCAAAATAAATTACAACGAATAAATATTCAATCCACCAGTTGTTATCTCTTAAATGCAGTTAATTATGTTGATATTCCGTCAATTATGCTGTATCAAGTACCCAAGAAACATTGTTTGTAAAACGAGCTTTACCTACAGTACTGTATTCCGAGAAGAAGTGCATAAAAATGTCTGTTTTTGTACGGTTTCTATGATGTAAATTGTCTGTTTTCCACATTGCTACATGTAACCTATGACAACACTTGTGTGCCTAATTTTTTGCAGGTTGTTTGGACGGACGAGTTCTCCACCTTGCTGACCTTTGACAACAAGCGTATCATTGATGACGATCGGATTGGGATAGACAGACCCTACACCAGAGACTGGAACCTAATTATTCATGACGTAAAAGTCAAAGATAGAGGGCGCTACATTTGTCAAATCAACACTCAACCAATCAAAACAAAGCCCGTGGATCTAAATGTTCTAGGTAAACTAGTACCGAGTCTTCTCAGGCTGCTTCACGAAATCACAAACTTGTCAATTTTACGTCTAGATTTCATTAAGTATAATTTGAATCAAATTACCTGGCCCCGCTTCCTAGCACTTTATACAAAGTATGATAGGATCTTGACAGTAAAGTGGAAGATTTGTTTAGTAATACTTAATATATTGCAATTAAAACGGGCTTATAAGCTTCGTACAATTTTTTTCGTAATCCCTCTATTCAGTGTGACTATTGTGCATAATCAAAAGCGTTTTTTAAAAATGTAAGTTATACATGTGACAGTTTTTCCCGAGTAAAATCCAATTGATTGTGAGATTTCATTCAAAGCATCAAACAATGTAACAACTTTACTCATTGAGGTTCTGCGGGGGGGGGGGGGGGGGGGGGGGCATCTGTATCTCTTGAAATGCCATGGTCAACCTGGTTACCAGATTGGGTTTCTTACATACAGTAAATTTTTGTACGAAGTATGAATAGTTGTACAGTTGTTTTTTGCAAAGACCTTTTGGCAAATATCAAGGAGAGGATGTATTTTCTACTTATATTACGATATAACATAACTTGGGTCAGTTTACGCTTTATAAAATGCTAAGCAGTTTATAAATAAGGGTAAAAGTGCCCTAAGGTATGTTAAATATACTTGTATAACATAGGTTGAAATAAAATTTATTCCATATAATTTAATTATCTTCAACTAATAAGATACAATGCCAATTATTTTGAAAAATGACGTAAATTTATAATTTAAATGTAACATAAAGCGAATGAATGCGTTTTGCACGCCCGTCATTTTGTGACGTAGGCAATTTTATACAATATTAATGGATTTGTTGGCCAATCAAATGAGGCTTTACAACCGGAAGTGAATTATTGAAGGAATAAGGAATCATTCTTTGAGAATTATGAGGGAGTAATTTTGGTCGGGACGTTATCAGATCCATTTAAGCCCAAATGTCTTTATGATAGATTTCATTACGTCCCGACCGAAATTATCACCTCATGGCATAAAATAAAAAAACAAACCCCGCTGGCGCCCCAATTAAGCCTAAAAAAAAAGTTGTGTGCTTCGGGTAACCCGACCTAACCTACAAAAATGGCCCGATCCTACCATTTTTAGATGCCTGATTTTATCCGATTGTGAATATTATCTTATTTCCAATAAAAAATACGTTTTTAAATATGAAACAAACAAAAATTCTTAGGATTCAGGCAAAAAAAAAAATAATGAAATTAAAAAAATCCCTACCTACCTAATTTTTTCATCAGTGTTACCCTAAACACACTATTTTTTTTTCTAGGCCTTATACGTAATTTGAAGTTATGGGTTTTATAGCACAACATCGATACGTAGTGTTATCACAAACAAAGACACTGGAAAATGTTAATATTTTGAAATAATAACAAACACAGGGCATGAGCACGCGATGTATTACAGAAAGTCAATGACGTCAACAGGCACCGTAATGAAGGGCGTGCAGATGAAGTCCCTGGGAATGGTGTTTACACTCGGCTTTGGCGAATTCACAGCTTAAATAGATAAATAAATGACAATGAATTTCTCAAAGATGCACACAAATAATCCTGAAATGTTCAATTTAACACCGTCAATAGCTTAGAAAAGATATGTAAATTACCAAAAAAAAAAATATAATAATAACCAGTTTAATGTTATGAGATTCGTGTAATGTGTTAACTGTGAAAGCCATATTCCATTTGTTATTTAATGATTGGCTATTTCTGACTATATATTGGCTGTCTACTCTGATTGGCTATATCTGATCTGTTTACTTAGATAAGCTGTATCTGCGCTGTTCTGCAATAGGTTATATCTGACCCATTTATTGGCTACATCTGACATGTTTACTTTGATTGGCTGTATCTGACCTACTTACTGTGATTGGCTATATCTGACCTGTTTACGGTGATTAGCTGTTTCTGACTTAATTTTATGTGATTGGTCTTTAGTATACTGACCTGTTCTGATATGTGTGATGGTCTGAAGCACACACAACCATCGTCTCAAAGGTTGAGCAGTCTTTGTGTGCTATCTCCTTACAAAGCTCGGAGTGGTCCAAGGAGGTGTGATCGTGATTCCCGGCGGCGGCAATGATGCCTGACGAAAACGATAGATCATTTGAATATTTCTTCGTTTGATAGTTGTGATTTTTTTAAATGATAACCATTATTCAAAAAAATTGTTTTTGAGCATTTTTGTATATTTCAGTTTATGTATAATTTGATATTCTTACATTGTTTCATCTAATTTTGCAAAAACAATTGTTTACACTGTGTTTTTCTACACATTTTCAGAGTGATGAGTAAATACCAGAAACAAACTGTAACTTTTCTATTCTAAACTTATCAATAGACAATTCTTTTTGTACTGATCTTTTCCCATTAAAACTCTATCAATTTAAGAAGGTTGGATCCTGCGATTACAAATCTTAAAGTTTTTAAATAAGGAATAAGGAATCATTCTTTGAGTATTATGAGGTGATAATTTCGGTCGGGGCGTGATCAAATCCAATAAAGCCCGAAGGAAAATGTAAAAATAAGTATTTTTACAAATAAATCTATACAATATTCATTCTATTACGAACGATTAAAACAAAAATTGAGGTCTATATGATTCTTCCCTGCTACAGTGCTTTTAACTTGACCTAACTTACTGAAGTGAATCGTAATAGATATATTTTCGTTTTTGGCATTATAAATAACTTTCTTTATATCCGTGACAGCAGACACATATTTGTCAAGACCATTCCTTATTCCTGATCGGAATCTATATTAGGACACATACATGTACCGTGTTGATTTCACGGTTTTCTATATGTTACGTAAAACGTCTTCCGGGAAATGGCCTCCTCGTCCAAATGTTTAGTCCTAATAAGATCTACTACAAAATTTTTGCAACAAAGGGGCATGAAATAAAAATCTTACCAACACACAGAAAAACGAAAACTAGGAGTCTCAACATGGTGTCAGTTTGTGGTCGTTGTGGATTCTCGGCAAGATAAGGTGGAACTTACCGAGTGATAAAGACTACGGTCTCCTTTATTTGTGTCATGTGTGGGAAAATCGTGAAATGGTATCTCTTTCCACGCGACCTTGAGCATTGGAATCAACTACGTCATAGGGATTCTGTGGCTGGTCAACACTGGCTGCTACAAAAAAAGGCCCTTAAAATTGTACATCTTTTATTAAGATTTAAAGAAGATAATCTTGCAAGTTGTGCTCGAGCATTTCAATTAAGATTGAGATACCTGTTGGAATACTATAGTAACTACAACGAATTATTATGAGTGAAAATAGGTGTTATGAACCTAAAGAAGGACCGTATAAACCTGTAGATATACGTAGATATACCAATTTCATCAGGGGTTTAAGGGTCTGTGGGATCATGTTGTTCACCCAAAAAATATATATGTATGATTATATCAGAACCAGCTTCTTAACGATTAAGATACAGATAAAAAAGATTAGGCACGCCAAAGAAACTGGCAAAAAACAGAGCACAAGGAGCAGATACAATTCAGGGCGCTGCTCAGGACACGGTCACAGTCAGGTCAAACGGAGATAAAGCTCAGAAGTCACGACGCTGTTACACAAGCACAATCAAACTATGGACCTTAAGAGCCCGGTTTTGTCGTAATATACATGTATACTTGTACCAAGGTGGTTTTTCTGTCTATCTATGACGTAGAGGGGGTAAACATGTACTTACTTTGCTTGCTATAATACCAATAGTCTGTATCTTTGTATGAAAACCTTTTGATACCGATGTTTTTTACTATATATGATTGTGTTGACTTGGAGAGTAGAAAATATTTTTTGGCGTGTGAGCAAAACTATGGTATCAAAAGGGCTGATTTGCCCACTGAGAGTACATGTAAGACCATGCACCAAGAGTTATCATTATGGTTTTGATTTTATTTTTGGCCTATTTCAAGTATGGTCGTGTCGGTTAGAAGGCCATATCTGGGATAGATTTACTTTAAATGTTTTGTAAATAGTATATAAATAATAGACAACAGTTCTTCTAATGAGTAGTACCATCTTTGGGCGTTCCCTTTCATAGTATACCATGCACTGATCATGTGTTTTTGTTTAGTTGAAAAAAATCTTACATATTTTGAAAATCAATGCTAAAAAGGAATCGCTTTGAGGATGTACTTTGAACTTTTTAGATTAATTTTTATTTTCTAAAGCTGATTTTTCGTTTTTTAGTTCCGCCACAGATACTGAACGATGATGGTGGTGGGAGAGAGATCATTGCCAAGGAGGGAGAGACCGTCAATGTTGTCTGCAACGTCTCGGGAGATCCCGCACCGAGCGTGAAGTGGTACAGACGCCCTCTAACGGATATAGAAGGAAAAGAAAGAGAGAGTAAGAACATAATCCAAAACTGACATTGCGCGATTCTATTACGCTACTTCATTGTGGATGATAACGGAATGGCTTAGCTGTGTTCATACACTGACATACAACATAGAAAGAAGCATTGATCATGTAACCAATTGAATATTCGTTGACAGGCTTAGTCATCTCCCAGCTAGACACACCCGACGGCAGGTCGCGAGAGCCATGCATTTACACGTTCCCAGGCGAGTCAGGTAGTCCGCGAGCCTTCCACGTTGTTTGTAGCTAACTTTCGCGCGCTTTGTGTAAATGCATGGCCTCTCTACTAACAAACTTACAGATGCATGCTAACTACTACAACCTCTGATCTTTAACTCCTATAATAAAAAAAGGACTTATTAAAGGCTCACCTTAACTTTATGATGGGTACATTTCTAAACACCCTGCCTGAACTGCTCATGCTCATTGTGATATGGTATATGTATCGATGACATAATTTCTAATCGTTTTCTCGATCATTACCGGTCGCCAGATTGTTGTCGGTTATATGATATGAAAGTAAAAAATATTTGTGCATTTCTGCAGAGCTGTTTTAGTCTCGACCAGACGCTTGTGCTTACAACACAAAATGCAAGATCAAGGTGATCAAGACTAAGCTCTTCTGAATGTCTAGTTCAACCAGACGCTTTGTCTTTGCCTGAGAGAGCGTGTTGTTGAATACGACCAATTGTATAAGTTAAAAAAAAATGATAAAAAAGTAAAATGTATTTTAATAAATAACATAATGGTTCTTGCATTTATCAATATATTATATAAGTTTTAAGATGGAATAGCAAAGGTTGTACTCGCTAATGTAACATAAGAATTATGGAGAGGAAAAGAAACTTACTTAAAGAGTTAAGGGGCGATTTGGATTGATATAACCTCATATCTGTGTCTCAGCTTTTATGTAACTTAGTATGTACTGTATCATGAACGTTTTCTTTTCATATTAGTAATTTTGATCCTGGGGTAGGCACCATTTTGACTGTATTTCTTAGAATTGCGTACAATACACAAGTTCTTCAATTGCAAAACTTGGGTTACCTGTGTTATTATAGAGGAAAGAAAGAAAGACATCGGCAGACAGTGGACCGAGAGTGGAGGCCATATACATTTCTTTACGGCATTTGTCAATCAATTTATGATTTCCTTCGATTGTTTATTACGCGACTACTTTTTTGAAGGGATCGGGATGGAAGGGGAAATCCTTGTAATTCATAACGTGAGTCGTTTTTGTGACGGTGTGTACCAGTGTGTGGCTTCTAACGACGTCCCCCCAGCCGTGGAAATGGAAACTAAAGTGATAGTAGAATGTAAGTAAAACAGTAAGATATTATCATGCCAGGACAAAGGTGTCATTTTGCATCCGTCGAAGGTGCAGTTTTCTTAAATTCAAGAAATGTTATACAATGTACATGTATGGCAGACTATTACCTTGATGATATAAAACTACTATTCCTTCCGACAGGCGGGACAATTACCGTAAACGTAACAATCATACGGAGAAATTACAGCTTTAATGGAATTTTTTCCAATAAGACATATATAAATTACAAGTTCCCGAGCTATAATTTTATTGAAATTTTTCTGTTCTATTCAGAGTCGTTACGTAAAATTCAAAGTCCGATAACTCGAAGTTTTTTTTAACAAACTTGACAACACCAAACATTATTTTGTTCCTGTTTAATAAAACGCTTTTTTAATGACTCTACTGTTTTGGTTATGTTTTTTTTCCAGTTCAGCCGGAAGTGACTATGGTGAACACACGTCAATCTCAAGCAAAGGGTAAGATGACAATCCTGATGTGTTACGTCACGGCGTTCCCCCAGGCCCTCTCCTTCTGGAGGTACCATGGACAGGAAGTGCCGACATCAGAGAGAATCAAGGTGGAAATTTACCCGGAAAGTAAACCCCACACCATTTCTCTCAGACTCCGGATGCTCAATATATCGGAGTCGGACTTCGGAGAGTATGAATGCGTGGCCTCCAACAAGTTAGGGCGGGACCGGGAAGCCATGATTCTGTTCGGTGAGTAGTGACGTCACAATCAAGCATTGTGTTCGACGAGGACTCGTGAACTGTATTGTTTTTTTGTTTTGAAAAAGCTCTTCGTCGTAGGTGATAGAACCATTATTACAAGGCCTTGGACTTTCCGTAGGACGTAGCTATCATTTCTTGCGTCAAAACATGTTAAAAATGATGCTGGATTCAAGTGAAATATGCACCGATTGCGTAGTCTTAGCTCAGAAGCCAGACAAATCGTGTTGATTTCAATGAGCTTTCACTGAGTGGGCAGCAATGAAATAGACAGGCATACGTGACATTGCTGTTTGACACAACTACCCAAAGTCCAAGCTCCTGTTATAATGGTTCTATTTTGTATCCAAATCATCATCTCTTTTAAAATTCACGCAGAATATCGGCCTCCCGAACCGACCAGTACAACCACAACCTCTGTTGTTATCCCGACGACCAGTACAAGCCGATCATTGGTGGCTCTTGTGACGTATAGACCACGTGTCACGGAGAAAGTACAGCCGTTCAAACCCGGAGAAACAAGTAGGTCAATCATCAAGGATCGGTAGATAGTGGGTGACCAAAGAGATTTATATATTTTCTTGTTTAACAGCCTTCCCGTTCTGTAGATGTTAGCAATAAATCATTAAGAGGGCTGGGTGGTCGTAGCCATTTTAAGACTATATTAATCTCCTAAAAAGAAGATTTCTGTATACAATTAAAGCATAATATTCAAATTTTTAATCTGAAACATTTGTTGCTTTTTCTTTACTAAAAGATAGTTTATAACTAAACATATCATATCTGAAAATTTAAGGTAGATCTGATGGTTCATTGACCGCCCAGCCTCCTTATTGATTATCGTCAAAAGATTTTACATTGAAGAGTATCGGAATCTATCGAATGACCTTGAAATTAAAACCACCGTGAAATACTTAGTAGTACATAAACAATCGGTCTTGCATCATCACTTTTTACTCGAGAATTCTAACGATTATATATGGGGGAATATGACACTTCCATTTAATAATTAAATGGGGTTTTTTTGTTTGAGAAAAAAAAATGGATAAACCTTGACAGTATTTTTATCCTCACAAAGTGAGCGGGAGGCCGGCTAAGTCTCGGGGGAACAACAATTTTCTAAACTGAATCTCAGAATTACAGTGATTTTATTCTGTGTACTCTTATTCTGAAATCCCAAAGTGCCCCATATCACCTTAAGGATGTAATAAACGCCTACTATTCGGGACGTACTATATTAGAATTTTTTTTCTATAAAAGATTCTATAAATACATTCTATAAAAGAATGTATTTATTATAAATAATAAATACATTCAGATTTAGTATAGTCTGTATGTTCTTCATGCCTTATCGTTAAGACTACATTGTACTTAAAGGCTAGCTCAGATTGTTAAAGCATTGCTTTTGATCTGTAGGAATTCAACCTGTGGATTTTACAATTTTTACCTTTTCTTTTTTACAGATTTTTAAAGTACATATGATTTTTGATGGACAAATAATGCAACTTATATAGCGTTTTTTTTTTAAATTTTGAATATCATAAATTATTATCTTTTGTCTGCATATCCCATTCCGCCTTACTTATCATTGAATGTGTCTGAGAAGCTATTTTATATAAAGACTTCTCATTGGATGTGTCCAAGAAGCTATTCTTATATAAAGACTTCTCATTGGATGTGTCCAAGAAGCTATTCTTATATAAAGACTTCTCATTGGATGTGTCTGAGAAGCTATTTTATATAAAGACTTCTCATTGGATGTGTCAAAGAAGCTATTCTTATATATAGACTTCTCATTGGATGTGTCTGAGAAGCTTTTTTATATAAAGACTTCTCATTGGATGTGTCTGAGAATATATTTTATATAAAGACTTCTCATTCGATGTGTCCAAGAAGCAATTATATATATTATATATATATTTATAGACTTCTCATTGTATTGTCTGAGAGGCTGTTTTTATCTTTGTAGGTTTTGTCAGTAGCCAGAACGGAGGGCATATTCTACATAAAAATTTAGCCGTTATTGTGGTGACATTATTTTTAAGTTCGCTTTCGATATCTTAGCACGGATTCTAATCACGTGACCCAGTGTAAATGGCGCCCAGAGGAAAGAAAGGCGAATGGATTTCATCCAATCATACTTTATACTTTGTGTTACTTACATTCCACGTGATTTGGGGTCCGTTACTAATTTTGGTGACGTCACTGTGTGTTCTAATAGTCTTGTTGTGTTATAACATCACTGATTGTTATCTGTTATTAGATTTGATTATTTTTATGCTCTTTATCCATCATTTCATCAAGTGCTAACATTTTCATTGAACTTGATTTTTGAGTTCGTATTTATACATGAAATGAATAGACCGATTCACAGTATCAGTCCCTACTCTTTTGAATCCATATTCAGTGTTATGTCTGACCAATGTGTGCGCATGCGTATGTGCATGTGAGTATGACCAATGATAGGGGTATTGTTTAAGCCTCCTTCCCCCTCCTCATGACCTTATTTCGTATGTGCTCATTTTTTGTACAATGACGACATTTATCAGATAGTGATATCTAATAAAACATTAATTTTACCTATATGTTTCATCTTTTTCAATACCCTATCATAAGTAGATCAAGTCTATTCTTTCGTAAACTGTGTTTAAGATGATATGCCATGCTATATCAATACAATATGTATGTGTATACTACATTGTGTAAACCTGGGAGAACAGTTCAAACTCTCACTTTGTCATTTCCCTCTCAGGAATCTCACTTTCATCAGAGAGTTATTTAGACTTCTAAAAAACAGCATAAAGGGATATTTTCAAGTCCCCGACTTCCTTCACACAGATGTATATCACCGGTTATAATGTGTAATTTGCTTTTATGTCACTTCTGGTACATTTTTCAGTGTAAAAAAAATATTGAGCATGGATTATTTCCCTTAAGTAACTGGGCTGCGTTTTACAAACAAAACTTACGACTTACCAAAATAATAAATGCTAATCAAAAACAAACAAATCAATATTTCATTTTCATGTCTGTAAAATATCATCATGGACATCAGAGTAGTTTTATAAATATGGTTATGTCTAAGTTTTGTTCTTTAAATATCATTCCATGAGACTGAAAATATTTACGACTCTAGTTCTTTAAAATATCATTCCATGAAACTGAAAATATTTACGACTCTGTCGTAAGTTCTGCTGTAAAACGCGGCAGAGCAACATTGTAGTACTCTTCATTCAGTCACGATTCATATCTCCATTTGACAAAATTCTATCAACAATATTGATTAAATCTTGACAATTAGATTTGTTAAACCTTTCTCAACAAGAAGATTGAATAATTCTTTCCCAACAACAACATTTCTCCATCAACAAAATCAGATATTACTTTGTCGACAAGTTTTGATAATTATTTACAGTAACAAGATAGAGAAATTTTTCCCAACATTTCATAAACATTTTAAAACGCTACTAGATTTTGGGGATAAATATGTACAAATTATAATCATGGTTTTTGAAGAGATGTTTTTTTTAAATCATTGTAGAAAAGGTTCTGATTGTGGATGGCATTATCTAAGAATGATATCTGGTCTATGCCAATATGATACAATCAACCGTGTGCTTTAGAATCAATCTTATATACGTCAAACTTTTGTAAGAGGTTGGAGTTAGTATAACTAAATTTGTTTAAGAAATCTTCATGAGGTGATCAAATACGGTCGGGCGTGATTAAATCTACCATAAAACCCTTTCCCTTATTACGTATGTTTATGTGATTTTAAGCAATGCTGTCATTTAAACAATAAAATGCTTGCTTTGGTGATTCATTCGAGATATGAAGGTAGCGACATTGCAGAAAAAATACATAACCCGCGTTAGCGGGTTATGTTATTTTTTTCTGCAATGGTCGCTACCTTCATAACCCGCATGAATCATTAAAGAAAGCTTTTTATTGTTTATATTAACATCATTCTTAATACTAATTAATAAATTGAGCGTAAAAATTAAGTGAAATTCACTTAATGTTTATGTATAAGTACGTAAGCTGAAAGAAACAGCCAAATCGTCTCCTGTGCATGAGGCTTTGAGGCTGACATCATCATGATTACTTCGTGTAGTCCGTGATAGTTGTAGGTCTCGACCAATCGATAATTAGGGCGTGTCAATTCAAGTCCTGTCACTTTCTTGTCAGTTTCAGCCGCTGTAGATTTCGACCAATCGATAATCGGGGCTTGAAGATTTCAGTCTGGCTGTTTCTATAGAGCTATGAATTAACTATAAGTTTCCCTAAGAAATAGAGGGAATAATACTTGGTAGATGTAAATATTAAATCTTAAAAGGGTCATTATTGAAATGTATTGGACTATACATTA
The DNA here is from genome assembly GCF_025612915.1 of Magallana angulata. Classification (NCBI taxonomy): domain Eukaryota; kingdom Metazoa; phylum Mollusca; class Bivalvia; order Ostreida; family Ostreidae; genus Magallana; species Magallana angulata. Next base: position 1,302,018 of record NC_069113.1, on the reverse strand, counting down.
CAAAATCAATTTGTAGCGTTGTCACGGACAAAAACATTGGAAAATGTAAATTGACAAATGTTATCAGTTTAAATTAACATTTATTTTGATGTCTGTTTTAGAGATATGTTGTTAAAACTGTTGCTCACTTCTCATTCCTTTATCCATTCCTGGAATACAGTTTGCTTTGTGAATTTATTCTAAAAGGTGTATCATTTCATAAATTGTAAAGACGTTATATACAAAGCAACTCAGATATGGATTATTTTTTTAACTATCGGTGCAACTAGAAATCAAAGTCTTTAAATAGAGTACATTTTTTTGTAAACTGACCTTTACATACTCTCTTAACAAACTGATGGAATTTTTCTACTTTTAAAGTTAGAGAGATTTTTTCTTTTGTTTACTTATGTGACACCCTGTAAGCAGACACCTTGTGGTGGAGTAGTAATTTTGGGCAGAACCGTATAGCTTTGGGTAGCCGGGGGACGTTTAAATACTAGTAATTCCTCACACCTCCCCTATCGCAGACAGTGTAGACTTAGTGATTACCTGAATGAACTTGTGATTAACAAGAATGGCCCGATCTGTCTGCAGCTTACAGGTGGGTCCTCTCTCTCTCTCTCTCTCTCTCTCTCTCTCTCTCTCTCTCTCTCATAGTTTATTAGTTCGAAGGACTTGAAGTAGATGGTAATTAACTACTAAAATCACTCGCCAAGATAGATGAAAGGGAAAATTAGGCATCTTCGAAAAATAATAGTTCTATCAAATTTCAACATTAATTTGAAAACTCTCCCTTCTTATACCGGACTATCTTTTGAACTGCTCATACAATCAAACTTTTTGAACCCTTTTGATAAAGTTTGCTGGTTTTCGTTTTAAAAGTTTAAAGTAAGAAGAAAGAGAGAGAGAGAGATAGCTGTGATTTACAAGGGGTGTATTGATGTATTGTTTGATATAAAACTTCGCCATGAATTGATCAAGTAACACTTGGTAACTGAAGAATACAGCTGATCTGAGGACGAGCTGGTAACTATAGCCCAGAGGGGGTGTGTATTAGGTATTTAAACTTATCACTGAGCATTGACAGAGCGCGGGGCACCCAGATTTACAATGAACTACGATTAGATTGTATTCAACACAAATAATCAATTGTCGCTTATTTGTCAAATCTGAAACGGCCAGATGGGGGGTGTAAGATGGTTGCCAACCTCCCGGGTTTTGTTGAAGTGTTGATTGATCTATGATAGAAAAGTCTCAGCCGTAAGATTACACATTACACTCTCACTTTTAGAAAATCCGCCAGATCGTTTTATACAGTTCCGCGCCAGTTCCCTGAACATCGTCATTAGTAAGTCAACGTGGAAAAAAGGCTGCGCTTTTATTCTTGTTAAATGTAGCGGGGACTGCAAAGAAGCGGTGGCTAATAACAACCAATTGCTGTAAATGACTCACAATCTCTGTTCAAACCCATGTTTGGTCTCTCCTGGGTCCAGAAATCAATAGCAAAAGTTACAGAAATACGAGCCCTCAGAGTTCTCGAGATATGGCCAAGGCACCTGTAAAAAAATCTTTTCAGCTTGTTGTTTTAAGTACTTTAATGAACACCCTAACAAAATTGCAATTAACCGCCTCACGTGCACTTATTAGTTTAATCCTCTTTATCGCGCGGTCACGTGATTGGACCGCGTCCACGGTGAAGCCGGGATCAGCTTTAATGTGTTTTCCTTTCCCGTCTCCTACAAAGCTTTTTAAATACTCCATTCAAAATATTGTGTTTAAGGTTCGGGGCAGATTACCACTGTTGGAGAGAGAACGTAAATATAAAGGTATATTTTTTGCATAGAGGAGTATATAACTTGTAATTCACAGATTCATCTGTATCAGGTATTCAATAGGTAAGGATGACGTTTAATTTATTGACGTAAGTAAATATTTTTAATCTAAAACTTCCTGATATTTGAGAAAGGTTCATGGATTGCCTGATTGACCAGTTGTTCATCTGTTAGGACAGGTGCGAGAAGAGAACAACAATGTCGCCCATCTATGTATGTCCACTTATGTCACTGAATGTACGTGCTTGATATCTGGTAGTCATGGTTAGGCATGTACAGAACTTAGTTATTGACGGTCAGTCTCGCTGCTGGCCTATCTTTCGGCCATGTCGTCTAGATTTGAATTACTATCCAGGATAGGAACTTTTCCACTGAAAGAATAACAGTATTGTGTTCCTTTGCAGTAAATGCCCACTATCCGTTCGTCTGTCCATCATAACATAGTGTTCTTTTGCAGTAAATGCCCACTATTCGTTTCTCTGTCCACTATAATATTACGTTCCTTTGCAGTAAATGTCCATTATCCGTTCCTTTGTCCATCATAATAAAGTGTTCCTTTGCAGCAAATGCCCACTATCCGTTCGTCTGTCCATCATAATAAAGTGTTCCTTTGCAGTAAATACCCATTATCCGTTTCTCTCTCCATTATAATATTGTGTTTCTTTGCAGTAAATGCCCACTATCCGTAACTTTGTCCATTATAATAAAGTGTTCCTTTGCAGTAAATGCCCATTATACGTTTCTCTGGCCATTATAATAAAGTGTTCCTTTGCAGTAAATGCCCACTATCCGTTCGTCTGTCCATCATAATTTAGTGTTCCTTTGCAGTAATTACCCATTAATTGTTTCTCTGTCCACTATAACATTATGCTCCTTTGCAGTTAATGCCCATAATTTTTTTTTTCATTTGGCTATTTTAATACTATGTTCCTTTGCAGTAAATATTCATTATCAGTTCCTCTGTCTATTATAATAAAGTATTCCTTTGCAGTAAATGCCCATCATACGTCTCTCTGTCTATTATAATATTGTGTTTCTTTGCAGTAAATGTCAAGTATCTGTTTGTCTGTCCATTATACATGCACATGTCTTCCTTTTGCAGTGGTCGATGATTACTTTCAAGAATCTATTTGCCTGTCTATAGCAGTGTGTTCCTTTGCAGTAAATACCCATTATCCGTTTCTCTGTCCACAATAATATTATGCTCCTTTGCAGTAAATGCCCATTATACGTTTCTCTGTCCATTATAACATTGTGTTCCTTTGCAGTAAATGTCCAGTATTCGTTCGTCTGTCCATTATACATGTACATGTCTACCTTTTACAATGGGCGAGGATTGGTTTCTAGAATCTATTTGCCTGTCTATAGCAGTGTGTTCCTTTTCAGTAAATGTCCAGTATTCGTTCGTCTGTCCATCCTAAACAGCTGAACCAGCCCTGGGGGACGATCCTGAAGCCTGAGTACGGACTGGGTCACCAGAAGATGACTGACTACGAGATTGACCAGACCGTGGACCGCCTGTACAAGATCCCGGCCACCAAGGAGAGGGTGTACGAGAGGCCCGGCAAAAAGATGTCCGATGAGGAAATCGCAGAAATGGTAACTGTCCATCAGCTGGTGTTAAAACAGGAAAATCCTCTGTCAAACATGGCTTTCTTTGTTTTCTATTTTTAATAGAGAACGGTTCAGCACCTGTAGATCTAAATACTATTTATACAGACATTTACGTCTGGAAAGGGTGTATGTACAAACGTCGGTGTCACGATTACAGTTTTAAAATCGTTATAACTATGGCTTACGAAATCAAACAGGTAAAAGTTGTATTATTGATTAATATATGTGTATATCAGCTGAAGAAACCCAATTTGACAATTTGGTATCGCAGAAAGAGTTTAATGGAACAATTGTCATTCGGTCTCAACGCTTGTAAATGGTATTTTTCGCAGAAAATATTAGCTTTGGTTCCAGTAAGTATTGAGTAACATGCACGTTTTAGGAGTAGTTAACATTGCATAGCGGCGAACCAAAACCGTAAACTACTCCTAAAACCTCTACCCTCAGACCACACCTACGTTTGTATTGTTAAGACCGTTGAGAGGGGCTGTAATAAGATAGCCAAGAACTTTGACTCAAGAACCCTTCAATGTTTTGCCTTCCAGCTACAGCGTCTGACCAAGGCGCCGGTGGAGAAGATTCCTGACAGTGACCGGCGGGTCACCAAGTCCATGTACAACAATATGGGTGTGGTCAGCTCCTACGCCTGGAAGGGCTACAACTAGCACCACGTGATCGGAAGTGTCACAAGCACCACGTGACCGGAAGTGTGTGTAGGGAGGAGACTTGTATTTATTTTTTTATGTTATACAGACTGCATTTAAAGTTGTTTAATTTTCAATAAATTGTTTATATTTATATATACAATTTTTTTTTATTGAAAGAAAAAACAAAAGTGGTAAAACTTGCAAATACATAGAGCATTACTGGCAAACACCTACACTTGTAATAATGTAAGAAGGATACAAATTGTTCCATTACTTTGGACGAGAACAGCATATAGTACTTATATGTGGACTCGAGTGTCATCTGATAAATGAATTGTGTAATTTAGAAGAATTTGTCATCATCACTGTAATTTTAGGAACTGGCTTTCTGCACAATGTTATTTATATGTCAACTATTGGCCATTTGAATCATGTAAATTAATTGTTGAATCATTCATTACATAAATATGACACATGGATCTGGACATCTGATTCAGGAAATCAACTAAAATTTAATCCTGCGTCTATATTAATTTTACTGTTCAATTAATTTCGATGATATGATTCAACATTGTAATTCAATTTTAAAGTTAAAAGGTCATACCCAGTCCACCCCTGAATATCAAGTGTGTTAGGCCTTACCAGGTATATAATTACATGAAGCATATGTATACGTTACTGGCCTCATAGTAAGTAGAATTTTGTAGCTTCTTATTCCGATTAAAAAAATAAGAAAAATTTCAAAGAATCCATATTTTATTGTAACATTAATCTAGTATAACAGTTACTATGTCAAAACCGGATGTAAACGTTGTAAAAGGGACATGATAAAACACACACTGGACCGAACTATGAGGACAGCCTGCATAGTCTTTGGATATCACACAGGACTCTCTGACATAACTCCTCCTGATTGGCCGTCCCATCCAAATATTCTGTAAAAGAAAAATAAACAGCTGACATTTTATAAATTGCTTAAAACTAACCAAGAAATATCATTTAAAGAAACATAAATATTCTAAATATTCATATAACAAGACTAAAAATTAAAGACTAAAAGACTCAAAACAAAAATCTATAAAAGAAAGTATTAAAATTAATTTTAACCCCCCCCCCCCCCCTCCCAAAACAATAAATTTTGTATATAAACACCAAGATTTTTTCCTTTAAACATTTAGATTAAGATTTTTTCGGGAAATTCATTAACCTAATACCTACACATATCTATATCTCATCCCTAAACATTTTACTTCTTATTTAATCTATTACCTATACATGTACATCCTTGGAAACACTTCACCTTCATTAACTACAGTTGAAACTTTTACCAAAGAAGAGAGAAGTTTAAACTTATTTTGTGTCATAGAATTTTTTAAAATCTATCTTTAATGTTTATTTGAAATGGAGGTCTTTTAAATACAAATGCAAGATTTTACCTATATCATCTTGATCCTGTATTTCTCTCTGGTGGTTTATCGACTCCGGCCATACAATCTTCTCAAAATAACCTGGTTTGTCTGGAGGGGTGTAATGCCTTGTTCTATAAATAAAATCATTTCTATAAATTCCGATATTTGGATCAATTTCTAATCATTTTTTGGGAGTTGATTTTAATCAACTCTCCTATGCAGTTACTCTGGCAAATCGAAAGTGAAACAGGGTTTGGACCTAAGCACAAATCATCACCGCTGACAAGACTAAGTTCTAGAAAATAATAGAAAAAAAATCGATGTTATGTATGCTGAAGCATTGTTTTTCAAGGAAACTTATTTATAACACTTTGAAAATAGTCAAATTTATATACTACGAACAATTTAGATATTTTTGTAGTCTCATGTATTCCTATGCCAGAGTTAATATAATAAATAAGTCTCGTTTAACCAGACTCTCGCTGTCTCCGTAAATCTGCAACAAACAGAGAGGAGGCTCTTTTGCTTGTCGGATATTAAAGGAGACAGCCGAGCATCTAGTTAAACGAGACTAGAGTTCGATATCAATAGTGCTTGGATCCATACAATTTTTAGAATTGTTTCGATAACTAATACATACTATATACTGTGGAATGATTAGAATTCGTGGTGGCTCAATTTTCGTGGTATTCGTGGGTACCCCTTGCCCACGAATTTAAATCCTCAATGAAAACTAATTATTAAAGATTTAGTTTACCTACTCAAACTGAAAACTGACACATCAACAAAATAACATCCCCACAAATAAGCAAAAAATCCACAATCCACGAAAATTGGCCCCCACGAAATTAAATGATTCCACAGTAGTTGTTGAAATCTATCTTTAAATATTACACAACACTATTTATATGGGGTTTCTCGAAATTCTTGTCCGAAAAGTCTAAAAATTCATATTATAAAAAAGTGCGTAATTCAAATACAAACTAGAAACTAATTGCGATGCAAGATAAATTGATTTTAAATTAAATAATAATCGATAAAATCAACTCCCGTCAGTACTTCAGTACTTTGATGTTTTAGTTGTATGAGGTTAGACTGATGGAACAAGTTATAAATCTTTATATTTACCTTCGTCTAACTTTACAAGCATCAAAGGAAACTCTTATAAAATATTTCTTGTTTATCATCTGTTCCAAATCCCTGAAAAGGCAAAACCAGGTTCTATATCAGAAACAGATCTGATGTATTTGTGTAAGGGTACCCCCTTCAAAAGTTGGCAAGTCTGTCTTAATGACACACAAACTTCGCTGTGGTACACCAATATAGAGTTCAATTTCAGTATAAACATGTACTGTAGATTCCTAATTAAAATGAGGAATTAATACATGCATGAACTTGCAAGAAGCAGCCCTCGAGGATTTTAAAAATCTTGCTTTTATTTTTCAAACAGATGTAAACTATATGGATCTTTAACTAAAATTCACCACTCACAATTTTTCATTCTCACTATTTGATGCAAAACAGTTGGAACGGGAATAAAGTACTCACATAAAAGAAGGAATCTACAGTATCCCCTACCTCAGCATAAATTAACATTACCGGTACCTACATCTATCCTTTACTTAATTACTTTAACAAATTTTTTCTACTTTTACAATATTAACAGGTTTCCCTCTTGGAGTACCGATATATACCTGTATTCATAAATACCAAAAGCTACATTTACAATTTCACAGCATATATCGGTATCGTTTACCTGAGAGCTTACATTACAGGATATATCGGTATCGTTTACCTGAGAGCTTACATTACAGGATATATCGGTATCGTTTACCTGAGAGCATACATTACAGGATATATCGGTATCTTTTACCTGAGAGCATACATTCGGAACCCGTCCAGAATGAGTACATTATTATAGAGATCGCTGGGGGTGGGTCCTAAAAGGTCGGAGGTTTGAGCATCTTTCCAAGTCTGTACATCTGCTATCATTGCATCCATGTCCAAGGCATTTAATTCTGAGAGAAAAGGAAAGAAGAGCTTGAAAAAAAGTCTTCAAAGAATAATGTTTAATTTTTTGCATCCAATCATCATTAAACTACTGCGAATTAATAGATTTTATTTTAGCATTTACATATACCTATATAGAAAATCTTCCAGTCAGGTTAAAATGAAAACTTCACAAGCTTCTTTCATTTTGATTTTCGTGTGAGCTTGTAAAGGTTTCATTTTTATCAGACTGGAAATCTTCCATACAACAATCATTCTAATTTTATGACATAAATAATTATTTTAAAAATTTCTTTTCTTATAAATGAGAACATGTAAAAGAATGGGAGCTCTTGAAACAAACTAATCATATGTATTGTAGTGTATTAAAAATGAACCTAATTTTTAAATCTTGATAACTATGGTACTCTGTATTGTACTAATAATTGAATCTGCCTTTTTAACATAGTATCAAATTATACATGTATAAAATCAACAGATGTGTGTGGTGCTTCTTTTTTCTAGTATGAGTTTAGTAATGGAACAATTACAAATAGAAGATTCTACAAAATCTATGAGTACAAACCATCAAAGTTATAATGGTCAAGCTCTGGAATCGGGGTCAGGCGCGGGTCAGGGGGTTCCTGTGAAGCACGGAGAGGAAATGTAATGATGATATAAGCCTCCGAGCATGCAATGATGAGTAGACAATACAGTACAATGACATTAAACAGTCTGCTATAAGGTCATGCTGATGTGTGTTTGTATTTGTGATAATTTAGAATAAGCAGCTGACGACTACCAGAGAAAGTTTTTACGAACCAAGAAGTAAGAGTCCTGACAGATTGTGCGGCACCCAGGGAGGTGGGCTCTCAGTTTGTTGGTCAGTGAGGTCTTGCCACTGTTTGTGACCCTGCAAAGAGCCAAAATACGGGTAATGTTAACACACTACAATTACTGTAACAGATATCATATTCTGTTATTTCTTCTTTGATGAACTTTCAAGGGAATCTGTCTTGAGTTTTCTCTGATGAAAGTTGCCAACTCATTTTCATATTCTAAATGTCATTGATCATTCCCTATCTACTTTCCAGACTTAAAAATTTATAGGGTCAGATTAGGAGAAACAAAGCCAAGAAGTATTTGATAAAGGTCTAAAAATACAGGACCTGAAAATATCAAAATTAGCTTGTTTTGATAAGCATGTGTTAAAACAGGTTCTGACATGTTTTAAAATATTTTATAATCAGATGGAATGGATTGAGATACATTTCGGAATAAATAAACACTGATATAATCTGACTGACATAACCAGAGCCTCTTAACTAAGACAAATAAAGAAAAATATCAAAGTTAGACAACTTCTTAATATCATTTCATAACTTTTTCAATTATTATGCATAATCTATGTGTACTGAAAACACCCTCTTAAAAAGGCCTCTTTACATCTGTTATGAAGAAACAAATGGAAATATGTGAAGTTACAATTCAGATGTTTACTTTATAACTTCAAAATGCAACGCTATATCTTTTTTTCTATTTCTTGTTTTTGAAAACCAAATCCCCCAGAACATGTGTCAATTGTATTAAATTTTAACATTGATATAATGGCCATTAAAACCATGTAGTTCACATACATAAAACATATATAACAGTCTAAGCACTATGATTTAAAGGTAGTTTTATAACACTGCCTTTTATAATCCATACAGTAATTATAATTCAACATTATGAAATTCTCTTTCACGTGGACATGAACAGTTAAACCCTTTATCTTTTACATAGAAAGAAACTTTACCGAGCCTGTTCGACCTACCCAGATATTCCTATAATGATTGGTGGTTTTCCGGTCATGTCTCACTTCTCTTCCTCCCGATCCTCGCTCTTTACTTCCCAGTCTTCGTCTTCCACCGGTTCCACCTGAGGAAGTTCGGGTTGCGAGTTACCGACGTTTATCCGGTCAAGAAAAGCGGACAAAAGTCGCTTGTTTAAATGGTCCGTCTGTGTTATCTCCCTCTCAACCACCTCCTCCTCTACCGGCGGTGGCTCTGTTTCTGCGTTGCTTAGAGTTGTCTCATGCAATTGATTTTGCACGTTTTCTAAATTTGGTTCCCGATTGTTGATGTTTGCGTCAGCCATGTCCAAATTCTACTTCCGTGTGGAACCTGTTACGAGTAAATGATAAAAATCCGGAAAAAATTAGAATTGAGAAGTTATATCTTTTTGACATGTTTTTCTGATTTATGATATAAGGGCTTTTAAAATATTCGATTTTTTTTTCAATATCAAAAATTAGTACATGGTTAGCTATTTATCGATGCTCTGATGTTGCCCCCCCCCCCCCGACCTCCGGGTTTAATTTTGGCAAAAATAACCTATAAAGGAACATTCTTTAAAGTCATACCCCTCTATAAAGTTGTATTTTATAGACGTGTACGATTTTCATATAAATGTCACATAAGGGTGTTTAATGAAAAAAAGAAAGTAAAGGCCCGGGGGTATATATACTTTAGGGTGGGGGTGGCCAGTCGATGCTGGTCCTGTCCTCAAGCATCCATGATGTCAGTTACTTTTTTGTGACATAGATTTCAAATATATTTGAACATGACAAAACTTTATAATTCATCTGTTAGTAAGGCGTTCCACGCAAAGTTACCTACCTTTTATTATAATATAATTACTTCATGGAAAATATTTAGAAATTGTATGAATGAAATCAGCATAAACCCACCCATTTTTACAGAATGCTTGTGGTTTAACAATTTTATATGCATCGACAATAAATCAATCTTTTTTTCTGAATGGTATAAAAATGGTATTAAAATGGTATAATGTTTTTAAAAGATATTATTAACAATGATGGTTCTTTCTTAACCTTTCTTACCCTTAGATGAGTTTTACAAAAAATTTAAATTTAAACCCTCTTTTCTTCAATACAACAGTCTTCTTTCCTATATCCCAAATAACTGGAAAAAACATGTCAAAGACAAAACACATCCTCCCCATAGCGAAGGGAATATAATGCACTCCTTGTCTGTTCAAGGAAAACTTATACCATTAAGTGAATTAAAATGTAAAGATGCATATTGGATTTTAATTAACAGTTGTAAGGAAATTACTCTCTGTATCCAAAAATGGTCAAAAATATTTGAAGTAGAAATTCCAGTCTCTGATTATAAAAAGATATTTAATTTACCTTTTCAGTGTTGCACACAAACTAACGCACAATCTCTTCAGCTCAAAATATTACACAGAATCATAGTACATAACAAGTCGCTTTTTAATATGAAATTGATTCCAAGTACGAACTGTAACACAGACAACTGTAATGAAATTGACACTATACATCATAGATATTTCCAATGTAAAAGCATACAAATTTTCTGGAAAGATCTAATATATTGGTGGCAACAACATATAGAAAATGTCAATCACTTACATGTAACAATGCAAGATGTCATATTTGGTATCTACAAAGTAAAAAATGTTCCACTAAATTATTGTATTTTACTTGGAAAATGCTTTATACATCTAATTCATTCAAAATCTCCTGGCAAACAAATTGAGTTCATTGCTTTTAAAAATTTTCTAAGAAACAAACTTCATGCGAAAGAAAATTATCTTTGTTCGAAGAATCAAATGCTCATTTTTTACGAATTATGGCAGCCAATATTAGTTAACTTATAAACTGTAGTCTTTCAGTATTATAGGGATTGTCTTGATTGTTTTGAAGATTGCTGATCAATGCTTTCTACCATGTTAAAAACTAAGATGCATGTATATTTTAGATCCATGTTAATATTTTAGCTCCATGTCCAAAGTACTAGTATATTGACCTGTTTCCATGCTATTTATCATTTATTCTATTGTGAAACGTTTTGAATTATGTTCTAAAAATATATGTACCATAATTGTTGAGCCAATAAAATATTCACTCACAAAAAAAAAAAAGAAAAAAAAAAAAAAAAAAAAAGGCGTTCCACGCTCAGTCGCGATTGGTCGTATGTGCTTCTACGGGTGGGTTTTATTGAAAATCTTGCGAGACACGCAAGTGCATCTTACGATTTTGGAAGGACGTACGCTTCCCGTAAGCACGTACTGTGACTGTTGGATATGCACAACAATCACCACGGTTGTTACGATAAATATGTCAAAATATCATAATCTACTATAATATACAAAGATGTGTCATCAGCAAATAATCTAACTGAGTTGTCTAAGTGTGTTGATATGTCATTAATGTACAAAAGGAATAAAAAGGGACCTAAGACAGATCCTTGTGGGACGCCAGAGTTGGTACTTCGCAATGTTGATGAAAAACCACCAAGGATTACTTTCTGTGTTCTATCAGACAAGTAGTTTTCAACCCAACATATAGTAATTTATTAGAGATTCCATAGTATTTTAATTTGCATAGAAAACCTTGGTGCCCCACTCTATCTACAATGTTACCATTCATCAAAATCAAATCAAACCCTGTATAGAAACAAATACCAAACCAAAAAATACATAAGGTTCTTTTTTACAAAATATGGAGGACAAAGTAGAAAAACAGGACAAGCAGGGAGCAGATATTGAAGTAGATTGTACAGAAAACAGGCACGTAGCATCAGCCCCCCCCCCCCCCCCCCACTTTTTCTCGCAGCAACAAATTTTTAAAATTTACATATAAAAAATGAATTATAATGGAGTTGCCCCCCCCCCCCCCACTTTTTTGGAAGTAAGTAAAAAATTGATATGAAAATAAGGAAATGAGGAGTCAAATTGAAGTTACCACAACCCCCCCCCCCCCCCCCCCCCCCACGGATTAGGAATTTCATGAATTGGAGGGAAAAAACTTTTGGTAGGGAAGAATTTTATTTTTTGGAAGTATAGTTAAGTCTACATTTGATTGATTTTTAGAACGAATGAAATGTAAATAGTGTCTCTCTTTTGATAATAACATTTGTAAAAGCAATTCGATGTGGATTTTTAGTTTCGCAATAGCTTTTTCGAAGATATTATCACCGTGCAAAGTTCACTATTCATCAGTAACTTTTTTTGGGACTTGACTTCTTAAATTCAACATCTGTCTTGTAATATTTTTTCATGGTTTATTTCGTACAAAATTACTTATTCAATCAGTGATTGAAACTTTTCGGACTGTATATCTTGTGATTTCAAAGAGACAGATTGTTATGTCTCATGAACTGCTAATTAATCCCTTAAAACAATAATGTGCAATTATCTGTTTTTATTGTCTATGACATCAAAGACTCATTGCGTTTATTTAATTATTTTATAACTGTCAATATTCACTCAGCATACTTATGTCATCACCTGTCAATTTTTACTCTTTGTTCAGAATCCAATATATACTAGTCTTTCTAACGGCCCAGACAAGTGTTTAAATAATATACTATTTGTAATTCCCAAAATTTTGACCATGACAGTGTTCAAATAGGAAGAATTAATAATAACAAAGCATTTTGTTGAAAACTCAATCAGAATTTATTTATCTGTTTATGGGCTTGATGAAAAAATGAAGAAGCTACAGGTACCCAAGAAATAAACATCACAACATTAATACCTCATACGTCCCACGTCCGCGCTAATAACAGCATCTCATTGAGATCCCACGATAAAATAAAAAACCTTTGCGGAAGGTTATTTCATGTTTATGTGGTCTAGTTCGGCAAAATTCGGATGATAATTAAGGAACTTTTCACTCTTGGATTTATATCGTCCCGCCCATAAAAGCCATTGATGTGGTATAAATTGTGCTGTGCAGTTGCGCGTGCTGTACGGTGTCTATCAGAAAGGTGAGTTACCCTAATGTAGCGGTCATGTTGACGTGTCGTTACATGACGTTTTGGCCTTCATGGCGATTCTTCAACACTTCCGGTTGCACTGGTCAAGACTTAGAATGATTTAGTGGTGTCTGTAAAAAATCTAACGATCTGTGATGAAAATCATTTATTAGGGGAAGCTGTTTTATTGTTTAGGACTTCATTTTTAAAGGTTAAAAGTAAATAAAGCAATTGTTTTGAAAGGAAACAAACCAATTGTGATCCGCGTTCTGCTTTGGCCACACCAACTGATCTTAAAGATTCCTGGGTAAACATGCGCCGCATTTTTCGTAACTGTTTCAATGTTTTTTACAATCAGTTAAAGATGGGAAATCAATCGAATTAAGTCATTTTGAATAACACACCCGAGAAACACATCGAACATGCGTTCCACGCTTTTCAACAAAAAACGGTCATGGTCGAATAATTACCTACTCGATTACAATTTTTTTTACATGAACAGTTGAGCATTTTTAACAGCAGTCGATAGTGGTTACGATTTAAAAAAATGATGTTAAAGTTTTGTATGTAATAAAAAAAATAAAAGTGGGGCGTTAGAAATTTTGGCCAGTACATAGAGTTGTGTACAATTGTCAGCCAGCAGTCCGGAATACGGCGGCCAGCTTCGGCCACGTCCGACTCACCCAGAGTCTTGAGTCATTCATAATCCAACACTAAGACGAGAAAAATATATTTATTTAAGGAAATCCCAAATCTATGATTTGTACATTAACATGTTGAAATAAGAATATGATATTGAAGTAGATTTTTATTTTGATACAGGAGAACTTGGTCACATGTGCAAAAATGGCAAAGAATAAAAAATTGCTATAATTACATGATATTGAAAGATAAGAAATTTTAACCAACCAAAATAACAAACAACAAATATCAAACCATCTCACATATATTTACACGTATGTTAAAAAAACAAAACCAAATAAAGTGGCTAATCACTGATATCTTAAACAAAATAAAAGTTGAAAAGGGAAATATTGTAGTAAATTCTATACAGTTCTTGTAAAGATAAACAAAAACCTTTTGGTTTGTAATTTACATTTGCATCAACCAATCTGGTTTTGGAATTCATAATTTTGCAAACTACATTTAGTGAATTGTTATTATTTATAAAAAAAATCCTTGTGATGTAGTTTAAAAATATTTGCTTAATCGATAAAAATTTCAACAGAGAATACAAATCATACAGCATATAAAACGCCGACCGTATGTGATCACGTAAAAATGGTTCCTATTATTAGATGAAACAACGCTGAATAAAAGGGTCTGTATAGACTCAAATAAATTTAGTAAATATAAAATACAAACATGAAAATATCGTAATAATATAACACCATAAATTAAAGCCACAGAAAAGCTAAAAAGACAATAGGACAAACAGATAGACAGAAGAGAATATACCAGATAGACAGAAGACAATATAACAGATAGACAGAACAATATAACAGATAGAGAGAAGAGAATATACCAGATAGACAGAAGAGAATATACCAGATAGACAGAAGAGAATATATCAGATAGACAGAAGAGAATAACTATAACCATTATTCTATGAATAACACAGTTGGTCAAAGATTTTATAATTCCACTCCTACTGAGAAATTAAGTACATAGTAATTAACGACAAATTGTAATCCTGCTATAAACAAATTCACCACTACAGCAAAGTCAGTTTCATTTCCCTCATCTTAAAAATGTAATATAGACACATTACAGATAACGTTTAATCAACAATCTTTATGGCACTTCACTATAACTGAGTTTTCCTGTACAATGTTGTATATTGGATGATAGTAGATCACTTTATGACATCACTTCCTCCCTAACTATGCAGACCACATCTCCTGAAGCTCTCTCAACTTTTCAGCATCAGCTTCTGTATATATAGAAATCATATTGTACTTCAATATCTTTTAATGAAAATATAATTATTATCGTATATATTTTTTAAGATAAAAAAAACCTGAAAAGAAATCTTGATATCAAGAAAACTAAAATTTAGAAATAAATTTATCCACAAAATAATCTGTAAGCTGTCAACTGTAGAAACAGGTATTTGATCTTGATTGATTTTAAAGAATTAGTCCCACTCACCCACTCTTCGGACTGGCCTTACGACTTGTTTTTCCACATTTCTTTGCTCCATGCTTTTGAAGATTATTCTTTCCCTAGTTGTGACAAATCAAGGAATAAAATGATTATATGTTTATAGTTATGATTTCATGATTTAAAAGAATTCATTCAGTCTATGTACGGTAATTGTACACTAAACTCTTGAGTGTTGTGTATAAGGAGGCTGTGCTGTCAACAGTCACCCATCAAATCTACCTAATAATGTTTTAGATATGTTTATGAAAGCTATAAACTATATTCTTTAGAAAAAAAAAATTCATATTATAGCTTTTTTAGAGCTACTCTTCTATAGGAGGTTAATACAGTCTAAAAATGGCCACAACCATTGTGTCCTCTTTAATCAACAGCTTTATAGTTATTATGGACCATAGGACAGATCTGCGACCCCAAATCCCAATACTGTAGATTCCTAATTAAACGCGACAAATTAATTTCTGCGAAAAAATCACGAGAAGCAACCGTCGCAGATTTTAAATTTTTTATTTTTTCAGACAGTTTTGAACTATAGAAAATTATAACTAAAAATTGGTTATCGCGATTTTATATTCTCGTGATCTGATACAAAACAGTGGAATCGCAGAATTAAGTACTCGCGTAAAATAAGGAATTTACAGTAGTCCATGTAGTTATACTCAGTGATAATTTATACTGTTAACAAGTGCCGCAGTAAAATGTATTTGAGCTACATTAAAAATTTGTTGGGACATTAAAAGCTTTAAGATATACCTAGCCGCCACTGTATACAAGGGTCTGCAAGGCTGTCAGAGAAATTATTCTTGAAAAATGAATTAGTGAATGAAAAAGTAAAAAATTGAATCTTAGCTTTGGGACTTACGAGCCCTTTCCCAAGTTAATAACGATGCTTCCTTTACACTTGCGCTTCAGATATTCAGACTCCACCCGCTTTTGGATATCAGGGGAGTACGACCTCCAGTCGCCCTGGTCCGTATAGTACTGCCAAACGTAGCACACTTCATCGTCTAAATCAATGTACATATATAGGTTAATGTTTATTTTAGGCAATAAAGGTGACATTCAAAAATCTGTCATGAGACCATCAGGCCTGGAAAGAATTTTTTTCTTGCCGCTTGAAGGTATTGTAACTAATTAACCAAAGTATTTTAATTACATAGAATGTAAAAAAAAATGATGCTAAGTGGAAGGAAAAACAATGTAAGAAGGACAGCATTTTAACCATGTAACCAATAGGCATTAAAATATCAAACAAAACAATGGAGGAATTTGAACAACACAGAATTGTATTACAGCATGTGAAATAGAGGACAAAACTTGTCCCCACTCCTGGTATACCTTGTGTTTTTTTTCTGCTTGTGGTGTTTGTGGATGATGTGGTGCCTGCGGTGGAGGATCCCTCTGATCTACCAGCTCCCGCTTGATTGGTTGCTGCAGTGGTGCTCTGGGATGGAGTTTCATTTCTTTTGTAGATAGTCTCGGAAGTCTGTGATGGGCGCTGTGCTCCCTGGGACCCCACTGACTGCTGACCCACAAAACCACCGGGTTGCTGACCTTGGGGCCTGCTTGGTGGCTGACCGGTGGCGGGTTGAGGACCAGTCTTGGCAGCAGCCTGCTGTTGCTTCTCTCTCTGTATTCTGGCATACTCCTCTGCGTGTTTTGGATTCAGGAACGGAATTTCCTGCGGTGGTTGTCCTGGATCCCTCTTAGGAGGACCTCCTCGGGGGTCAAACCCTGAGGCCCCAGAGGGGGTCGACGAGTTGGGCCTAGAAGTCCAAGATGAAAAGAAGAAACTCTGATATAATCCACAAGAGCATGCTTAAAAGAAAATTTTGATTTAATAGCTTTTCAAATGGACATCAACTTATTGATTATGTATATATAAGTATATATTTGAAAGAAAATTTTGAGTTATGTTTTCCTTGGTGCAGCAGGTTTCTATAATTTTATATTTTTACCTAAAGAGGTCATCATTGTCAGAATGAAAAAAAATTGCTTGCAACCAAGGAACTAGCTAGCATATAGGAAAATCCAAGAGATAAGGAAGCATTTTTCTATCCTATATGTGTTGGTTATAAGTACCATAACTAAATGCATGATTCCCCAGTACTTTCTTGTAAGCAAGACTAACTGTACACAGCAAAATGTGCAACATATGTTTTTCATATGTTAATCATATGTTTAACTTACGTTTCTGCACATATGTGAAACGTATGTGGCACATTTTGCTGTGTATATGTACATGTATAAATTATATAATAGATATAGAGTAACACAGGTACAAAGTGGATACAGACTGTTGTGTGGAGGAGCTGTATATATAATAGATATAGAGTAACACAGGTACAAAGTGGATACAGACTGTTGGGTGGAGGAGCTGTATATATAATAGATATAGAGTAACACAGGTACAAAGTGGATACAGACTGTTGGGTGGAGGAGCTGTATATATAATAGATAAAGAGTAACACAGGTACAAAGTGGATACAGACTGTTGGGTGGAGGAGCTGTATATATAATAGATATAGAGTAACACAGGTACAATGTGGATACAGACTGTTGTGTGGAGGAACTGTATATATAATAGATATAGAGTAACACAGGTACAAAGTGGATACAGACTGTTGGGTGGAGGAACTGTATATATAATAGATATAGAGTAACACAGGTACAATGTGGATACAGACTGTTGTGTGGAGGAGCTGTATATATAATAGATAAAGAGTAACACAGGTACAAAGTGGATACAGACTGTGGGTTGGAGGAGCTGTATATATAATAGATATAGAGTAACACAGGTACAAAGTGGATACAGACTGTTGGAAGGAGGAGCTGTATATATAATAGATATAGAGTAACACAGGTACAAAGTAGATACAGACTGTTGGGTGGAGGAGCTGTATATATAATAGATAAAGAGTAACACAGGTACAAAGTGGATACAGACTGTTGGGTGGAGGAGCTGTATATATAATAGATAAAGAGTAACACAGGTACAAAGTGGATACAGACTGTTGGGTGGAGGAACTGTATATATAATAGATATAGAGTAACACAGGTACAATGTGGATACAGACTGTTGGGTGGAGGAACTGTATATATAATAGATATAGAGTAACACAGGTACAATGTGGATACAGACTGTTGTGTGGAGGAGCTGTATATATAATAGATATAGAGTAACACAGGTACAAAGTGGATACAGACTGTTGGGTGGAGGAGCTGTATATATGATAGATATAGAGTAACACAGGTACAAAGTGGATACAGACTGTTGGGTGGAGGAGCTGTATATAAGATATATATAGAGTAACACATGTACAAAGTGGATACAGACGGTTGGGTGGAGGAGCTGTATATAAGATATATATAGAGTAACACAGGTACAAAGTGGATACAGACTGTTGGGTGGAGGAGCTGTATATATAATAGATATAGAGTAACACAGGTACAAAGTGGATACAGACTGTTGGGTGGAGGAGCTGTATATAAGATATATATAGAGTAACACAGGTACAAAGTGGATACAGACTGTTGGGTGGAGGAGCTGTATATAAGATATATATAGAGTAACACAGGTACAATGTGGAAACAGACTGTTGGGTGGTGGAGCTGTATATATAAGACAGATATAGAGTAACAATGGTACAAAGTGGATACAGACTGTTGGGTGGAGGAGCTGTATATATAATAGATAAAGAGTAACACAGGTACAATGTGGATACAGACTGTTGGGTGGAAGAACTGTAAATATAAGACAGATATAGAGTAACACAGGTACAAAGTGGATACAGACTGTTGGGTGGAGGAGCTGTATATATAAGACAGATATAGAGTAACACAGGTACAATGTGGATACAGACTGTTGGGTGGAGGAGCTGTATATAAGATATATATAGAGTAACACAGGTACAAAGTGGATACAGACTGTTGGGTGGAGGAGCTGTATATAAGATATATATAGAGTAACACAGGTACAATGTGGATACAGACTGTTGGGTGGTGGAGCTGTATATATAAGACAGATATAGAGTAACAATGGTACAAAGTGGATACAGACTGTTGGGTGGAGGAGCTGTATATATAATAGATAAAGAGTAACACAGGTACAATGTGGATACAGACTGTTGGGTGGAAGAACTGTAAATATAAGACAGATATAGAGTAACACAGGTACAAAGTGGATACAGACTGTTGGGTGGAGGAGCTGTATATATAAGACAGATATAGAGTAACACAGGTACAATGTGGATACAGACTGTTGGGTGGAGGAGCTGTATATATAATAGATATAGATAACACAGGTACAAAGTGGATACAGACTGTTGGGTGGAGGAACTGTATAAATAATAGATATAGAGTAACACAGGTACAAAGTGGATACAGACTGTTGGGTGGAGGAGCTGTATATATAATAGATATAGAGTAACACAGGTACAATGTGGATACAGACTGTTGTGTGGAGGAGCTGTATATATAATAGATATAGAGTAACACAGGTACAATGTGGATACAGACGGTTGGGTGGAGGAGCTGTATATTAAATAGATATAGAGTAACACAGGTACAAAGTGGATACAGATGGTTGGGAGGAGGAGCTGTATATAAGATATATATAGAGTAACACAGGTACAATGTGGATACAGACTGTTGGGTGGTGAAGCTGTATATATAATAGATAAAGAGTAACACAGGTACAAAGTGGATACAGACTGTTGGGTGGAGGAACTGTATATATAATAGATATAGAGTAACACAGGTACAAAGTGGATACAGACTGTTGGGTGGAGGAGCTGTATATATAATAGATAAAGAGTAACACAGGTACAAAGTGGATACAGACTGTTGGGTGGAGGAGCTGTATATATAATAGATATAGAGTAACACAGGTACAAAGTGGATACAGACTGTTGGGTGGTGGAGCTGTATATATAATAGATATAGAGTAACACAGGTACAAAGTGGATACAGACTGTTGGGTGGAGGAACTGTATATATAATAGATATAGAGTAACACAGGTACAAAGTGGATACAGACTGTTGGGTGGTGGAGCTGTATATATAATAGATAAAGAGTAACACAGGTACAAAGTGGATACAGACTGTTGGGTGGAGGAGCTGTATATATAATAGATATAGAGTAACACAGGTACAATGTGGATACAGACTGTTGTGTGGAGGAACTGTATATATAATAGATATAGAGTAACACAGGTACAAAGTGGATACAGACTGTGGGTTGGAGGAGCTGTATATATGATAGATATAGAGTAACACAGGTACAAAGTGGATACAGACTGTTGGGTGGAGGAGCTGTATATATAATAGATATAGAGTAACACAGGTATAATGTGGATACAGACTGTTGGGTGGAGGAGCTGTATATAAGATAGAGTAACAAAGGTACAAAGTTGATACAGACTGTTGGGTGGAGGAACTGTATATATAATAGATATAGAGTAACACAGGTACAATGTGGATACAGACTGTTGGGTGGAGGAGCTGTATATATAATAGATATAGAGTAACACAGGTACAAAGTGGATACAGACTGTTGGGTGGAGGGGATGTATATATAATAGATATAGAGTAACACAGGTACAAAGTGGATACAGACTGTTGGGTGGAGGAGCTGTATATATAATAGATAGATATAGAGTATCAATGGTACAAAGTGGATACAGACTGTTGGGTGGAGGAGCTGTATATATAATAGATATAGAGTAACACAGGTACAATGTGGATACAGACTGTTGGGTGGAGGAGCTGTATATATTATAGATATAGAGTAACACAGGTACAAAGTGGATACAGACTGTTGGGTGGAGGAGCTGTATATATAATAGATAGATATAGAGTATCAATGGTACAAAGTGGATACAGACTGTTGGGTGGAGGAGCTGTATATATAATAGATATAGAGTAACACAGGTACAATGTGGATACAGACTGTTGGGTGGAGGAACTGTATATATAATAGATATAGAGTAACACAGGTACAAAGTGGATACAGACTGTTGTGTGGAGGAGCTGTATATATAATAGATATAGAGTAACACAGGTACAAAGTGGATACAGACTGTTGGGTGGTGGAGCTGTATATATAATAGATATAGAGTAATACAGGTACAAAGTGGATACAGACTGTTGGGTGGAGGAACTGTATATATAATAGATATAGAGTAACACAGGTACAAAGTGGATACAGACTGTTGGGTGGAGGAACTGTATATATAATAGATATAGAGTAACACAGGTACAATGTGGATACAGACTGTTGGGTGGAGGAACTGTATATATAATAGATATAGAGTAATACAGGTACAAAGTGGATACAGACTGTTGTGTGGAGGAGCTGTATATATAATAGATATAGAGTAACACAGGTACAATGTGGATACAGACTGTTGGGTGGAGGAGCTGCCTCTGTTTATCAGCCTCTTCATGGTCTCCTGTAATCACAAATGTCAAAGCAATCACACAAAATTTACACAGAATTGGTAGATTTGATATATTGACAAAATTAAACAATTTTTGTTTATTTATAGATAGTGGTAATTGAAAAAATTTCATCATGCACTTCATGGGTTTTAAAATTTACAAAAAGACACTCAATTTTCAGTTGTACTTCAATTAAGTTTATGAATGATTAACAAAGTTGTAGAACTCACCACAAAATCCTCGTCATCATTCTGGGACAAGTCCTCCTCCTCCAGGATGATCCTTTCTGTAAAATTTAAAACTATTCCTAGAGAATTATAAGGTATTTTGTGAATACAAACTATTGCTATAGAAGTATCAGGCATTTTGAGAATACAAACTATTCCTATAGAAATATCAGGCATTTTATGAAAACAAACCATTCCTATAAAAATATCAGGCATTTTGAGAATACAAACTATTCCTATAGGAATATCAGGCATTTTGTGAATACAAACTATTCCTATAGAAATATCAGGCATTTTGTGAATACAAACTATTCCTATAAAAATATCAGGCATTTTGTGAATACATGTACAAACTATTCCTATAGGAATATCAGGCATTTTGTGAATACAAACTATTCCTATAGAAATATCAGGCATTTTGAGAATACATGTACAAACTATTCCTATAGGAATATCAGGCATTTTGTGAATACAAACTATTCCTATAGAAATATCAGGCATTTTGTGAATACAAACTATTCCTATAGGAATATCAGGCATTTTGTGAATACAAACTATTCCTATAGGAATATCAGGCATTTTGTGAATACAAACAAAGTAACTGAAGGTTCATACTGGTTCCTATCTTTCCCTCTATGTTTGATACAAAGGAATTTTTAGAAATAAACAAAATATAAATATCACGAATAATAGAAACTGTGATAGTTTCAGTTGTGGCAGTTGTCAAGTTTATACAAATCTGACAGTTGAAGAAAATTGCTGGTTTGTCAGCCAAAACACATTTATTTAAGTATACAGATATCAACTGATTTTGAACTTTTCTGTTAAATGTATTTCTCTTACTCAGAGTCAATTTACTAAACTATGAATCAAAACTAACAACACACAAATCACTGTAGAACAACCCCCTCCCCCTGACAGCTGACCCTTGATCCCAATAAGCAAGCCTGACCTTTTCCTGGAGGCCACTCCACAGCATCCATCCCCCCTTTCAGTGGTTCGATGTCAAACTCGTAATCCAGGCCAAATCTGTAATCCTCCTCCACTCCATTGTCCCACTTGACCCGAATCCAACCGTCAAACTCGCCGGTGGGGTTCTCTTCATCGGGGCGAGATTCCACCACGGTCCCTGTACACCACAAACATTGATCATATTCCACACCATCAACTTAAGCTAAAGTAACCGTGTAGAGTAAAGACATTTCTTATAATAGGTCAAACTCATATTATTGATGTAACTGAGTGAAAGGTAAAGTTCAACGGAAGAAGCAGACTTTTCTTTGTTTACAATTTTCTACACTCAATTATTGCTGTGCCTCATGATCAGAAAAGAAACAACATTGTTTTCCATACATGACAACCATGAGATCTCGAAACCCGTCCAATGACCTTGACCTAGATACCTTGTTCATTTTCTTCCACCCCATTCATCCTCCACATCCAGTTTGGTCCGGTGGCGACTCTGACCCCCGGTCTGAGAGGGATCGGGAGGTTGTCCTTCTTTGGCGGCCCACCCCCATACTTCTCTAGAAGCTCATTGATTTTCTCCTGTGTGATTTCCTCTGCTTCCTCGCCCTGAGCCTCGGGACCGTCCGGCCCCCTCATCTGACCTGGGAGTTGGAACGGCATTGAGTTAGTATCCCGGGGCGGCCAGTCTTGAGGAATACCCCCACCATTCCCTGTTATTTCAGGAAATCCCCCGGGTAAAGAAGCACCGTCGATTCCTCCCTGTAATCAAACCCAAATATCAAGACATTACCAGTACATCTTAGCATTATTTGCTAAGCCGAAGACAAAGATGCTTGTTGAATATTGTACTTTTCAGGTACATGTAGCTAAATCATCATACTGACCTTAAAAACAGCAATAATTGTAAAATGTTAATTTTATACTCTGAAGAAATAAATAAATCTAATTCAGAAATTAGGTCTTCTAATATATCAAATAATGTATATTACAAATTCCCTACACTTTTCAGAATTTTCAATACAAATCATTCAGAAATAAATTACGAGTATAGCAAGATACTACAGGTCCCAAATTTACCTTTAAAAAGACTGAAGTTTTGACAAGATATACACTTAGTAATCCTGATTACCTGTAGGATGACTAAATTCTGATTACCTGTAGGATGAGTTTATTCTGATTACCTGTAGGATGACTAAATCCTGATTACCTGTAGGATGGCTTAATTCGGATTACCTGTAGGATGAATTAATCCTGATTACCTGTAGGATGAATCCAGGACTCCCCACAATGGACTGCACCGACACGCCTGGCCAGGGGTACCGGAACACAAACTCCTTTGGAGCGCTCGGTTCAGTAATCAGCACCATGACGGCATTCTGAAAGCATCAGATTTACCGGAACAATTCATGAATGTCTTATTAATAATGTCGGCTTGAGCTTACTTAAAGATAGTGGAAAGAAAGACATCTGGGCTGCATTTTACAAAATAACTTAAGACAAAGTCGTAAATATTTACAGTCTCATAAAATGATCTTTAAAAAACATAATTGACATACTGTGGTTTCATAATTATTCAAGGGTATCAATTTTTGTGGATAAATTGAAAATCACAGTTTCAAGGATACGTAAATTGGTGGCCAATGACCCTATCAATACAAAATGTTAATAGAAATTGCATTTCAATGAACATTTAATTTCATGGATCAACTAAACAACGAAATCCACGAAAATTGGAATTCAACGAATATCGATGAAACCACAGTAAAACTATTTGTTTACACATATTTCAGTTCCCATAATTATATTTTCCGACCATAAGAATAAGTCATTGATTAGTCTCTTATTAATAAGCATTCATTATTTTGGTCGTAAGTCTTAAGTTCTTTTGTAAAACGCAGCCCAGTGCTACTTGATGAATTAAAACACAATGGAGGACAACATACTACATCTCTGTCCTTCAGGGAGGGGAACTGCGATCGACCTGTGGCCTTGACCGTCAACTTGGTGATGGATTCACCTTTCTTCTGATTCTCTTTGACCTGTGCCGTCACTTTCTGTATAAAGTATATTCATAATACAAGGACTCTAATAAACAAAGCAAGGACGAAAGGTCCCATAGTTTTAATATGTGGGTAAGTTAATTGGATAACAGATCAAGTTTACCCCTTTAACAGTAATATACAGGTTTTGCCATACAAATATGAATTTATAGATATCAATTATAAGTTTTACTAAGATTAATCATAGAAACTGAATTTGACACAGAAAGATACATGTTGATATTACACCTGCATGAAATGAATTACTGAATGTTACAACGGACAAAGTATTATGTAAAACAAATACCGTACATAAAATTATGTAAAACTGATTACAGTAAAATAATTTAAAAGATGATAGATATCAGATCTAAAGAATAATGAAATAGTTGATTACTCAGCATCATTGTTATATGGAGTACATATTGTACTGGTCGTGGGAATAGTGAAATAGTTGATTACTCCTCATCAGTGTTATATGGAGTACATATTGTACTGGTGCTGAGACAGTAAAACATGCTTATGGCAAACACACTTACAGTGAATTGACACGTAGTTATTTAAATTCCCCATGTATTTTAAACACATTGTGAAGCTCGCGGATATAATGAATTATCTATACTACTATATCAAAATAATAGACTCGAATTTTTGGGCTTTAATACTGAGAAATCGGAAGAGTACTGTCTTTTGTTTTATATATTTTATATATCATTGGTACTTGAAAATTACCAATTTGTTTTTATTTTTTCTTAATCAAGCTTCGCTTATTAATAATCAATGAAAATCCCTTTAAAAAATCCGGAAATCATCTGGATTTTTTGGATTTTACAATCTTGCGCATGCGCTTAAGATTCATGCTAAATCACGGGATGCTCTTTAGTTTATGTTTCCACAATATCACATTTGCATGGATAAACTCAGAAACGATAATACAAATACGTGTAAATTTTCATTGAAAATTTGCTATACATGTATATTCTGTTCAGGAGAAAAATTCCAAAAATCTAACTCAGCGCATTTAATATAAAAAATCATGAGAGTTCCGAAAGTCAGCATGGTGTGTAAATATGAAGGGAGTAAAAATGTTGGTGAAAAAGTGTTGAATTCTTCATTGATATTGTGGTAGTGTGTTATTTTTTTAATTTGTTTTTATTTAAATGATTAAATATCAAATGAAACCAATAATTTCTACAATTCGCGTTTTTAGCTCACCGAGACGAAGTCAAGGAGAGCTTATGCTATACCCTCGGCGTCGGCGTTGGCGGTGGCGTCGGCGTCGGCGTCGGCGTCCGGACCTGGTTAAAGTTTTTGTTGCAGGTCCTGTATCTAAGCTATTACTTGTCCTATCTTCACCAAACTTGCATGGGTGATGCATCTGGGCCTACTTATGGACTTGAAAGACTTGGATGCTGAATCTGGGTCCTAAATTTCAGATGCTGGAGGAGGTTAAGGTTGTTGGACCAGGTTAAAGTTTTTGTTGCAGGTGCCCTTTGATAGCAATATCTTAGTTACTGCTGGTCCGTACATCACCAAACTTGCATGGATGGTGTGCCTTATGATACTGATGCACCAGACAGGCTTGAGTGCTGAATCTGAGCTATAGGTTTCGGATGCTGGAGGAGGTTAAGGTTTTTGGAGCAGGTTAAAGTTTTTGTTGTGGGTGCCCATTGATAGCAATATCTAAGTTACTACTGGTCCTAACTTCACCAAACTTGTGTGGATGATGCGTCTTATGATACTGATGCACCTGACAAGCTTGAATGCTGAATCTGAGCAATAGGTTTCGGATGCTGGAAGAGGTTAAGGTTTTTAGAGCTGGTTAAAGTTTTTGTTGCAGGTGCCCTCTGATGATTATATCTTAGTTACTACTGGTCCTTACTTCACCAAACTTGTATGGATGGTGCGTCGTATGATACTGATGCACCTGACAAGCTTGAATGCTGAATCTGAGCAATAGGTTTCAGATGCTGGAGGAGGTTAAGGTTTTAAGAGCTGGTTAAATAAAGTTTTTGAAACAGATGCCCTCTGATGATGATATCTTAGTTATTACTTGTCCTTACTTCACCAGACTTCCATGGATGGTGTGTCTTATGATACTGATGCACCTGACAGGCTTGAATGCTGAGTCTGGTTTCGGATGCTGGATAAAGTTAAGTTTTTAGGAACAGGTCACATGTTTAATAGATGATAGTACTATATCAAACTTGCATAGTTGATTTAACTGTAATATGAATGAATCGCAGAGGTAGCTTCAGGTGCAGAGCTTGATCTCCATTATCAAGGATGCTAAAAAATAAATCTTAGTTATTACAGGTCCTAACTTAACCAAACTTGAATGGATGGTGTGTCTTATGATACAGATGCACCTGACAGGCATGGATGCTGAATCTGAGCCATAGGTTGCGGATGCTGGAGGAAGTTAAGGTTTTATTGCTAGTGCCCTCTGATGATGATATCTTAGTTATTACTGGTCCAAACTTCACCAAACTTGCATGGATGATGCGTGTTATGATACCAATGCACCTGATGGGCTTGAATGCTGAATCTGAGCCATAGGTTTCGGATGCTGGATGAGGTTTAGTTTTTTGGAACAGGTCACATGTTTTATAGATGATAGCTTGCATAGTTGATTTAACTTTATTATAAATTAAATGCAGAGGTTGCTTTATATGCAGAGCCTGATCTCCATTATCAAGGATGCTAAAGAAATCTCCTACCTCACTCAAACCATCTCGATAGATAGATGTGTTTGTTGATAAATGATATAACATGATTCCTATGATATAGTATTGTATGATATGAAACAACATTGTTTGATATGATACAATATGATATCATATGATATATTATAAAAAGTTATACAATACGATATGATATTGTATCAATTTTTTGGATATTTTATGATATGATATTGTATCAAGATACTGTTATGTATAGTATTGTATATTATGATACAATATTGTATAATATTATATTGTATTTTTAATTAATTATTTTATCACATGATACAATTACATAAGATATTGCAAAATATTATATTGTATCCTAGGATACAATATTGTATATTCTATAATATTGTATCATACAATATTGTATAATATGATATTGGTTTCAGTAATATAGAATTATATCAAATGAAATTGTATTATATGATATTGTAATATTATATAATATTGTATCATACGATATTGTATGACATGATATTGGTTTATATGATATATTATCTTATCACATGAAATTGTATTATATGATATTGTAATATATATTATTGTGTCATATGATACAATATGTATAATATAATAATGTATTTTATAATATTTTGCTTTATCACATAATATTGTATCATTTGATAAGATACAATGTTGGAATCAAATTATATTGTATTATATGATATAATATCATATAATGTATCAAATATGTTTCAGTGTCATTCAATACAATATCATACTATATTATACAATATAATATGTTTCAATGTTATGATGTTTTATGTAATATGATATTGTAATATAATACTATATTGTATTATATTTTATGATATTGTATTATGTGATCAAATACAATAAGGTATAACACAATACAATGTCATATCATACATTACAATATCATATCTCATTATTGTTTATTATGGTATTTTATTGTTTTATATGATATATATTATAAATATGACATGATACAATATTTAATTTTCTATCATTGTATTGATTAACATATGAACATATGATTATCATAAAAAAAATTTTATCAGATGATATACGATATTTTGTCAAAACAGAATCCATGAATATCCAAGATCATAAAGTATGATTTTCATATAAAATGATAAAGGTGGTCTTATGAAGGTGATGTCTCATAATGGTGATGCTCCGTCTCGGTGAGCTTAGTAATCTATGATTACCTATGTTTGAATATCCGCGATTACTTTCCGTAATTAATAAAAGCATACAACACTTTTGGTTTTTATTTTACTTATTCATATAAGTCCTGAGACTTATTGAAATCCTTGATTTTCATTGGTTGAGGGAGATTCCCGCCAAGTTCTTTGTACTGGTCAGTCAGAGCGAGAAATATTTTCAGCCAGTTGTGAGGTCAATCTTGGTTCCTGGGTTATTTGACTTTATATATATTTACATTAATTAATTACGAAAGACTCCAGGACATTGACTGTAAGTTGACTTCTTTTTCATACTAATTCTTTATTTTCCATTAATTAATCTGTTTTTTACCTTTAATGTAATTTAAATGCAATATACTGAGTTTCACTTAGTAGTGATCAAATTAAGCTGTGATTGAATCAAAGTACATGTATATGAAGTTTGTATATCGGTTTTATATGTTTATTAATAGGGCTATTGGCCATTCAGTATTTTCACCCATTAATCGGGCCATACACCTAATTGGAACCCTGATCCATAATCAGGTATACATGTATAGAAATATGTATTATATTTATTATGCATAAGAGCTGTATAACTCATATAATTATTATTTATAATTGTGTACGTGAACTTATCAACGATCAAGTTCTTATATAAATTTAAACGTGTATATCACTTTGATATAAGGGGAATAACTCTTATGATTCTTTTGCATAATTTACTCAGTATATATTGTCAACTTTTAAAGAAATTAATTCATGTATAATTCTATGAAAATGTCATTGTGTTAATATAATATGTTTATTTTATAATGAATGCTTATACGCTATTGTTGACCTTTTACAGGGTTCATAATGAAATTATAATAAATCCATCAAACCTGAGACGTGGAGTTTTCATTTATACATATATAAAGAAAACGCTACTACATTATTAAATTAAATTTTTAGATGAAAGGTATTTACAGCCTCAAAATGATTTGTTATGAATATTTTGACTGTTATTTTTGATGCAGCATCATTAATTTTCTCCAAAATCATTTCGGAGCGATTCTGCAATTTTTGCTACATTATATATGGCTATATGGGAGGCATTTTAACTGTGGTGAATAGCTGGTGAAAACCTATCCCGAGACAAATTAGATTGTTCTAACTACCGTAAGCAAAATGTAGTGAATTGTAGGCTTAGAGCTTGGTTAAGTAAGTGTCAATAATACTGTGTGTCGATGTACATGTATCTATTTCGTAAATGTCCGATATAATTTGCAATGTCAACCCGTGCACGCACGGGTCAAAGTCAAGTGTTAATAACGTAGCAACATCTATTGTCCCAGGCACTTTGTTATAAGCGTGTTTCACTGTATAACCAAAAGCAAGTTGCACATTTTTGTTTTAAATATACCCTTTATCTCTGTATGTGTTGTATATTCATTACCTGTTGTTTATGATGCATGTGTATAACTTATTCTATGTGATACATATTACGTTACCTGAATTACCTGTTGTATTTGATGCATGTGTATAACCTGTCCTATATGATACATATTACGTTACCTGTATTACCTGTTGTTTATGATGCATGTCTATAACATGTCTACAATATATGATACATATTACATTACCTGCTGCATGTGGAATGACGCCAGACTCCCGATGTCCCCTGCCAACACAATGTGGGCCATGGCCACTTGACTTAGGCTTTCCGAAAATGTCTGAACCAAAAATACATCATCATAACATATAATACTAGTACATAGTCAAAAAGCAAGTGATACTTTGTCAATGTGAATTAATGAGGCAGAGTTATCCTTACAATATCATAGACATAACAACAATCACTTAAAATATTACAACTGTTGATTCTGGATTTGCTTTATCTATATGTTAGCCCAATGAGAAATCGATCATTCTGAAAAAGTTACTGCAAACCAACTTTAATTCACAATGAAATTATTTCACGATTAACCGGAGATAGACTTGTTTGCGGAGACTACTATTCACAATAAAGCCTTTAATATATGTCTGTGTCGTAATAAAAGCCATTTGGCAAGGACTAAATTGAGTTGAGAAATATTTACAATGACGAGGGTTTTATGAATTTCTGGCACGCGAATTAATTTGGTTTACAGTACACAGTATATATAATGACTTACACTGTCCGGGTCTCCGACGGGGATGTATATAAACTTCATGCACAGGCTGGTGATCAAGTATTTGATCATTTCGATTACTCCCGGTGTTTCCTGGAATCGAGTGTTATTTATAGAGTCAGAAAATGATATAAAATAATCAGAAGAACAAAATGTCAAGAAGAATACAAGAAATACATAAGTAATCAAAGATTTATACAGGGCTCACTGAGACAGGCATCACCTTTATGAGATCGACTTTATCAATTCATATAGAATCATAGTACTTCTATTGATATTTAGTTAAAATATTGTATATCATAGTGTGGATTGACACAAAAGAACTGAGAAGAAAAGGAGGGTACTTGATTGACGGTCAAAACTAGCATTGCTTTATAATAATGTTTGATAAAATTGAAGCTGTCAGAGCCAAGGGAGACAGGTTTAGGGGAGGGGTGCTGAACACATTTACACCTTGAATTGTAAAAATATAACCACAGAGAAATTTTTTAAATTTATGCAAATCTGAGCATAAAATTTATGATTGGTTTAAACTATCGTACAGTTTTCTATAGATTTTTAAATCCATTTCTGACTTTATTATATTATGAATGATTTACAGGAAAAAAATCATTTTATGCATACTAAAAGTACATGTACATGTATGTTCAGTGATATCTATCTGTAGGCTCTTTTTGATCCTTAAAATTTAGCTTAACACAGCCCAGAACATAGTTGGGCCCAGTGCAATTGTAGGTGCCACCTTTTTTTATTGCTGTATTAGGGGGACGTTGGGCCGCATTAAGTAATAGATGTTTAATCAGTACTGACCTGTTGTGAGGTTTCATCCGTTGAGGATTCCTGTGCTTGCAGGTTTAGTGGATTAGTGGCATGACCGTCCGAGAGAATGATCACCCTCGGATTTAGTACATGTCTAAGAACCACCTCACGTTGTGCTGGAAATAAATCACATAATTATCATATCTGTATCTTATGTAATAAAGGACTCTATATATTCTGTAATATCAGACCCCTTTGTCAAGTACATCTAATAAAGAATTCTTTATACTTTGTAATATCAGATCCCTATGTCATGTAATAAAGGACTATATATACTATATATGTAATATCAGATCCCTATGTCATGTAATAAAGGACTATACATACTATGTAATATCAGATCCCTATATGTCATGTAATAAAGGACTATATATGTAATATCAGATCCCTATGTCATGTAATGAAGGACTATATAAACTATGTAATATCATATCCCTATATGTCATGTAATAAAGAACTCTGTAATATCAGATCCCTATGTCATGTAATAAAGGACTCTGTAATATCAGATCCCTGTATCAAGTACATTTAATAAAGAACTCTGTATTCTCTGTTATATCAGATCCCTATGTTATGTAATAAAGGACTTAATAAACTATGTTATATTAGATCCCTATATGTCATGTAATAAAGGACTATATAAACTTTGTTATATCAGATCCCTATATGTCATCTAATAAAGGACTAAGTATGCTCTGTAATATCAGATCCCTATGTCATGTAATAAAGGACTCTGTAATATCAGATCCCTGTATCAAGTACATGTAATAAAGAACTCGGTACACTCTGTAATATCAGATCTCTATGTCATGTAATTTGAACTCTTTGTACAATGTAATATCAGATCCCTATGTCATGTAATAAAGGACTATACATACTATGTAATATCAGATCCCTATATGTCATGTAATAAACCAGTTTTTTAGCATCAAGCTCGTTAATATTCCTTACCTCTTTTGAGTGCAGCAACAACCAGGGATAAAGCACGCTGTAATGGGGTACTTCCTCGGGGCTGGACCCTCTCTGTAAGAGAACAGCAGGATTAGGTAATACAGAGCAACTGTGGCCATTTATACTGTCCCAAGATATCAAGACATCCTCGATTCACATTTTGCTAAATTACTCAATATTTATAAATACCTAGAGGTTTAAACAATGTTCATTCAAAATTATGAAAAAAATCCTAGACTTCTGAGTTGAAACGGCCCCTTTAGCTTATCATGTTTCAATACAGGGCTAAAAAATGTGATGTATATTGGGATTTTGTATTGCAGCAGACTAGGATGATTAATTTGAAAAATTGGCCGAGGTATTCCGAGTGACTTCCAGATGGAGAAAAGATGTGAACATTCCCCATAACAAATCTATATAAGAAATCTTTTTTCGTTCTTGTGAATTTTTCTGATTGAAAAATGACAATGTGTCAATGAAGATATCTTGGACAGTTTTCCTTTCATCCATTTCAAATGACAATTGCACTTTTTTCATGGGTATGTGTATTTTTTTTTTTACCGTATCAAAAATTGGCCAAATGTGCTCCATAAATATCTTGGGACACGATCTACAAATGGAGCACTCCAATTGTCAGACACACACACATAATTTTTAAAAAGTTTTTTAATAACTTGGGTAAGCTGTAATTTTCTGTGTTGATAGTGGATATGAGATTTCATGAACAATCATACATTCAGAAGTTTTTTTTTTATAATCCCTTTTTACTTCATTTGTATATACTACTAACAAATAAATGAGCAAACTAATGAACTTAAAAAGGTAAGTTAAATCCCTCTACTTCTATTCTGTATCTATGATAGTGTGACGTCTGTCCGGTTACATCATCTGCACTAGATAGCTCAGAAAGGTCTGGGAGAGGGCGGTTTTGGGAGAGGGCGATCTTAGTTACGGAACTTGTGCTCAATCCCAATTGTATTTTTGTACAATAAAAATATGTTCAAATCAAATCATAGTTCAGCTGGTAGAACACCTAACTAGATATTCAGGGGACCAAGGTTCGAATCCCTGCCTTGTCCATCATTATTTCCCTCAACCTGTTACAATAAAAAATTGATAAACTGGTTCACCTAAACTGCGCCTGATCAGCTGGTAGTCGTTGGTCAGGTGCTGTACTACGCTGGTCTCACTGCCACACGTGATGAGACACAAGTTCTCCTCCAACCCACTCTCCATGGCGACGTTCTCAAGCTCTACAACAAAATATCGTAAACACTCTCCATCTTCTTATTCACAACAACAGAGATACAGGCATTACAATTGGTAGGAACCAATCTCAGACAGAGCAATTTCTGTGTTTAATAACAGAGTAAGTAAATCAAATATCACATTAAATCATTCTCAGACTAAACACTTTTCATTTTAATTAAAGTCACAAATAACAAGTAAGCAAAAATATACCACATATCCAGTTTATTTTGCGTGTCAAAACATTTGCCAACATGGGTCAAAATACGTAAGATTTTCAATTTGCATCAGTCATTTTTAAGATTTGAAAAGTTTCATGTAGAAAATAATACTATAATAATAATAGATTAATGCAGGATATAATTTCTGTATATTTAATATATTTCAATACAAAAGACACTGCTAAAATTGTGAAAATTAGATCATCATGAAAATTACCAGATACCGGTATACAGTACGTATCACAATCAATTTCAAATTGAGGAGTTTTTGTTTTAAGGATCTTGACCCAGATTAGGGATCTGACCTGACATGAGCCTCTCTATGGCCCCCTTGGCCTGACTTATCCCCTCCCCTCTCATGCTTTCTGATGTGTCCAGGACAAAAATAGTGTCCATTCCTGCAAGGGCGTAAGGGTCTTGGCATGCTTCCGCTAGTGAAGAAAAAGAGAACAAAGTCACTGTGAGATGATCGAAAATGTCACACATCCAATGCTCTTAGTTCACAATTACAGGAGAAGCCCAAGTTGTTCTATTTGTCCTAGAAATAACGACATACCTTTCTCAGTTTCAGCTCGGATTTCACGAGAAAAAGCATCAGTTGGAGGTGGGCCACCTGTTTAACAGTGTAAATTCATATACACTAAATCACTCTAGATGAATTCAAAACAATGCAGACTAAAGTCAGATAAGATGCTTGTTTTAAAACACATAACACTTAAGTGGCATATAGCTTGATATCTTTAAAGAAATACACTTAAATTCTGTAAATACTTCTACATCAATTTCTTAAAAATTTAATATTTAATGAAAATAAGAAAATTTAATTTGTATAAGAACAAATGTTCATGAATATATTTACCTAGAAAATGCTAATTTTACTTTAACAATAAAAACTGATGTACACCAATATCAATGAAACCCTACTGTAGTACTTCATGTATCTGTTTAGTAAACATCTTCACCCATTCACAAAAACTTACTTGGTTGGTTAGCGCTCGGTTCAGAATTTCCTCCAGGGACTAAAAAAAGACCATTAAAAGGACACATGAACAAATACGAAAAGCCATATAAACCACAATTCTTTTTACATCTACAGTGGCATATAGTTATTCCATTTAGTGCTTACATCTTCCACCCATAGAGGTGTTTGTTCCGGGGTGTCCCCCGGGGTTTCCTAGCCCAAATCCCATGGAACCCTGTCCTCCTAGGCCGGGAATGCCTCCCATTCCTGGATTAAGCATGCCCCCTCCACCTCCGGGATTCATGATTCCACCTAAACCACCTAGTTGGCCTCCTTGATTCAGCATTCCCCCTGAAGAGAACATTCATTGAAATGTTATACCAGTTTTTAGAAATATTTTCTATCTATGAAATAAAAATATATATTGTATTTCTCCGAATCATTTGATACTAGTAAGACAATTGTTGTCATGTGATGTGGGATTGACATGTGCAGTATTGTGACATCAAGCAACATAAACGTCCACGCATGATAAATTTTATCCATTGTTAACTGTAACATATCTTTAAGGGTAATACACATGGTAAAGTTCAAGATTTATCAGGATACATGTAATAGAATTATAGCCTTTTGATATCAGTCAATAGATGCTTCTATAAACCTGAGTAGCCTACATCGATCTTGATTTTGTCCTCAGTCAAAATACAATCAGCAGGTCTATAAAAGTACATATTGACCTCATTGAAAAGCTTAAATTGAATATTATCTCGGATCTACCATTATGCTGTTTGTATAAGAGTGTAAGGATCTACTGTAAAGTTGTTTGTAAGAGTATGATAGGATCTACAATAACGCAGTTTTTAAGAGCATGTAAGGATCTAATGTTTGTAAGAGTTGTTAGGATCTAGTGATAGGATCTAGCAATAGGATGTTTGTATGTGCATTTAAGAGTCTATCATTAGGCTGTTTGTAAGAGCATGTAAGGATCTACTGTAAGCCTGTAGCCGTAGGAGTGTTATGATCTATGATTAGGATGTTTGTAAGAGAATGTAAGGATCTACAATAAGACTGTTTTGACAACAAAAAAGGATCAACTGCTAGGCTGTTTGTAAGAGCGAGTAAGAGCCTACCATTAGGCTGTTTGCAAGAGTAAGTAAGGACCTATGGTTAGGCTGTTTTTCAGAGCAATTAACAGGATCTAGCTTTGTTTGTAAGAGTGAGCAAGGACCTCCTTTAAGGCTGTTTGTAGGTCTACAGTCAGGCTGTTTGTAAGTCTACAGTTAGGCTGTTTGTAAGATAGGACCTACAGGTAGGCTGTTTAAAGGAGTATGTAAGGATCTACCGGTTGGCTGCTTATAGGAGTGTGAAAGGATCTACTGGTAGGCTGCTTGTAAGATCAGAATATACCTGTAAGCTGCTTATAGGAGTGTGTAAGGATCTACTGGTAAGCTGTTTATAGGAGTGTGTAAGGATCTACTGGTAAGCTGTTTATAGGAGTGTGTAAAGATTTATTGGTAAGCTGTTTATAGGAGTGTGTAAGGATCTACTGGTAGGCTGTTTATAGGAGTGTGTAAGGATATATTAGTAGGCTGTTTATAGGAGTGTGTAAGGATCTACTGGTATGCTGCTTATAGGAGTGTGTAAGGATCTACTGGTATGCTGCTTATAGGAGTGTGTAAGGATATACCAGTAGGCTGTTTGTAAGATAAGGATCTACTGGTAGGCTGTATATAGGAGTGTGTAAGGATATATCAGTAGGCTGTTTGTAAGATAAGGATCTACTGGTAGGCTGTTTGTAGGAGTGTGTAAGGATCTACCAGAAGGCTAAAGCATATACCTTCATTTCCCTCCTGCATGGCTGCCAGCACAGCTCTCTGATCCTCCTCAGACATTCCCTGCAGGACACTCGGGTCGAACCCTCCCCCAAGCATCTCCCCGAGTCCGCCTCCAGGAAATCCTTGCCCTAAGGAATTAATCATTTAATGATTAACTTGTGCTATGATGTCTGATACTAAGATTAGGAAAACTTTCATGATTTTGTAATTAGTTTTAATTATTAACCGTGAACTAGTGAACATGTTTAACACAATTTTCTTTAAATGGCGATTGTGCCAAAATTCTTTACCATCTAAATGTCATAGAATCTATATTTCTATAATTTTTTTCCACTTCCTCTTCCAAAATGTTATTTTCATACAATTTGTTGAAGTAAAGTCTTTAATGCATTCTAAATAATTATCATAAACTTTATTGTAGGTTAAAATTATAAATTTAGCTTGAGGTGTTACAATACAACATTAAAAAGTTACATTAATTCCTTATTTTCACAAATCAGAATCTTCAGAAATCCTGACTTATTAAGATATTAATCATTAAAGAACTACATATGATATTAGTCAAATTTGGCCCCCCAAAATCCGCTATTTTTAAAATGATTCAGGATTGAGGTACATTAATTTGTTGTGTTATTTTATAATAGAGTTGACATGAAATATGTTTTTCACCTATTTCTTTGATTTATATGCACTCACTGGCAGTATATGACGTCAGAAGTGACACTATTTTTAAACTTCAATCAAAATCAACCAAAAATTGACATTTTTCTTATCTTTTTTTGAATGGGAAATATAGAGCGAGTATTTGAACAAGAACAAACTTTTTGTCACTTATAAGTATTGGAAAGATACATCTTTGGTGAAAATATTTTGTTTGTTCAAGTAGTCGCTCAATGTTTCCTTAAAGAAAAACTGCCTCAAAACAAGCCGTTTTATGCTAAAAATGAGAAAATGGCGGGAAAAGGTAAACTTTATGATGTCATATTTTTAAATTGTGGGCATTAAATTCAAAATGAAAATTATAAAAAAACTTCAAATGTATATGTGTACAAATAAAACAAAGAATACAGTAAAATGACAACGTTCATTTTAGGGGGCCATTTTAGGCTCAAACCATATATAGTCCTTTATTAATATATTGACAAATATACACTAAATGTCTGTCAGAAAGGATTATTTGCCATTCGTAATTTTTAAAATCCCTTTGTAGTCTCTATACATTAAATCTATACTTTAACAATTTCCTGGTCCATAAATATCTTCACTTGTCACCATAAAAATCATCTACTGGTTTATCTATAAATATATAGTACTGGACTGGGATCTGACAAATTTGACAAATATCGGTACATTAGATTCCATAACGCAGCATTTAGTTCAGAATTTAATATAAAAAATTATATTTACGACAATTAAAACATATGCCTTTCATTGCAGTTCACAATCAAGGTACAATAAATTTAAAACTGTTAATTTTTTTTTTAAAAGCTTCAATACCTCCTCCGTTCCCCATCAGATTAGCCAATCCCTGACCTCCGCCTTGACCAAAGATGTCCATGGGGTTTTGTCCAAACAGACTTGCATTGTTTGAACCACCAAAACCCCCGGGTGGACCTCCTCCAGGAAAACCTGACATTGTTGTTCTCTTATATGTAACTTCATGGAAAAAAAGAGAAAAGAAACCAGATGAAATAAAGAAGAGGCCTATGAGCCATATTGCTCACCTGGGCAATAATGTCCAACTCTGACCTAACTTTGACCCCAGTAGTCTACTAAAGGACTAAGTGCGGTTTTATGCAATTTTTGCCCTCCAAAATCAAAGTTCTAGAAAGAGCTTTAAAATAAGGTGAAAGATAGTTAAAATCATATTGAAAATGAAGGTGTAAAAGGTTATCACCACAGTGACGTCATAATGTAGAAATGACGTCATGAATATTGCATTATTTTGATAAATTGATGTTTTGTGGCAAAATATGGGTGTTTTCCGATGATTTTTCGACTGGGAAACATCGAGCGCAGGCTTGCTCAAGTACCATTTTTTAGTATGATATGTATAACGATCTGAAGAAAAACATATGTTAAAATCGCACTTGAGCAGACCTGCGCTCTATACTTCCGAATGCAAAATATAGGGCAAAAATGAGAATATCTTCATTTGTTTGCAAATTTGCGGGAATTAGGTCATTTAGGTGACGTCATAGATAAACAGCGAGTGAGCAATGATGACTAAAATCAAGATTAAAGTTATAGGCATCCTCTTTACAATGATTTATGAAGATTTCATTTTTATACGATACTATTTAAACATTGGTTGAAATCGGGGGCATATATTTGACCATACCGCACATAGTCCTTTAGAAAATAAAATACAATACAAAAAGTATTAATATGTAGTAATTTTTGTCAGACTTATTTTTAATGATGAACTGAATGCAAGCATTCAAATTTTACAAATACCGGAGATACAAGTTTATTTCTATAAAGTTCAAATACAGTATTGATAAATCTGACGCTATTGTGACCCTCTCCTCATGCAGTTTCTTCCTGGGACATGTTTGAAAAATCCTTGAATACTCGTAACTCAACTGAACAGAGATTTTTTAGTTCTTTAAAACTTTAAAAATTCATTATATCTTTTTTTCCATCTCTATATACATGTAAGACACCATTTATAGAATATGAGGCATGGAAAAATGTGTAACTTCCTTATAACTGATCGAGTTTTCATTACATCCTACTTCCTAACAAGTGACTTTTCTGTAATATCTTAATTTAACATTATATTTCACAGACCGGTGTTTTACACCCACTAGTTCTTAATTTACATGAATAAGTTTTTGTATCAATATATTAATTTATATAAAAAAAGTGGATCTCCCATTGTGGCCGCTTAAATTTCTGATCTTAATAGGTTACAGTATACAAAAATACACTCTAAGTTCTTCAGAAAAAGATTTTAAAGGCCTCCATCTACGGTAATTTAAAAAATTCAATCTCCAAGTGTGGGAGCCTTCAAATTCCTGATGCCTGTTATTGGGAGGGGGGGGGGGGGGGGGGGGGTAGCTAGGTTGTTGACTCATGATTCGTGCAGAATCTTCAGTTCTTCTTTCAGAAGCTGTAAAAGTTTTATTACCAATAATACTTGCTACTTGGTTTGTGAAGAGAAGGTTTTTACATCCCATACTATATTCATTATTCTCTTATCACAATATATCTCCCATTGGATCTGGCCCTAATTGTCTATGATCGATGCTTAAATGAATTCGTTATGAACAGCATGTGCATAGTTTAATTAAACATAATTAATACTCTGCCGGCTTAGTTGTTCAGGAGAAGTTGACAAGTGTTATAAAATACAGAGGGACAAACAGATGACAGCAGACATAAAGTTGTACTGAGCTTAAAATGAGCATAAATTACCCCCCCCCCCCACTCATACCCTCCAGACTTCAATAGTCTTCATGAATGAATTTGGTTTATATAGAAAACATCACATGAACTATAAAAATATCTAACTATGAACTTTTCTGGCAGCAATACTGTAATATTTTAAATGAAAATCAAACAGAGGTTTGATAAAAAAAAAAATGGCATTGCCAATTCCTTGACAGGAAGAAAATGAATTTTGACTATTAATATAATCATAAAACTGAATGTGTATTACCTCAATGATCAATGTCCATATTACACGTTTTACGTTATCAAAAAAAGAGCATCAACTGTTGTCCTTAGATGTCTGGTAGTTTTCAAAAACTTTATAGTTTTTTGGAACTTTTCAAGACGCTGGATTTCCTGCACTGACTCAAAGGGAAACGAAAGTAGAAATATTTATGATTTAAACTTCCGAATCACTAATCTCTATCGAGGTCATAGAGTTATAAAAATAAAAGAAATATTCACATGCTTTCGTTTGTTTCTCGAGAAATATGAAAATTTAATGCTTTCTTATGTTTTGAAATAAGGTTTCCTTTCAACTTTCGGTTTCTATATATAACGTTGTACACACACGTTAACTGCTGTTGGATGGAATCCCATCAAGAATGATCGGATGTACACTTACTTGATGCGTCCTGTAGTAGGGTATGTAGGTATTTTAATAGAGAAGACAAGTAAAATGTTGAGGTGATGAAAACCCTGCAAGGATAGAAACCATCTAAGGATAGTAACCATCTGGTTACTTTGAAGTTGTTTACATTAAAAATAGAGCGCTCCGAACCGAAACCAAAATATGGAAAGATCAAGGTGTTCTATGTTTAATTAAGGGATATCGAACAATTTTGAATCATTTTGAATTAGTTAAATATGTATTGCTAGAAAACAACGAAAGTGAAATGATCCAAATTCACATGATTGACAATATATATATATTAGAAGCTGGTCATTTTGCGCATTAAATTTTTTTGAGGAGTTATCTTCACATGATGAAAAAAAGAAAAAAGTTATTTTTGTCCAAATACCTACGGTAAATGTTTCATTTTATTTCATATTTTAATAAAGAGAAAGCTTATGCATACATTCACCAAAAGATTTGTATGAATTTCAAGTTGCCCTTAGACTTCAATGTAAAATTTAAGGTACAATTAATTGTAAAATAAACAAAATTAAAAGATTCCTTTGGTGGATTATTTTTATTTGATAACAACTTCAAAATGATATCATGGTCAACAATATCAGACCAATCATTTATTTGTCATATAATGTGGTTGTTATACATTGAATACTTTAAAATGATATATACATGTACCACTATATACACTTATCCTCATTGATTGTTATTCATTTTGTCAAACCCACACTCATCCTTGTTGTTTGCAGGTATTCATTTTGTTTAACCCACACTCATCCATGTTGTTTGGTATTCATTTTGTCTAACCCACATTCATCTACATTGTTTGTATTTGTTTTTTCTAATCCACTTTAATCCACTGTATGTCACCCCTGCGAATGTGTTCGGAATGTTTTCTTTATCATTGCTAAGTATATAATAAATCCAGAGGTGCTCGAATGAAAGTTCATGAGACTTCACTGAGATTTGTTCAGCTCCTGTGAAATTTCGAGCGGAAGTAAATGTGTTTGGTTAATATTCTCAAAATACCTAAGAACTGATCGTTTTTCATATCATATCCTACTTTGATTTATGTTAAAACATGAAAATCATTTAAAATGTATGTTTTATTTGTTTTATTTCACCATCTAGTGGTTATTTAAATTAAACGATGATATTCAGAACAGAGTTATCGTTGGTGTTCAATCATGTGTAGAGTGGTTGAAAATATAATTGGGTTGCTTAATAAAATCATAGCCATGTTTGATGCTTGTTGTGTGCATTACCAGGTTTAAAAAAAAATGATGGGTGTCTGTTTTGCATAAAAACTTAGTATATCGAACCATTTTCATGGAACATTCTGCATAAAATAGTATAGTCTGTTTCACTATTGATGCTATTACTAGATCAGGTGCGGATCAAAAATAAACCCTTAGGGGAATCTCTACTAAGTCTGTTAATTGTTGCTACAGCAGAAGAAACTATTTTTTGTATTGTTACATTTATTTCTAGAACACATTTTATCCACCAATTAATGAAGATAAAGTTTAAAATCGATAAACGTTTAGATTTTATATTTGACTACAAGTACCTAGATTCTATGAAATAGACTACAAACACGAGGCACGATTTTTACTGCGAAACTTGAAGGGTCAAATATAACCACGTGGTCTAAAATTTAAATGACAATAACATTCGCAAGGGTATATGTGCATGGTATTCACTTTGTCCAAACCAGTTACTCATTTACTCTGTTTAAAATTCATTCCGTCAAATTCACACTTATCCATCGTGTTTGATTTTGATATTAATTTTGTCTAAAACTCACTATCTACACTTTTTGGTATTAATTTTATCTTATCCACACACATCCACTGTTTGGTATATATTTGTATAATATACACTTATCCACTCCGTTTGGTATTCATTCGGTCTTATCCAGACACACCCACTCTTTGTGGTATTCATCTTGTCTAATCCACACTCATCCACTCTGTTTGGTATTCATTTTATCTTATCCACACATATATCCACTGTTTGGTGTATATTTTGTCTAATCCATAATCATCCACTTTGATTGGTATTAGTTGGCACATGATATACTTGTATATATACAATTAAACCACTTTAGTGTAATTCATTTGATTTGAACCACACTCACTTATAATT
The DNA here is from genome assembly GCF_025612915.1 of Magallana angulata. NCBI lineage: Eukaryota > Metazoa > Mollusca > Bivalvia > Ostreida > Ostreidae > Magallana > Magallana angulata. Next base: position 1,258,638 of record NC_069113.1, on the reverse strand, counting down.
ACTCTAATTACGCTTATGATTACATATTTTTTATTATTCATCTTTGACAGGTACCCCTATTCATCCTTCACCTAATTTTATGAAAACAACTTTAAAATGGACGATGAACAAAGGTAAGTGATCAGTGAATTTAAGTGATGAGAAAATATTTTTTACAGCTCTATAATTACAAGCTACATTACACTGTCTCTTCAATTCAACAAAGGTAAAATTTTATGATTTGTTTTAATCTTGCTGATTTATTTCATACTGTAGGAAAACATGTATTAGAATTTCAAATTTGATGAAAGACTTTTACCTTGCGATAAATGACAGCGATTGTGATAAGTTTAATTTTTGGAAAAAATGGTTAATCATGAACATAGCAATTTTAAAACCATTGTGTAAATTTGCCAATTTACATGCATATGTAATATCATTCAGTTCTAGCACAGTGAACATTCAGGCAGAAGGAGGCTCTCTGTTGTCAGGAAGAGATACAGTGACCATAGACCAGCCACAGGGAATGCAGCTACCGGAAGTCACAAGTCAGTTTTATTGTCAACTTATGGAGGCTGGACGGTCAACAAATTAGCCTTGAAGTTTTATCCACTGAATAAGATATTGTCCAAAACCAAAAAACTTTATTTCGTAAATGACTATGATATAGAGTCAAAGGCCTTTTCAAAGTCAATGAGAACCGGAAGACCTGGAATTTCGTGTATCTCTGTGTGGGATGTCGCGCACTCATCATTAAAATTGTAAACACAATTTATTCATCAATAACTATATCATTTGTAAAGAAAAGTTTGTGATATTTTAATTAGCTCATTTTTTCAATCTTTATATCAAAGCTCTTTTTCTAGAGGAGATAAGTATAGTCTAAAAATATTCACAATTACCCTCCAACCCTCTTGATAATATCAGATGGTGTTTTTGTGTGAACAGCTTAGTCACTGTCCATCATGCAGTGTATCATTGCTCCATGGTCCTCAAAGGAACAGTGTGCCAGGGGTCCTGGGTTTGAGTCCTAAAGAACCCTTCTTGACCTCTTTCTTTGTGTTTTCAGTGTCAGGGGATTACAGTAGGCAGCCTACCTTCAGCAATGTCAACATAGAGTCCTCTGATGCTAATGTTTCATTGGCCGACCAGAAAGCAGTTCTCGTCAACATTCGGCCTCCAGAAGGTTAAAAACTTCTTCCCATGGTTTACATCTATAGTTTAAAGTAAAGTTTCATAACTGGGCTCAACTTTTGCATTTGATGTTGATGCTGATGTGGCAAAAACTTTACAAATTTTTAGTTAAAAAAAAGGTGCTGTGAATGGAAATCTAAGGGCTTTAATTATATGTTATATAATATGCAAGTTATACTATATGTTATCAAAGACGGCACAGAAGTTAATGGTTATCATTATATTGTATGTCACTAACTTTAATTATTCTGGCCTGATATTTTCACTAATACTAGGGTTTTGAGAAGTAATTTCCTTTTTTACCTTTTCAGGGGCCCAAAGTTCAACTACAGACAGCCTCCTCCCAACAGACGTGAGTTTCCTCCCTTCCCTTGTTAGTGTGACAGGGGGTACATCATCAGGAGACACAAATCTTCACTTCTTTGTTCATGAGCAAGGGAAGTACATTCAGATAGGCCAGTGTTGTGTGATTGTTGAGATGCATGTCAACGACCAAACAATGGAGAGACTCAAAGCCCAGGGCACCTTAGAAGGTCAGAACCACTGTCCTCCCAGGTTACCCTTTCCATCACTTTTAACAATTCTTAGTGAAAATACACTTACCTGTCAAAGTATTACATACCTTTGAAATTGATATAAGGGAAAACCTCCAATACTTTTTCATTCACACATCATTTTCTTTTAAACCCCAAAAAATTGACAAGAATGAAAGCAGATTTCTTTTGGAGATTTATAAATGGATGCTTGCTTAAAACAAATTTTGTGAGTTGATTTTAAAATCCACTTCTCAATGTAATTACTCACAGTGATAGTGGAGTGGACCTGTGAACTCATTAGATTAATAAATCTGGACTAATATAATGTATCTGATACACCTTGGTCTAAGAAACAAAGCACTAATTTTTTTTGCCTTTTGGCTAATATTCAATAGTAACAGGTTTTTGTTTACTTAATTTTAGTTGAGTCACAAAATGGTGCCTCTCTGGTGACAGTGAGGTGGAGAGGCCTTGAGTTAGATGAGGCAGAACTGAGGACCAACATTAAAGTCCAGCTGACAGAGAAACTCCTTGACCTTGAGAGAGCGATCCCTCAGGATTTGATGGCCAACCAGTGCAACAAGTGTCAGCAGCTTGTGACCTTTCTCCTGAGAGAATTCAGGGGTTACTTATCAAACATCTCACTTGGGTGCATTCAGCTCACATTGTTCTTTAGCAACAGAGAAGACTTTCAGAGAGGCAGATCTTCTGAGGTGATCTCTAAGATCCAAAAGTTCCTTGATGGCCTACTGTTGACAGACAGAGTAAATGAAGCCAGATTCAAAGTGACAGTCTTGGAGAAAGGCGATGAAGTAGCCGACCCTATGGATACCACAATCTACAGCAGGTTATGACCTTGGTCAAAAAATCCCATTTTTAAGCAGATTTATAAGCTTGTTTTTTTTGCTTTTTTTCTTCCATGCTTTAATTAAGGTCTTCCGTTTTCCAATGGAAGACCTTATTGTTTTCGTTCTGTTTCTTTTTTCCCATTATTATTTTTTTTTTTCCTTAGAAAATTTGTGCAGGCGATTTCTCGGGAATGGCTCAGCCGATTTTCATGAAACTTTTAGATCTAATAGATATTAATCCGAACTTAATATCCATTTTTAGCACACCTGAGCTGAAAGCTCAAGTGAGCTATTCTGATCACATTTTGTCTGTTGTCCGTCTGTCCGTCTGTCTGTCCGTCCGTCTGTCCGTCTGTCTGTAACATTCTCACATTTTGAACATCTCAAGAACTACTGGGCCAATTTCAACCAAACTTGGCACAAAGCTTTCTTAGCCTAAGGGGATTCAAAGTTGTGAAAATTAAGGACCACGCCCTTTTACAAAGGGAGATGATTTGGAATTTATGAAAATTTTCGCGAAATTTTAAAAAATCTTCTTCTCATTAACCATATTACCAGGAAAGCTGAAACTTGTGTGGAAGTATCCTCAGGTAGTTGTGAAAATCATGACCACTGGGGGTAGGGTGGAGCCACAATTGGGGGGGGGGGGTCGAAGTTTAACATATGGATATATAGAGTAAATCTTTAAAAATCTTCTTCTCAGAAACTAATCAGCCAGGAAAGCTGAAACTTGTGTGAAAGCATCCTCAGGTAGTGTAAATACAATGATGTGAATATCATGACCCCTTGGGGTAGGGTGGGGCCCAAATGGGGGATCAAAATTTTACAAAGGAGTATATAGAGTAAATCTTTAAAAATCTTCTTCTCATAAACTAATCAGCCAGGAAAGCTGAAACTTGTATGGAAGCATCCTCAAGTAGTGTAGATACAAAGTGGTGAAAATCATGACCCCTGGGGGTAGGGTGGGGCCCAAAGGGGGGTCAAAATTTTACATAGGAATATACAGAGTAAATCTTTAAAAATCTTCTTCTCAAAAACTAGAAGTCCAAAAATTTGATGCTCAATATCTCAAAATGGAGGAAAATTTTGAAAAGCAATATTGAACAAAAGATGCTCAAAATATTGAGCTTAACAATTTGCAACCATAATTTCTTTGTTATGCAGTCCCTAAAAGGAGTTGCAGGGTCGGCCCCTAAAACGACCCTCTCAAGATTTCTCGAGAACGGTACAAAATTTGTAAACACTTGTTGAACAAAATGTGTTTGAATTGATTAGAGCTTTCATTTGAAATCATGAAAAAAGGGCTGGCCCTTCAAATAAGGGGCTGAGGGGGCTCTAAAGTCTTTTAATGATAACTTTTTACCGTGAAATATTTTGTGATATGTTATAGAAGCAATTATGTTCATTCTAAGGTTATTTACCTTCACATGGCAATCATTTACTCCTATGTTACATAATTAGGGGATTTAAGGGGCCAGAAGTCCAAAAATTTGATGCTCAATATCTCAAAATGGAGGAAAATTTTGAAAAGCAATATTGAACAAAAGATGCTCAAAACATTGAGCTTAACAATCTGCAACCATAATTTCTTTGTTATGCTGTCCTTAAAAGGTGTTACAGGGTCGGCCCCTGAAACGACCCTCTCAAGATATCTCGAGAACGGTACAAAATATCTAAACACTTGTTGAACAAAATGTGTTTGAATTGACAAGAACATTCCTATGAAATCAAGAAAATGGGACTGGCCCTTCAAATAAGGGGCTGAGGGGGCTCTAAAGTCTTTTAATGATAACTTTTTACCGTGAAATATTTTGTGATACGTTGTAGAGCCAATTATGTTCATTCTAAGGCTATTTACCTATACATGGTAATCATTTACTCTTATGTTATGTAATTAGGGATTTTAAGGGGCCAGAAGTCCAACACTTTGATCTTCAATATCTCGATATAGAGGAAAATTACGGAAAGCAGTATTTAACAAAAGATGCTAAAAACAATGTGCTTAACAATGTACAACCATATTTTGTTTGTTATCTGGACCCTAGAAAGAGTTTTAGGACCGGATATCAAAACGATTTTTCCCAGATATCTCAAAAAAGGTAACCAATTTCTAAACACTTATTAGCGGTACACAAAAATACCTTTTAATCAAAATGAATGAAAATGAGCTGATCCTTCAAATAAGGGACACCAAAGGGATAGATAGTCTTTCACCCATTACACTCATAGATTCCGCCTCCTTTACCGGATAAGTTTCGTTGACGAAGATCAAGAGTAAGGTCATTCCTTATTCTAAAAATCGGAGGGAAGACCTCCTCGTTGCTCGCAACGAGATCGTGTCTAGTTATTTTTCTTTTTTTTTCTTACAAATTTTGTGTACGCGATTTCTCGGAAACTGCTCGACCGATTTACACGAAACTTTCAGATTTGATAGATAGTGATCTGAACCTTATTGGAAATTTTTTTTACTGATGACGTCACTTCCGGTTTTGATTTATTTACAATTTAACGATTTTCAGAGGGTCGGCTTGTCCAGGGGTAAACTCCTAAACGGTTTAAGATATTGAGTTCAAAATTTCAGGGATTGTAGACAAAAGGTTGTAGATCTGACATGTGGTATATTTATTTTCCTGTGACCAAAAGCGCTGAAGCCCGCCTGAGCTCGAAAATTACGGTTAAAAAAGAGTCGTGATTTTTCGTGGTTTTCTTTCAATATCTCTTTCCTCGATAGTATTTTGTTGTAACATGTAGAACAAAAAATCTTTATATTGTTAAGAGCTTTCATTTGAAATCATGAAAAAGGGGCTGGCCCTTCAAATAAGGGGCTGAGGGGGCTCTAAAGTCTTTTAATGATAACTTTTTACTGTGAAATATTTTGTGATACGTTATAGAAGCAATTATGGTCATTCTAACGTTATTCACCTATACATGGCAATCATTTACTCCTATCTTACGTAATTAGGGATTTTAAGGGGCCAGAAGTCCAAAACTTTGATCCTCAATATCTTAAAATGGAGGAAAATTTTGATAAACAATATTGAACAAAAGATGCTCAAAATCTTGAGCTTAACAATGTACAACCATTTATTCTTTGTTATGCGGTCCTTAAAGGGAGTTCCAGGGTCGGCCCCTAAAACGACCCTTAAAAGATATCTCGAGAACGGTACAAAATTTGTAATTACTTGTTGAACAAAATGTGTTTGAATTGACAAGAACTTTCATTTGCAATCAAGAAAATAGGGCTGGCGCTTCAAATAAGGGGCTGAGGGGGCTCTAAAGTCTTTTCATGATAACTTTTTACTGTGAAATATTTTGTGATACGTTATAAAAGCAATTATGTTCATTCTAAGGTTATTTACCTACACATGGCAATCATTTCCTCCTATCTTACGTCATTAGGGATTTTAAGGGGCCAGAAGTCCAAAAATTTGATCCTCAATATCTCAAAATGGAGGAACATTTTGAAAAGCAATATTGAACAAAAGATGCTCAAAATATTGAGCTTAACAATCTGCAACTATAATTTCTTTGTTATGCGGTCCTTAAAGGGAGTTACAGGGTCGGCCCCTAAAACGACCCTTTCAAGATATCTCGAGAACGGTACAAAGTTTGTAATTACTTGTTGAACAAAATGTGTTTGAATTGATTAGATCAAGAAAATAGGGCTGGCGCTTCAAATAAGGGGCTGAGGGGGCTCTAAAGTCTTTTCATGATAACTTTTTACTGTGAAATATTTTGTGATTCGTTATAGAAGCAATTATGTTCATTCTAAGGTTAGTCACCTATACATGGCAATTATTTACTCCTATGTTATGTAATTAGGGATTTTAAGGGGCCAAAAGTCCATCACTTTGATCCTCAATATCTCGAAATAGAGGAAAGTTCTGGAAAGCAGTATTTAACAAAAGATGCTCAAAATAATGTGCTCAACAATGAACAACCATATATTGTTTGTTATCTGGATCCTAAAATAAGTTTTAGGACCGGATATCAAAACGATTTTTCCCAGATATCTCAAAAACGGTAACCAACCAACACTTATAAGCGGTACACAAAAATACCTTTTAACTAAAATGAATTAAAAGGAGCTGATCCTTCAAATAAGGGACACCAAAGGGATAGATAGTCTTTCATCCATTACTCTTAGACCCCGCCTCCTTTTCCTGATACGTTTCGTTGACGAAGATCAAGAGTAAGGTCATTCCATATTCTGAAAATCGGACGGAAGACCTCCTCGTTGCTCGCAACGAGATCGTGTCTAGTTATTTCTATTATTACCAATCAATACAATAGCTATTGTATTTATAAGCTTGTTAATTACATGTACATGTATACTGTTGCAGTGTATGTAAATAAATATAATAGGTATTTTTTTTAGAGTGCAAAAAAAGACATTTTCTGAGAATTTAGGTGGTAAGTTATTTGGGTTATATATTATTCACCATTTGATTTGCCTTGTTCTAAGTAACCTTTCACTGTATACATAATTGTTGCACTTTTATATGAAGAACCCGGCAATATGACTAGTAGTCAGCCAGGAGAGATGTTGACAAAGGGCCAGTTTACCCACCAGATTAGTCAAATGAAGCAGTCCATTACAGAGGAGTTGAATCTGTTCCACCAGGCATTTCGCCAGGAGCAGGCCCAGATTTTACGTGATGCCATGAAAGAAGTGCTGCCAGAAATGGAGCAGCGAATTATTGAAAATATTTCTTCTAAACTTGACGCTAGTAAAGAAATAACAACACCTGAATCAGATAGTGAGTCTGGCAAACAATCTCCTGGCTTTTCAAAACAAATGTCACCAAGATGGACACCAACACAACCTTTCTATCACACAACAGAATTGCCTGATTCCGTATTTATGCTTGGAGAAGAACCAGCCACTGTGGGTAGAAAACAAACCACTGGATTCTTTCCAATAAAGCCAAGTGTGGGAAAAAAGTTATACACAAAAATGTCACATGGTGGATCCTGGAAACAAACTCAAGACTTGGCAATAAGTTCGTCAGAGGGGTCTCATTTAGTAAGTTATTATGTTTTTATTTAAAATGTGTCCATGCATGTTTTAGAAAGACTAAAACAGTGTAAAAGAATATAAGTTAAAGAAGTGAAACAATAAACTGTTACTTCCAGAAAAGAATTTAGATAAAACCATAGGGAAGTTTATGTTCATGTAACAATAAGAGTATAGACAACTGAAACAAACTACAATATGGTGCTCTACAAAATTTAGCACAAATGCACTATGTGCTAAAATTAGTAGAGTGCCAGCGATTTTCCACAACTCAAACTTTTAATGTTTGTAAACTATTACTTCACAATACACTTCAAGTGCATGCTCACATTTTTTTTTGAACTGTAAATGAAATTTTTATGTACACAAATTTACACGGGTTAACAGTTCTGCCAAATAAACAGGGATTTACTTACTACACTTAATTGCTTTTCAGTACACATCATTAACATTAGCATTAGCACCTTCAAATTGAGTTTTTTTCCATGTCAATTCTCTTTAGCTCCTGAAAGTGAAAATTTAATCAAGAATAGACCTCCAATGACAATACATGATGTTCACTGCAAAAATGTGTATGCACCAAATTTTTCTCATTAAACATACAGTATTTATATGTACATGGTCTTTAACATTATCCTTAAACATTACTAGCTCACCTGAGCCATAGGCTCAAGTGAGCTTTTCTGATCATAATTGTCCGTTGTCTGTCGTCGTCGTCGTTGTCGTCGTCGTTGTTGTTGTCGTCGTCGTTGTTGTAAACTTTTCACATTTTCATCTTCTTCTCAAGAACCACTGGGCAGATTTCAACTAAATTTGGCACAAAGCACCACTAGGTGAAGGGGATTCAAGTTTGTCCACGCCCTCTTTCAAGGGGAGATAATTGAGAATTATTGAAAATTTATTAGTATTTTTCAAAAATCTTCTCAAACACTATTCGGCCTGAAAAGCTTAAACTTGTGTGTAGGCATCATCAGGTAGTGTAGATTTAAGTTTGTTCAAATCATGGTCCCCGAGGGTAGGGTGGGGCCACAATTGGGGGATCAAATTTTACATAGGAATATATGGAGAAAATCTAAAAATCTTCTTCTCAAAAACTATCAGGCCAGAAACGCTCAAATTAAAATGGGAGCATCCTCAGGTAGTGTAGATTTAAGTTTGTTCAAATCATGGTCCCCGGGGGTAGGGTAGGGCCACAATTGGGGGATCAAGTTTTACATAGGAATATATGGAGAAAATCTAAAAATCTTCTTCTCGAGAACTATCAGGCCAGAAAAGCTCAAATTAAATGGGAGCATCCTCAGGTAGTGTAGATTTAAGTTTGTTCAAATCATGGTCCCCGGGGGTAGGGTAGGGCCACAATTGGAGAATCAAGTTTTACATAGGAATATATGGAGAAAATCTAAAAATCTTCTTCTCAAAAACTATTAGGTCAGAAAAGCTCAAATTAAAATGTAAGCATCCTCAGATAGTGTAGATTTAAGTTTGTTCAAATCATGGTCCCCGGGGGTAGTGTGGGGCCACAATAGGGGGATCATGTTCAACATAGAAATATATAGAGAAAATCTTTAAAAATCTTCTTCTCGAAAACTATCAGGCCAGAAAAGCTCAAATTAAAATGGGAGCATCCTCAGGTAGTGTAGATTTAAGTTTGTTCAAATCATGATCCCCGGGGGTAGGGTAGGGCCACAATTGGGGAATCAAGTTTTACATAGGAATATATAGAGAAAATCTTTAAAAATCTTCTTCTCAAAAACTATTAGGTCAGAAAAGCTCAAATTAAAATGTAAGCATCCTCAGATAGTGTAGATTTAAGTTTGTTCAAATCATGGTCCCCGGGGGTAGTGTGGGGCCATAATTGGGGGATCAATATTTACATAGGAATATATAGAGAAAATCTTTAAAAATCTTCTTCTCAAAAACTATTAAACCAGGAAAACTCAAATTTGAGTGGAAGCATCCTCAGATAGTGTAAATTCAAGTTTGTTAAAATCATGGTCCCCGGAGGTAGGGTGGGGCCACAATTGAGGGATAAATTTTTATATAGGAATATATAGAGAAAATCTTTTTAAAAATTTCTTTTAAAAACTATTTGGCCAAGAAAGCTCAGCTTTGAGTGGAAGCATCTTCAGATAATGTAGATTCACGTTTGTTCAAATCATGGTCCCTGGGGGTAGGGCGGGGCCACAATTGGGGGATACATTTTTATATATAGAGAAAATTTTTAAAAGTCTTCTTCTCAAAACTTTTAGGCCAGGAAAGCCCAAATTTGAGTGGAAGCATCCCCAGATCATATAGATTCAAGTTTGTTTAAATAATAGTCCGGGGGTAGGGTGAGGCCACAATGGGGGATTAATTTTTATTTAGGAATATATAAAGAAAATCTTTAAACATCTTCTTTTGAAAGACTATTTGGCCAGAAAAGCTTAAACTTGTGTAGAGGCATCCTCGGGTAGTGTTAATTCAAGTTTGCCAAATCATAGTCCCTAGTGGTAGGGCGGGACCGACTGCTGGCGGTTTGAATTTTTACATAGGAATATATAGAGAAAATCTTTAAAAATATTCTGGGAAAGTTTTGGGCCAAAACTCAGTACTTTGTGTGAACGCACAGATTATGCAGATTTAAGTTTGATGAAACCATGATTCCCTAGAGAAAAGTGGGGCCACGAAATGGGGGGGGGGGGGGGGTATATAGGAATAGAGAAAAAATTTCTTACAGGTACAACAACAAAAGGGGCTTGGTGTTTACCAAAAAAAAAAGAGGTGGATAAAATTGGCAGATTTTCATTTTTTTTAGCAAGATCTACTGTACTCAGTTGTCAAGATATTTTGATACTGTAATGCTAATTTGATCAGAATTAAGGCAATTGTTGCTCAGGTGAGCGATGTGGCCCCTGGGCCTCTTGTTATTGGTGAGATTGAAAAATGGCATTGATTACTACTTTCATTCATACATGTTTAAAATATTATTTTTTCAAAATGACAAAACTAAGATGATACCTACTTTAGGTATCCAATACTCCAAACAGAAGCAAATTCTTTGCAATTTAGAGTATAATTCATACAAAACACCACTAATTGTATTGATTTAATGATGAAAATTAACTGTGTTTGCATGAGTTAATTAGTATTACACTATAACATCAATTACATCTATTTATTTAAGGAATCCAGAGAAGATATTTCTGATGATGAAGAAATAAGTGATTTAGTGAGCTTTGTACAGTCCAAAGTGAAGATATCTCACCGAGAGGTCAAGGTCAGGCAAAGGTCACAACCCCTAGATTTCTCACACTTGTTCAACGCAATTCATGGAAGGAGGTACTAAGACATTTTTGAAAACAGATTTGCAATGAATTTGTCAGACAACTTCAAGGTCAATCAGACAAAGAGGAATCATTTTTTAGTTATATTTAAATTGGTTTTTCAGAACTGAAAACGGAATGGAGAAATTAGAAGTATGTCAGGAACCTAAAATAACTGGTATGATCATATATTAATGTCTATATCACAAATACCAATCGCAACTTCTCGGCCTTTCCGACAGGCTCGGAAAAACACCTCGACTGTATTACCTAGGCATCCATGACAACCTGAAAGGCCGGAGAAGTTGCGATTGTCACAAATACATGTATATTTAATTACAAAGTTGAAAAATCAAGTAATGGGTATATATTACTTAGAGATAATGTTAAATGATATCCTTGCGCAGAAAATGTTTTCAGGAAAAGGGGTCAAGGATATTTAAGTTTGCCAGCAGAGGGGTCTGAAGCATATTTTCAGTATTTTTTTTCTCTTATTTTGTGTGAACAGTATTCATAATCCACTTTTTGATTAAAAAAAAATCAAGGATGATGCTTTCTCTATGGTGGCATATTTGTACAATCGAAATACAAAAAACTTCAAAAAAATAAGTTCAACAGCTGGTATTTTTTGCATAAATTTACAAAAACAAAATACAAAAAACTTCCTATCTTGAAAACTGTAGGAGGAGTTATCCATATAATAGGGGTACCCTATAAGCAATATAATGCAAAAATTACTTATTTCAATAGCTGGTATTTTCGCATTTATCATAATAAAAAGAAAAATCCAAGTAATGTGCACATCTTTGATATATGTACAGACGATCTGCCAAACAAAAACATCCTATCTTGAAAACTGTAGGAGGAGTTATCCTTACAATATCGGGCACCTTATATGTTTTATGCACCCCCCCCCCCCCCAAAAAAACCCCCCCCACAAAAAACCAGCTGGTTTTTTTTGCATTATTGATGAAAATCAAAGTCCAAGTTATATGCACATCTCTGATATATGTACAATTGATCTGCAAAACAAAAACTTCCTATCTTGAAAACTATTGGAGGAATTATCCGTACAATAGGGGTATCTTTTTGGCAGCTGCCCGCTTAAACAAAAGACTATATATGGTTTGAGCCTAAAATGGCCCCCTAAAATGAACATTGTCATTTTACTGTAATTCTTCGTTTTATTTGAAGTTTTTTCATAATTTTCATTTTGATTTTAGTACCCACAATTTAAAAATATGACATCTTAAAGTTTACCTTTTCCCGCCATTTTCTCATTTTTAGCATAAAACGGCTTGTTTTTAGGTAGTTTTTCTTTAAGAAAACATTGAGCGACTGCTTGAAAAAACAAAATATTTTCACCAAAGATGTATCCATCCAATACTTATAAGTGACAAAAAGTTCGTTTTTGTTCAAAGAGTCGCTCTATATTTCCCATTCGAAAAAAGATAAGAAAAATGTCAATTTTTGATTGATTTTGATTAAATTATAAAATTAGCGTCACTTCTGACGTCATATACTGCCAGTGAGTGCATATAAATCAAATAAATAGGTGAAAAACATATTTCATGTCAACTCTTTTATAAAATAACACAACATATTAATGTACCTGAATCATTTTAAAAATAGCGAATTTTGGGGGCCAAATTTGACTAATATCATATATAGTTCTTTATGAATTGAATTATATATAATGTTGAATATCAATTGTTTAATAAATATATCAATCTTAACAAACATGATAGAAATGATCATGTAACATTAGTTATCAACATCAACAGATCAAATATGACTAAAATTTATTTGTTCCTAGAGCTTCACGAATATTTGAAAGAGATCTGGGGAGAGGACTCAATGAAGGTTGTTCAACAAGCCTCGGACATTGCTAATAAAGGTTGGAGAGAATTGTGAAGCATGTTATCAAATTATTTACAGACAAATCTTATGAAAGTAATGCATATATAAAGAAAAAATAATTATTTTATAATTTTATAAAATATGAGTGCTTGTATTGTAGTTTATCTTTGCAATGTTTTTAAAAGTCAGCAAAATTTTTCTATAGATTTTTGGGAGTTGATTTTAATCAACTCTCCTATGCAGTTACTGTGGCAAACCGAAAGTGAAACAGTGTTTGGACCTAAGCACAAATCATCAAGACTTAGATCTTGAAAATAATAGATAAATTCGGTGTACTGCATGCTGTACCATTATTTTTCAAAAAACGTATTTATATATACCTTGAAAATAGTCAGATTTTATATAGTACGAACAATTTTATTGTTTTTTTGTAGTTGTATGTATTCCTACGCCAGAGTTCAATATAGTCTCGTACAACCAGATGCTCGGCTGTCTCCGTAAATCTCCGACACGCAAAGAGTCTCTCTTGGTAGTCGGAGATTAACGGAGACAGCCGAGCGTCTGGTTGAACGAGACTAGAGTTCAATATTGCTTGGATCCAGACATGTAAAATTTTAGAAACATTTCGATTACTGACAGTTTGATGGAATTAATTCTATCTTTAAATGTTACACAACATGATTCATATGGGCCGGGTTTTCTCGAAATTATTGTCGGAAAAGTTTAAGAATTCATATATTAAATATGATTGTGCGTAATTCAAATACAGATTAGAAACTACTTGCCAGGCAAAATGACATATCGTTGATTTTAAAATTGATGATAATCAATAAAATCAACTCCCGACAGTACTTCAGTACTTTGGTTATTTTTAGACTCTGAAGGCAGAGCATATAGTCAAAATTGAAATGCATTTGTGATTCCATTTGGAGCATTTTATTGAAATAATTTTGCATTACAGTTACCTGGCCTCTGGATGATGTTGAGATCTCTGAGAAGTTCTGTACGGTACTGTGTGTTGATTTATCTCACAGTATGGCAGGTCAACCAATCAAAGATCAGGCCACACTTGCCAAAAAAATCATACAGGGTAAACTCTCACTTGTTACCAATAACTAGAACATTTTTAACAAGACCTTGGACTATCGGTAAGACGTAACTAGCTATTTTTTGTGTCAAAACAAGTTAAAAATGACACTGGTTTCAAGTGAAATATACACAAATTGCGTAGTCTTAGCTCAAAAGCCAGACAAAATTGTGTTCATTTCAAAGAGCCATAGCTGAGAGGCCAGCAATGAAATAGTCAGACCTACGTCATATTGTTGCTATTTGACACAACTACCCAAAGTCCAAGCTCTTGTGAAAATGGTTCTAAAGCTCCATTCCAAGGAAACAATGTTATTTTTATACATGTCCTTTTCACATACTGTTTGAAGGATCTAGATATTGTTCATGTTGGTAAAAGCAATAATTTTCAGAATGGGGCAAAATAACATGGCATATTTTATAATTGTTTTCTTCAAAAATTCACTAAATGTATTTTTAATGATAATTTTTTTTCTCTTAGTAACTATGTAATGTACACAGGGAAATATTCGCCCCTGTTTTATTTTGCCCATTTTACCCTCGTTGTAAGCAAGTGAATTTAAGTCTATTAGTAGTGGAATGAATGGCAAAATTACATTGAGAGATATACAAATATAGACAAAGACTGATTTCAGGGTGATTTGTAGCAGCTAATATCCCATTATTTCTTTTAATTTCCAGATTGTTTGGGTCATATTGGCTTGGTTTCTATTGGTTCTGAGACAAAGGTCGAACAAGAACTGACCAAGGACAAAGACACAGCTTTAAAAGTCATTGGTAATTAGTTTAGCCTTCATTGAATCTGTCTACTTAACTGCCCGTACATCCGTCTAATTTAACTTGTCTGAAATTTATTTTCTCTCCTCTCTGTCCAATATGGCTTAAACTTCACCCATAGACTAGAGTGCCTTTGGATTTTTGGTGTGTAGTGGTATTGACCCAAGTTTCTAGATCAAAGGTCATGATTGGTATATAATAAACCATCTCTTTGTATATAACGTTTTCCTGGCTTTTTTAAACGTTTTTTGATATTTTACTTGCCAGGGAAATGTCAGAACCGGTGCCATAACGAGCTTTGGACATTCTGACTGGAAGCGGCAGTCTAGGCTCGATTTTGAATAGATCTATACAGCTTAAAATATAATTTTACTGCGTATTTTAATAATCACACTGATAAACAACAGTGTTGTTGACCTAATTTCTCGCGAGATTTCAAAAATGCTCGAAATCAAAACAATTCTCAACAGTTTAATAGAATGTTTTCAACAGTCTGTTTATGGGATGTAAGGACTTATGAAAGGGATATTAGTGACCAGTAAAATCATCGTTTCATTAATTAGTTGAGAGTGAAACATTTGTTTTAACTCTTTAATTAATATTTAGATTGAGCCGAGTAAGAGGCGGTGAATTTCCAGTTTTCTTAATGGCTCCGGTTCCGACATTTTTCTGGCATGCAAAATATTAAAAGCATTAAAAAAGCTAGGAAAATGTCAGATATTTTGGACTACTCTCTGTAGTATCCTTCTCCAAAAATAAGTTTCTTTCCCCTTTGCCCTATCTGGCTAATACGTGTACCTCACTCAGAGTTGACATGGGTTAATTGCCAGAGTTCAAAGATCTTTACCAAGTTACAAGGTATGAAGTTGTTGCAAAAGAGTATCTCAAAGGTTAGTGTCAAAGCAGATCTATTCAATTTATTGTATACCCATGTTCCCTTCTTCTAATCTGGTTCATACCTCAATCAAAGAATTTTCTGCATAAAGTGTTTGCAGTGACCTAGAACTACGTTTCTAAGTGAAAGGTTAAGGTCAAATCACAGTCGTTTTATACAAGTGCCTTTTATTTTAAGGGAGATTATTCAAAAATTGTTACTGATATCTAGTTCCATATTCATTTATGTAAAAATATCTATGCAAGAATTGTGTACATTTACAGGCATAGAGATATCTTTAACTATTGCAGGTCAATTACATGTTGAACCTTTTCATCAAAGCTCAAGTAGTCCAGTTTTACAGGGACTATTCACAGCTCTGAAGCTCCTACAGGGCAGAGGTAAGGATCCAACTGTTCAATTATTGCAATGCTGGAAGACCTACACTAATCCACACATAAGTTGGGACGCTACACAAAACTTTTATTTTATGGATAATTAAAATGTCATTTATGGAGCATGATTGCGTTGTTCAAAGTAGGATATACATGTATGCCCTTAATTATTTTATATGAATTTTTTTTGCATTTTTTATGAGAAAGTGAAAAATATGTTTAATTACAATTGACACACTGTAGAGTTTAAATTTGGTGGGAATAAATGCATAATATAAATATCTAATAAACCATGACCAGTAATGTCAACGAGATGTTTTAAATATTTTAATAAAAAAATATTTATAAAAATATAAAACATCTTTTGTTCATATTTCCAAACCTATGGATACAATCTTTTAAAGAGACGTGTCTTATGGAGAAGAAATATAAGGCAATCACTTTTTAAAAAGATATTGAATCAAATTGAAGAAATTTTAGAAATATTGGAATAATAGAAATAATAAATATTAGAATAATTCAAAATTTGGCTGATCCCGATTAGAAACAAACTGATCCCGATCTAAATTTCAAAAAATTTAAAATCAACAATATTTCTTTATGTGCAGACAAGAAATCAATTGAATTTTTTATTGTTCTCCTAATTTACAATTCGTATTACAACAAAACATCGTAGTTTTTGGGTGAAATTGTTATATATTTAAATTTTCTATCATTCAAGTTGGGATCAGTTTAATTTTGATCGGGTATGGCTCAATTTTGAAAATTTGCCATATCTCTAAAATTTCGCCTATTTGATTCAATTCCTTTTTTAAAAATGATTGCCTTACATTTCCTTTTTATAGAACTCGTTTCTTTAGAAAATTTATTCAAACGTTTGAAAAATATGAACAAAATATGTTTTTTATTTACATAAATATTTTTTTATTACAACATCTTGTTGACAATGACATTACTGGACATGGTTTATTAGATATTTATATTATGCATTTATTCACATCAAATTTTAAACTCTACTGTGTGTTACTCGCAACCAAAACAGATTTCCCACTTTTCGTAAAAAATACAAAAAAATTGTATAAAAATTAAGGGCATATATCCTTCTTTGAACAAATGATACTCTAATGATCCATGAAATAAAATGTTGGTGTAGCATTCCAATACATTGATACATTGGTGGTGTAACTGAAGTAGTTGGAGTGGTGTTTGATTGTCTTACTATATAATGAGTTATGTCCATGTGTTCAGGATTGGCAGTGAAGGACACGTCATGGCCTCAAGGTCAACACAATGTTGTATTGTTTGTTTCATGTCTAATGAACTACATAAAGTGTATATTTGATACAGAAGCATCTTTAATTAATGCAATACTTGTATACTCCAATAATGGGTCCACAGATGGAATTTGAAATATTTTACTTGAGCCATAGTATTTTTTTTCAGGTGAGAAATGTGGCCCATGAACCCCTTTGTCAAAGTAAAGTTAAACACCATTGGTTTTTGTTACATTTTAACACAGCAACAAAAAAGTAACTCACCATTAGCTAACTTTTCTACTTAGCTTCTTAATTCCAAATTTTCATTCATATTGTCAAAACTGAATGAAAGTAGTAATATTGACATGAAGATGTTCCTGAGTCATTGATTGAGACATGATTGATACATTGTACATTCATTCACAGTATTTATACTTGTATACTTTCATTCACAGTAAGGCCTACAGACTACGGTCCTCACCACACCATGTACCCAAAGGTTGTCATCATTTCCGATGGCCTCTTCAATGACTGCTCCCCAGATTTGGAAGGAAAACAGCCATGTCCGAAGGTAAGGGTAGTGTTTTGTATGCTTACTGATTTTAAGAATCATATGAAAATTTGTATTATTACAACATGTTTTAAAATTACAGACAGACGAGTTGCTGACATCTGTCTTAGAGGTTATGGTTGCTATGGATATTAAAATGCCTATCTACTTTGTCCCAGTCGGAAAGAAACAGGATGTGGTTTGTTATATTTCTAATTTTAACTATGAAGAACAAAATCTGTAATTTTTCATCAATTTTCTTTTTTAAGTTATGACGTACATTATTAAATATTTTTAAGCATTTTTAAGGATTAAATCCACTAAATTGTCAAAATCATTGTGATTTTTTTTTAGAGAAAAAATTGTTATAGGGTATCATTCTTAAGGTGAAAATGCAATTAGAATATATTCTGTTCACGAAAAAACCCCTTTTTTTACTTGAATTTTTGAATTAGAAAAAGAAAATTTAAACTGTTAGTAAAAATTAGTTTCCAAAATGATCATCCCTGCCTTTAACAAATGTTTCATTTCTGGCCCCAAAAACTGAAAAATTTTGACCTACTTGTAATTTTGATAACATCAATAGTGACTTTAAAGCCAGCGTATCACTGATCAAATAAAAAAAAACCTGATATGCCTATTTACTTAAAATATTTAATGGTTACTTTTTTCTGTCACAGACCCATGGATGGTTCAGTAAGCTGTCAGTTGTGGAGGATGTAGACTTTCTTTCTGATTCTGAAGTCAAAGAGGTACTTGTCCATTTTGATCACTTGTCCATTTTGACCACTTTAAAAAACAAAATTCTACTTAAAAAGAATATTCATCAAATGTTGAACTTGATTTTAAACATTTAATATGATTTTAAACAATAAAACTGCACATTTTATGCTTAAATGACAATTGTACATGGCAGATGTCCATTGGGAGAGCAATGAATGTCATCATGTGGCCTCCTCATCCTGAGACCCCTTATAAGTCATGGCAGGCAGTGAAGGAAGAATTTACCCAGAACCATACTAGTGTAAGGAGTCAAATTCACCATAGTCAGTCTATTGTAACAACAGTAACAACACTAAAATAAAGCAGATGAATCACCCACAAAACAATCTTGTGTTGCAGACTATGCTCAAGCAGATTAAATGGAACTTGGCTGAGTACTTCAAACATCCCCCTCCAATTGGAACTCGAGTCAAAATAGCTGAATTAAAAGAACACCAGAGGGGAACAGTATTTTGTCACATTCAAGGTGGAAAAGGAGAACAACGTAAGTTGATCATTCATCAGAATTTGTCCCCTAATAAGTACATGTACGTTCTAGTTAAATTTTTTCCAGTTATTCAATGACATCTTGATTACAAAAGCATTTAAAATAGAAATAGATGAAAATATATTGGTGTCATCAATTCATAATTTTGAAACAAAGTAGAAGATTAAAAAATCCTACCAATTTTTTGCCTAAACTATACATGTATTTAATAGGTGATCAAAAAGTGTTTTTAAAATGCTTAAAATATATTTGAATGCAAGTCCTAGTGCAATCATTTACAAATTAGTTTGTTTTCATGTACATGTATATGCTAGAGAAAGGGTAGGCATGGACATGTTGTTTCATCACTCATTGTAAAACATCTTTTAAAAGTTATACTAAATGTTTCGTGACCAATTAAATTCCACTAATTAACATTGGTGTAAAGTATCAAAATATGTAAATATATATTTGTATTTTTAGCTGAAGAGGTGTTAATTGTCCGGGACTATACAGGGGATATTTTCACATACCTCTGGAGTTTTGATCAGGAAAATGTCTTCTTTTATAAACCCTCTGAAGAATCCCATACCTCAGAATTTCCTGTTGGAACACTGGTCCGCAAAGGTAAGTAATTAATTAATATATCAAATAGCATGATCACCATCTGCAATTTCTGCTGTTTAACTATTCAATATCAGTTAAATACCAGTATATAGGTGCCAAAAATAACCCAATGTTGAGTCAAACTATCCAGAGTGAGGGATACAGTTAATTAACTTTTTTCAAATATTACACAAGCTTTTCAATACCAGTAATGAATTAGATCAAGTTTTTCATTGTATTAAGTCAAGATAACCAGAATCTTTTTATTATCAGTGATAAAAGAAATTAAGTGGATTAATTTGTGAAGTCAAACTATTGAATATCAGCAATAAAAGTGATCAAATAAATTCAACTCTTGAACTGTTTTAGAGGTAATGATGTCGACCAAAGAATATAGTAAAAATTCTAGCATCAGTGATAAAGATAACCCACTGAACCAGTGTGTGATGTCGAACTATTGAAATATCAGTAATAACAGTAATCAAGTATACCAATGTGTGTAACCAAATATCAGCTAAAAAGACAATCACCTTAATCAATCATTTTATATAAAGGTTATCAGGAAGACCTATGTGTAGTCAAACTATCTATATAGGGCAAGGTCATAGCAGTTTTTACCAAAACCTCATGTCCAGACAACATATATATTTTCCCTTCGGCCAAAACAAGCACAGACTTTATCAGGAGACAGTCTGCAGATAAGGGGTTTTCAATGACCTTGAATAAATTTTTTAAGCCAAATGTCTAGGTCAAAGCAGAGCTCTTTGTAAAATCATTGTCCAGATCCTAGTTTTCTATCTTTTGCCATATCTTCCTTATACAATTCCAATAGAGTGCTTATTTGATAAAAGATTTGCAATGATTTTTGAATCCAATGTTATGGTCAAAGCAAATCCTATTAAATGCTTTTCATCCTTAGCTTATGTCCATTATCAAAGCAAGGCCTTTTTAGAAGGTCCCCATCTCAATGATGTCATTATTTATGTCATTTCAAAATAAAAAGTGAAGTCAATAATCAGTATATATTTCAGTTGGAGCAAGTTATGATGACCTAGGTGTGGTGTTTCATACATGTAGTTCTGTAGTACATTATCACATGGCTGAACCGCTCTATCCAAAAGATCCCGACAACTTGAAGGTAGAATCAATTTAATGTTAAACAAGGCTCCTCTGAACAGGGCCCTATATTGATGAATTTTAAGATAACGTTTTAGTGAAAATTTCTGATTTGTTTATATATTTCCAATGATTACAATTGTCTTGAATGATAATGCAATCTATTCCTTTATTTATCAAATGGGGATTTTAAAAAAACATATCATCATATAAGTTTAACTATAGCTAAAAATTTTCTTTGTAATCAATTCTTTCTACATGAAATATATTGACTAATATTGTACTTTTACCCAATAGGTTTCTTGGCGGTCAAAGCTTTCTATTGGAGATTACAGCTATTTTTGTGATGAATATGAACTAAGCCATGCGTGAGTACCATGTCAATAATGGACACGGATTTTAGTTTATATTGTTTGAGAACATTTACGCAAAGTTTTGTTTTCTTGCTTTGACAATTCTTTATTTATTTCAGGGAATCCCCCCTTTTAGATCTAACAGGATTGATAGGTAAAAATTTGAGTTGATTCGTTTTCTATGGTACATGTATTAGAATTCTCATGGTCTGTAATTTTATTGATTTTAAAATTTAAGCATGGTTTGTTATATTCCCTCAGGCAAAGTTTGGGAGTATATTGAAATCACCTTGCCCATCTGTCTTCAGACACTCTCAAACTGTCTTATACATTTGTTGAACCCCATCTGGAAAGTGCACATACAATAATTTTCATTACAGTAAGGGTAAATCAACATTTAAAGCAATATGAGCTGCATATTTTAGAAGTTTATTTTGCTGTCAAAACATGCTTTTTATGATAATTTTGTGTCCACCAAGACTCAAACAAAAATGTATTTAAAGTTTAATTTTCATCAACTGAGAGGGAAAGTGGAATATTATCATTTTATGCATACTGTTTCTTAGAATCAAGTCAATATATTGAGTAGGAAAGTCATTTTGATTTTATTCTGATTTAATTTAGAGAAGTAAAATAAATATTTATTTAATAATTTTAAATTTCTTTGTCTTTTATTCATAATTGTCAAAAAATAATTTTAATTGCTTTAAGTAGGGAAATTACATTTGCCCTATTTAACATTTGAAACGAGTCATACACGGGTGTTAGTCCCATTAAGACAGTTCCAGTAATAATGTTTTAAAGAGAATAAGATATGCAATTGGGAATGATGTTTTCAAGGCTTTAAAGACAACCTTCAACCTATTTTCTAGGTCAATAGTGAAGGCTTTAGTTTTGGACCATGATTTCTTGACTTAATTTTGTTTTGAGACTACCATAAAACTGTCTGTTGTTAAAAAATGTATGATGACTTTGAATCCTGTTTCTATGACAACAATGAAGATCATAGCAGACCTCTGTGCAAAAACTCTTGTCCTTATTTAATTTTTTGCCTCATAGCCCTACCTTCTTTATAATACACACATAGAGTACCTTTTGGATACAGGATGTGCAAAAATTTGGAATTTTTCTAAGTCAGCTAGCTGGAGGTTAAGTCAAAGTCCTTTATTCCATATCATCTTTTTATCCTTAAAGTGGGACCCTTTGAGATGGTCACCATTGGTCTCAATGATGTCTAGTTGCATAATTATTTAAGAGTTTTTACTTTTTATAATTGAAGACATCACCTTTTAAGTTTAAACTTTTTAAAATGTAAAATAAAAGTTTATTTTATCTAAATTGTCATTTAGCTTCAAAAACTGGCGCGTTGAAGTTTTCTCATGATGAGAGAAAAACGAAGGAGCTAGGAGAAATGATCAGGGAGCACGGAAGCAGGACACGTATATTTTTTAGGTAGGTAAATATTCTTAGGCGTTGAATTTATTAATAATACAATTAAAGATATAGGTACATTATGTTTTTTAATTGTTTTATGAAAACAAGATTTCCTCTCTCATTCCAAAAAGCTATATTTAAACAAGTTAGTTAAATGATACGGATTGAATCCTTATATCGTGGTAATTGGTGATAATATTTGAGTGAATTATCTGAATGTAAAATTGTCTGTGGTTTGAAGTTAAAATTAGAGAAGACATAATTCCATAGTGAAGTAATGTGGTACATGAAGTTTCTTTGTTTTACTCATTTTAAGTGTTTACAGTCTACACTAAACGCTTTATTTTATGTAACCAAAACTAGTACGCAACCCTGAAAATGATGAATCAAAGTGTTGAGAGTACTAAAAGCTTGGCCAGTTTGATAATTGATTATATGAGGCAATTGTTTAACCGAGTTTTGATTCAGAGTTAAGCGATGAAACGAAATATTTAATGACAACAACAACGATCAGTACTTTCAAAAAAAAAAATAACATTTTGGGAAAATGAATAGAATGTGTAAAAAAGGGAAATCGTCCTCTGGTTTTCTGCAAATTTAGATTATGTTTATTATGAAAATATCGGTGATTTTTTAATGAAAATATGCATATCCGATGATACAGACTACATTTCATAGTAAATATCCTCTATTTAATTTTCTAAACTAACCAATTTTGTGATTGGCAGTTGTAGACACTACTGTTAACCTTCTTCGTCTCCATGAAATGCAGTTAATGGTGGCAAATCTACATGTTAATTACAATTTTGATAAAGCATAACTAAAATTTCGATCTTCCTGTTGGACAACTGGGTCCCCCTATCTTTTATGTAAAACCGATTTTAAAGATTATTAATTTTAAATGTATTCTTATACTTGAGTTCAAACACTTGTTTTATCAAAATCATATATACAGATCTTAACTTCTTGAAAATTAAATGCATGCATACCAACAACTTGAAAACAAGTTTGCTAAACGCTTTCTAGTACTTTTAGTACTTTGATTTAGTTACTCCATATGTATCGGATGTATCAAATTATTTTTATTCCTATCATATTATCAATGATATTATGTACATTCAATTTGATTTTATTTGAATATTTTACAGGTGATTTCAGAGAAGAATCATTTCATCAGTCAATAAAACCTTGGTATTATGAACTACAGAAGAAATGTCGCATGCCGCATCAGAGAATTCAGATCTTAATGTTTTCTTTTTAACTTTATGTATTTAAAATTTTTAGAGGTTGTATCAGTGATTGTTTATATATTTTAGATTAGAGAATGTATTGTGATGTTAATAAAGTACGATTTGTGATTTTAGCAGGTTTGGAGCAGCATGGTGTTAGGATTGAATTCTATCAAGCAACGCTCGATTCTCCATATATTAATCATTTTGTTTTGAGAATAACACAGTATAATCCACACGGTTTTATTTAGGACTAAATCAGTGTAAAATTGTTACAAATGCTCTTACAAAAGTAAATCATTTTTACACTTTCTATGCATATTTGATATTTGACACTTTTTGCACCACTGGGTATCTGAGGAACTACAAGTTTAGACTAAGTATATTATATTCAACCAACTAACACAACAGCCCCTCCACACACACACACACACACACACACACACACGCCAAACAATGGGTCTTGCTTTACAGGGAAAAAACAAAACTCTACGAATTTTAGGGCTTCGACTTACTTAAAAAGTATGTAAATTATACATAAGAGGGCATTTTAGCCTACTATAGTAGTAAGATAAACAAAAGATCCGTGGTCACAGGGGACTACTGCTTCTAAGATCCGTAAGTATTCTAACGCTCTGTTGACAATGATTGGTAACATTGATAAACAAACTCATCACTTTGTGGAACACTGTCAATTAATAGGTCTATAACAGAACGTGGTTCTTTGTTGAGAGTAAATGTTCTTTTGACGTTCATGTGGTTAGTCGTGTTACTCTGATGAAAATAAAATCCCTTGAATCAGGTTACCATCGATGCTCACATCCGTACACAGCGATATAATAGAGGTTTTGTTGTATATGAAAACCAAGCTTTTATAAATCAAGGTATATAATTAGGGTATTAAAATGGAGTAAGCTTTCTAAATACAAGTATAGCATTAAAAATATAAAGAGATGGAGTATTCATGCTCAGTATATTTAGTTAAAAAATATTTGATATTTTCTCTGTTTTGGTATTTTAAGGGGTATTTTAGAGAAGGACAGTTGTCCAATGTGTAAGTCAATTTTTTTTATCATATGATTAATGATATTGTGTAAAATCAATGAAATTATTCTTTGAATTTTTACAGAATATTTTAGAAAAGATCCGCTTTATCAGACATTTAAACCTGGTTACTTCGAACCACAGCAGAAAAATCGCATCAGAAAATTTCAAATTTTAATATTTTCTTCACAATATTTTTTAAGGTCATCTTGTACATTTGAGGACAAAAATGAAAACATTTCTTGAACTGGCTTGTTTCTGTCCGAAACTGGCCAAAAACGTTGCTGAAAGATATAAAAGCAATAAATATGAATTCCTACATGTCATTCTTTATGAAAAGTATGCATACAAGAACAGGACAATGCCTTTTTAATAACTTAGAACAGCTGTCGAACTGCGCAGCTTCAGACTTATTTTGAAGATTTAAAAATCTGAAAAAAATATGAAGGAGGTTCATTGTTGTCCTCTCTACAGCCATTTGTTGAGAAAAAGGTCTAAGCTTGCTTATTTAACTTGTAACTTTGTCTCAAAGTAGGGTAGCCTTTTCTTAAAATGGACCTTGAAAACTTTCGACAAGATATATTTGTCTGTGTCTATGGAGGTACATTGAAGATATATTTTCATTGAAATATAATGTATATTGTTCAATTTAAGACTATCACTTTTTTGTACCCATACCCCACTTCTAAAAAGAATTCACTTTAATTTATACTTACAGAATTGAAAAAAACCCATAAAACAAATATAGGACATGTATAGAGATGTATATCAAATTCATTACGGATTATTCTTGATTGACATTTTTTTTCTATGAAAATATAACGTCAATATGACTTCATAGAAACAGGAGTTCTAAGTATAGACTAAATATAGTATATAAAAATAGATCCCACACCGACTGATAAAAATAGGATACCCTATTTTGAGGCAAAGTTACAACATCAATAAGCAAGCTTAGACCTTTTTCTCAACAAATGGTTGTAGAGAGGACACCAATGAACCCCCTTCATATTTATTTTTTTTAGATTTTTAATCAAAATAAGTCTGTAGCAGCGCAGTTCGACAGCTAATTTATGTGATTAAAAAGGCTTTTTCCTGTTCTTGTATGCATAATTTGCACACAAAACAGCATGTAGAATCTCATATTTATTGCTTTTATATCTTTTGACAACAGTTTTGGTCAGTTTCGGGCAGAAACAAGCCACTTCAAGAAACTATTTACAATCTTATCCTCAAATGTACAAGATGGCCGTACATCTACCTTAATGTCTTTTAAAGTTTGTTCTTGTGATTGTATATTTTTAACTGGAAAATATACACGTATTACAGTGTTATTAAACTAAAATTTTAAATATGATTCGTTTATTAAGTATTGCAGCAGGGTTGGAGTACAGTGTCGAACGAAACAGCACCGCACGTATCTTGGTATCTTAAAATTTCGTCTCGAGAATAACACAGTATAATATCAACGGTTTTATTTATATCCAATTGCAGTAAAAAAAAATAAACGGTTAGAATTACTCTTTAAAATGTAATTTATTTTAATAAAACTTAAGGAGGATGTGAGGCCATCTTGTACATTTAAGAATAAAATGTAAACATTTCTTGAACTGGCTTGTTTCTGCCCTAAACTGGCCAGAACTGTTGTCAAAAGATGCAAAAGCAATAAATATGAGATTTTGCATGTAGTTTGGTGTTCAAATTAACATCTTTTTAATCACTTAGAACAGCTGTCGAACTGCGCATCTGCTGACTTATTTTAAAGGTTTAAAAATCTGAGAAAATAATGAAAAGGTTCATTGGTGTCCTCTCTACAACTATTTGTTGAGAAAATGCTTGAATCTTGCACTTTATTGTAGAAACTTTGCCTCAAAAAAGGGTACCCTATTTTTATCAGTCGGCATAGGATCTATTTTTAGAACAAGAAAAATCCAGTCGATACTTAGAACTGCTGTGTATATGGAGGCACATTAACGTAATACTTTCATAGAAATAAATTAATGTCAATTCAAAACAATCTGTGTTGAATGTGACAGACATCTCTATACCAGTTCGAAT
Organism: Magallana angulata; assembly: GCF_025612915.1. Taxonomy (NCBI): domain Eukaryota; kingdom Metazoa; phylum Mollusca; class Bivalvia; order Ostreida; family Ostreidae; genus Magallana; species Magallana angulata. The sequence goes on along the minus strand of NC_069113.1, from coordinate 1,231,875 downwards.
GTTTCGAAAAATTTGTGTTTTATAAAAAAAATATACATATATTTTTCAATGAAAATATAACTTTAATGCACCTCCAAGTGATTAAAAAGGAATTGCTCTGCTCTTGAATGCGTACTTTGCATAAAAAATAACATGTAAAACGTCATATTTATTGCATATTTATCTTTTGATTATAGGCAGAAACAAGCCAATTTAAGAAATGATTTCATTATTATTCTCAAATGTGCAAGATGGCCGCACATCCCCCTTAGATATTTTGCCTTTTTTGTTCATCATTACATATATATCTTAGAAATTACCAGTTTGGGATAGTATGCAACAATTATATACAATAGCTAAACCCTTTTCAAAAGGTAAATAATTACGAAACAAAGAGTATAGTGTGTGTCTTAAAAATCTTTTTCCCAAGAACCAGAAATATTTACACAAAAGCTTGTAGATTCTAAATTGTAAAAATTGTGACCCCCGGACCAAAACTGGGGCACCAGGCGGGGTTCAAAGTTTAACATAGAAACACGTAGTAAAAATGTTTTAAAATCTTCTCAAGAACCACTGAACCAGAAATGTCAATATTTATAAGAAAGCTTGTATATATAGTGAAGATTCTAAGTTGTTATAATCTTGACCTCCGGACTAAAAATGGGGCTCCAGGCGGGGTTCAATGTTTAACATAAATAGGAAAATGTTTAAAAATCTTCTCACGAACTACAATGCAACAGTTTAAGACATTACTATGCATACATTCTTTCCTATTGTAGATTCTAAATTAGTAAAATTGTGACCACCGGACCAATACTGAGGCCCCCAAAAGGGTCAAAGTTTAACATGAAATGAATTGGAAAATATTTAAAAATCTTCCTGTCGAGAACTACAATGCTACAGTTTGTGAGATTACTATGCTAGCATCCTCAAATTGTGAAGATTCTAAATTGTTGAAGCCGTTAACCCTAGACTAATACTGGGGCCCCAGAAGGGGTTCAAAGTTAACAGAAATATATAGAGAACATGTTTGAAAATGTTCTTCTGAAGAAGTACAGTGCAACTGTTTGTAGGATTACTATGCAAGCATCCATGGCCATTGTAGATTCTAAATTGGTAAAATTGTGACCCCCGGACTAATACTTGGGCCCCAAGAGGGGTTCACAGTTTAACATAGAAATAAAAAGGGAAAATGTTTTGAAATCTTCTTGAGAATTACAATGCTACAGTTTGTGAGATTACTATGCGTGCAACGTTGGATAATGTATTTTAAAATAGTGACCTCTGGACTAATGCTGGGGACCCAATACGGGTTCAAAGTTTAATGTAGAAGTATATACTGAAAATTTTAAAGAATCTTCTTATTAAGAACTACAATGCTTCAATTTGTCAGATTAATACGTAAGCATCCTTATATAGTATAGATTCTTAGTTATAAAAGCTGTGAACCTCGATCTAATACTGCGGCCCCAGAAGGGTTCAAAGCATAACAAAGAAATATTGAGGGAAAATGGTAAAAAATCTTCTTCTGGAAAACTACAATGCTTCAATTTGTGAGATAACTGTGCAAGCATCCTTAAATAATGTAGATTCTAAATTAATAAAGTTGTGACCACCGGACTAATACTTGGACCCAAAGAGGGGTTCAAAGTTTAAGATAGAAATCTATAATTCTGAATTAAGACATTTTGCCAATAACCTACGAAACGCTTTCACCAGAGTAACTGCTTATCCTTTTGTATTTTAACACGTGTGATATGATGTCCGTAAGCTATTTTTGAATTTTACCTGATAAATAAATATTGAGAAATAAATTAAAAACCTACTTTCATTTCCGATAAACCAACCCGAAATAGCAAAAATGAGAGTAAGGTGGTGGACAAGCTTTGGCAGATCCAAGACAGTGGGAGTTTGCATCAAAATATATTCTTGCAAAGAAATAATATTGAATGATGATGTATAAAGAGAGATTATATATATCCTGGGAACTTATTTAGTGTATTCATAGAAATTAAGATTTGACAAATGTTAAATAAATTGAATAAGTCAATTCGTTTCTTGAATGCGCGGTTTTATTTTTGATGGAAAGACGCTTGCAAAGCACGACCTCTGGTGAGAAGTCGGATAGAAGTTTCCAGAACGGGGTAACCAAAGACGCAGGTTGACAGTACGAGTTCGTCGTGCATTACAGGCTGATACCTCGGATAACAATCTTTGGTTATTTAAAAAACTGAAATGGATTTATTTGATACTATTTTAGTTTTGATGGAAAGAACTTTCCAGAACGGGGGTGCCGAGGAATTCACGGCATGGTGGAAAGTGAAGGGCGCGTTTAACCATTTGGCAGATTCTTTATTTCTGACAACTTTGGTTTAAAATATGCAAATAAATATGCAACACGACAGATAGGTAGTAATTTTTTAACAATGAACATATTTTCTTCTACGTCTATATTAATAAATTCTGTATGCATAAAACGGTGAAGTTGAATGGGGGAGGCAAATTTATACTGTGAAATTTGACTTAAAGAAGAAAAATTAGTGTACGACGCACTAATTATCGACTCACTGGTTGAAATTAAATGAAAAAAACCGTAATGTATATACCATTCATTTCAGTTTATATTTTTCATCTCTGCCCACTCCTCTAAGTATTCCAGCCGTGCTGTTTTTATTTCAATTTTAAAAGTATGTTGAAAAGCAATTAAGAAAATATATGGACACAGTATATAAAAAAATGAGCAAAAAATATGGTTCTACATATTAAGCATTGTATCATTCTATTGTGTAAAGTGTTAATTCCAGCGCTTGCGCGGGATATCATCTAGTATATATGGAAAATGTTTAAAAATCTTCTTCTCATGAACTTCAATGCTACAGTTTGTGAGATTACTAATAAAGGTTTGTGATTTTAACGAATTTTAATCTACACTATCTCCCCCATTGTGACGTCATCCTACTCCCGAGGATCATGATTTGAACAAACTTGAATCTACCCAGATCCTACCTGAGGATGCTTCAACACAAGATTCAGCTTTTCTGGTCAATAAGGTTTTGAGAAGACGATTTCTAAATATTTTTCTTTATATATTCCTATGTGAAAACTCACTCCCTCCCCATTGCCACCCCATCCTATCTCTGGAGATCATGATTTAAGTAAACTTGATTATGCCGTACCTAAAGATGCTTCCACACAATTTCAGCTTTTTCAGGCCATTCGGTTTTTTAAGAAGAAGAGATTAAAGAGATTTAAAGAGATTTACTCTATATATAAAAATGTAAAAATTGGACTTACATTGTGGCCCCATCCTTCTCCCGGGGGTAATAATTTGAATAACTTTGAATCTATACTACCTGAGGATGATAAACATAAGTTTTAGCTTTCTTGGTGGAATGGTTCTTGAAAATTCTGAAAAATTCTCAAATTTTTTCAATAATTCCTTATTATCTCCATTGAAACAGGGCACAGCTTTATTTTAACAACTTTGAATTGTCTAAGGGTGCTTTGTGCCAAGCTTGGTTGAAATTGGCTCCGTGGTTCTGGAGAGGGTGTTGAAAGTATGAAAAGTTTACAGACGAACAGACTGACGGACGACAGACAAAATGTGATCAGAATAGCTCACTTAAGCTATCATCTAAGTTGAGCTAAAAAAGAAGAGAAAAACATTCATACACAATGAATAATAAAATTCTCTCTCAGATGAGATTGTGTCATAATTAACGAACAATAATCATAAAAGTTATATAATTGCTGTAATAATAAAATCAACTGATTATTCTTTGGTGAAAAAGTTGGCTATCAAAGAATGACATGTGTGTGTATGTGTGTGCGTGTGTGTGTGTGTGTGCGTCAAAGAAAAAATATGCATTTACAAAAAGGAGGATCGATCCAGGACCACAAAATCAAGAGGACTTTTGCATTACCCATGTTACCACTAGGCCATGCATACAACAGTCAAAATGTCTTTTCAATATGAGTGGCTATATACATGAATGTTTTAGGGAAGTCACTAATTGAGATGTTTAATTTTTATTATGGACCAAGCTAAACCAAAATGCATTCAATCAAAACATGTCTTACATACCTGTAGAACATAACTCAACCCAGATTTCTTTGGTTTAAAGTAACATTTTATTCAATACTTATGAATTTTCAATATGCCCTTCACAGAACCTTAAGATTTCATTGATGTCGTTAAAGATACAATGTAAATAGGACTCTTTAAACTAGATAATTGTGTTATTTTCATTTCATTGGATATATTTTAACTGAATATTGTATAATTTTGAAAATGTATGATGTGCTTTTGTATATTGTAGGCGAAATGAAGTGCCCTATATCTTTTTGACAACCCTAATGTTAACTTGAAAATGGTTTGCTGATACTGTAGAATCAAAACTGCAAGGATAAACATAATAGACAGGAGGCAGAAAAACATGAATTACAAATATCTTAACAAAGGACAGCAACAGTTCATTTCTTTTTTGATAAACTGACTGAAATAGTTCTAAATTCAAAAATGTTGAACTTTTGGGCTTAAAAAATGAAAATTACCTAAACTACCTAGCGAAATGATGAAACTGATCAAGAAAGGTCTAAATTGATAATACAGTTATTTTTTCACAGTTTATTCCAATCCAAAATAAAAACTCCATCAAATCTTTTCTATCCTTGGAAATAAGGTAATTGTACGGTTTTGTGTAAAAAATTGTTCCACTTTTTCTTAAATCCTTTTCCATAGTGGAATCTGTAGAAGCTGATGTTTTCTTTTCCTGATGTTGACGTGTTTTCTCATAATTTTTATTTTCACCCTTCTCATCCTCATCATCTGATATACTTTTGATCAAACCAGAGCTGTCATCTACTTCCATTCCCTTTATCACAACATCTTCGCCAAAATCATGTATGTATTGATAATGTTTTGTTGTCATTTTCAAACAAGTAAAAATGAGCTGAAAAAATGAAACATTAAACATGTATTGTTCTTTTCAAGATTGTAATATAATTCCTTATAAACATGCAGGTAAAATGTAGTTATATTCTATATCACATAATTTGGAATAATCTACCCATTTTCCTTCTTTCATTTGTTAAACATTGAGTTGCTTTTGTTGCTTTAAAAGATTTTTCTCCTTCATAAAGATTCAACCCACAATGTGGCCCCACCCTACTTCAGGAACTCATGATTTGAGCAAACTTGAATTTACACTACCTGACGATGCTTCCAAACACGTTTAAACCTTTCTTTTGAAAAGGAGATTTTTATTTGAAAATTCACCACCACCACACTGTGGCCCCACCCTGCCCTCAGGGGATCACGATTTGAACAAACTTGTATCTACACTACCTCAGGATGCTTCCACACAAAATGCAGCTTTTCTGGCCAAATGATTTTTAGTAGAAGATTTTAAAGAGTTTTTACTTTATATTCCTTTCTAAGAATTTGAACACCCCCCCCCCCTCCCCCATTGTGGCCCCATCATACCCCTTTGGATCATGATTTGAACAAATTTGAATCTACACTACATCAGGATGCTTCCACACAAAATTCAGCTTTTCTTGCCAAACGGTTTTTGAGAAGAAGATATTAAAGCTATACATGCTATAATTTCCGTCAATTTTGAATAACGGGGAAAATGTATATGTTTGATTACTTAAAAAAAAGTTATCTTTATGCTTTTAATTACAATGCTCAATTCGATCACGTAACAAAAACATAAAATATTAAACAATAAAAAATATTTATTTTCCTGCCAGGAAAGTAATGCCTCCTATTGAATATCAATATACCACGTGATATCGACAGCTAAATTTAGTCTATCATGCAAAACTTTGTGTAGGGTCAACATCTTCATAATTATAATAGTTATACAAAGGAAAGGATATTTTCAGTAAAGCATAAATTTGTCCAAAATACATGTACAAAAAATACGATTCTATGAGTTAATATGAATACTTCCTTAAATAATAATGACATAGACCTATGTGTTTCCCTATGTGCTATTTTTAGAACCTGTAAGTGTTAGTGCAAAAGTAAGGGTATCGTGAGTGACAAGCATATCTATACTACTATATAAAAATAATAGACTCGAATTTTTGGTCTTTAATACCGAGAAATCGGAAGAGTACTGTCTTTTGTTTTATACATTTTAAACATCATTGGTACTTGAAGATTACCAATTTGTTTTTATTTTTTCTCAATCAAGCTTCGCTAATTAATAATCAAAGAAAATGCCTTTAAAAAATCCGGAAATCATCTGGATTTTTTGGATTTTTTAATCTTGCGCATGCGCATTACATTTACGTTTAATCACGGAAGGCTCTTTAGTTTATGTTTCCACAATATCACATTTGCATGGATAAACTCAAATACATGTAAATTTACATTGAAATGTTGTCACATATTCTGTTCATTATAGGAAATACGGGAGATAACTCTAATGAGAAAAATCCCGAGAGTTTCAAACGTCAACATGGGGTGTAATTTCGAAGCGAGTAAAAAACGTTGGTGAAAAAGTGTTGAATTTTTTATTTATATGAATTAAATTTTTAGATGAAACAAAATGGTTTGTTATGAATGATTTAACTATTATTTTCATTGCAATGCAGCTTCATTAATTTTCTCTAAAATCGTTTCGGAGCGATTCTGCTATTGTTTGCTATATGGAATGGATTTTAACTGTGGAGAGACACAGTTGGATTATTCTAACTTATTTAAGCAGAGTGTAATGAAATTAAAAGCATTATTGAAGGCTTAAAGCTTGGTTATGTAAATGTCAACAATACGGTGTGTTGATGTATCTATTTCGTAAATGTCCGATCGATATCATATGCAATATCAACCCGTGCACGCACGGGTCAAAGTCTAGTTTTATTTATTATACATGTATGTATTTCAAATTAACAACCGTTAAGCATATTTAAAATCAAGTCGGATATCCAAATAGGCAAACAATAACGGCAACCTGATTTCCGGCGGACATGCGCAATGAGGTCGGTTTCGCTCTTCCTTCATCAATATTCATTAAAAGGTAATACTTTCCTGGCAGAAAAATTAACAATTAAAAATCTATATCTTTGTAACGAGATAAAATTCATCATTGTAATTGACAGAATAAAGGTAACTTTTATAAGTAGACAAACACATGCGTTTTCGCTGTCATTCAAAATCGACGCCAATTATAGCTTTAAAAGATTTTTCACTTAATACTCCTTTCTAAGAATTTGACCCCCCCATTGTGGCCTTATCCTGCCTCCGGGGATCATGATTTGAACAAACTTCAATCTTTACTACCTCAAGATGCTTCAACACAAGTTTAAGCTTTTCTGGACAAATGGATAACGGGAAGAAGATTTTTTTAAAATGCCAACAATCTTTTGATTATTCTTAATATCTACCCCTGAAAAAGGGCATGGTCCTTCATCTGAACAAAATTGAGAGCCCTTCACCCAAGGATGCTTTGTGTTAATTTTGGTTGAAATTGGACCAGTGGTTCTTGAGAAGATGAAGAAGTAAAAAAGTTTACGACAATAACGATGACTACAACTCCAACAACAACAAAAGACAACAGACAAATATCGATCAGAAAAGCTCACTTCAGCCTCTGGCTCAGGTGAGCTAAAAATGTGAAAATCTATTGCATTTCCAACAAAATCTCATAGGATTCAACAGTAAAACTTGACAACTTTCAAGACAGCCTCTAGGAAACAAAATGGTAACTGAATTATTTTGTAATCAAAAAATAATTATACCCCGGCAAATGAAGTTTTGGGAGGGGGTATATTGGAATCACCCTGTCTATGTCTGTCTGTCTGTCTGTAGACAAGAATTTGTCTGGACTTTCTTTTGAAACTTCTAGAGGTATTTATCTGAAATTTTCTACAAATGTTAATTACCATATAAAGTTGTGCACCTGATATTTTCAATTTGATCAGATAATTGAAAATGATTTTACAGGTGATTTACTCCAAACTTTAACAACTGTCTTTGCTTAATCTTTATAACTACTTGGTGGTTCAATTTTGAAACATTGTATAGATGTTAAACATCATTAAAAGATGTAAATCTGAAATTTTCGTTATGATCATTGAATTTATAACAATTTTATAAGTGATTTAATTTTAACTTTTTGATGCACTATATTGATATATTTAAGGGAGATAACTCTTACTGGTATTAGTATCCTCAGTATATAATGTTGATAATTTACTAGTAAAAAAAATATAATGGGTGATGGGCAATTGGACCAAAAACTATAAATGATTATTGGAAATAATCGGACACAAATAATAATAATGGATTTTAATCGAAATTATCATCTAACTGCACTGGGGTCGGAAGGAAATTGACAGGGGGGTGGGGCAAAAAAAAAAAAAAAAATCAAAAACAGAAATTACATTTCTGCTGATCCTCTAAATGAAAAATGTTTTAACATCCAACCTAAGCACATCACCTAAACATTCTCCACGTGGTACTTTAAATCAGTTGTGTTCAGTAAATTTATAAAAAAAAATTATGTCACTATTTTGATATATTTAAGGGAGATAACTCTTACAGGCAGAAGTCTCTTAATTTTATAATGTTAATGATTTACTGGGGAAAATAATAAAATTTTATTTTCCTTTTGCCATATATAATTAAATATCTTGGTAGAAATAATTAGACTCTGTCTCGTTAAATCATCAGCATTGTACGCTAACTATTTTTACCCCATGCAAAGAAGTTGTGAGGTTATAATATTTTTGACCCATCAGTCAGTCTGTCCCTCAGTCCTTTTTTTGTAAGTGCAACTCCTCTTAAACTGCTACACAGAATTTTAAGAAACTTTGTAGGTATTAAGGACACAATATTACCTGGAAATTCTGATTCCTTTACTTTTCTAAAAAGTTTTGCATTTTTGAATTTAGAATTTTGCTACTGTTAAAGACAAAAGAATGTGCATATTTGAAGAAAGTTTTGATCTGATGATTGTTTGCCCTTTATCAAATCATTTTGTGTATTTTAAATGCATACTTTGCCATTCATGTAGCATTGTCAAGTAATGGGGAAATGTTGGGTATGTGAGCTTGCTCACTTTTGCTTTCATTCAGTCCTAAAATAAGGTACACAATACCTCATGGATTACATAAGATTGATAAAAACAAGAGGCCCGGGCCACATTGCTCACATGAGCAACAATATCCATTACTTCAAGGTATCAGAACAAAATATCTTGTCAATTTAGTAAAGTATACAATGCTTTAAAAAATCTTTAAAATGTTTTGCACATATTCTTATTTGCTCACCTGAGCTGAAAGCTCAAGTGAGCTTTTCTGATCACCCGTTCTCCGTTGTCCATCCATCCATCTGTCTGTCTGTCCATCCGTCTGTAAACTTTTCACATTTTCAACTTCTTCTAAGAACTAATGGGCCAATTTTAATCAAATTTGGTACAAAACATCCTTTGGTGAAGGGGAATTTAAATTGTAAAAAAAGGGCAAGTCCCCTTACAAGGGGAGATAATCAAGAAAAGACAAAAATAGGGTGGGGTCATTTTAAAACATTTTCCCTATTAATTATTATATTAATCATTGAACCCCTCTTGGGGTCCCAGTATTGGCCCCAGGGTCTAAACTATCTGAGGATGCTTGGCATAGTAATCTCACAAATTGTAGCACTGTACTTATTTAGAAGAGTTTTGAACATTTAACTCATACATTTCTATATTAACCTTTGCACCCCTTGGGACCACAGTATTTGTCTTGGTGTCATGGTTTTAACAATTTAGAATCTACACTATCTGAAGATGCTTGTAAAGTAATCTTACAAATTGTAGCACTGTAGTTTTCATTAGAAGATTTTTAAACATTTTCCCTATATATTTCTTTATTACACTTTGACCCCCCTCTTGAGGGCCAAGTACTGATACGGGGGTCACGATTTTCACAATTTAGAATCTACACTATCGTGGATGCTTGCATGTAGTAATCTCATGTTAACTGAAATGGAAACACCTTATGCCGTTATGACTATTATACCCTCAATAGTTTTTAAGATTTAAGGGCACTACCTGTTTCAGGGGGTACAGGACCACCCCGTATGGTCATGTCCTATATACCATATGATGCCCCATTACACAAGGATCAAAAATATATATGGTTTAGGGGTGGGGATCTCAACGGTTTTTAAGATTTAAGGGCACTTCCTGTTTCAGGGGGTACAGGACCACCCCGTATGGTCATTACCTATATACCATATGATGCCCCATTACACAAGATTAAAGAATATATATGGTTTAGGGGTGGGGATCTCAACATTTTTGAGATCTAAGGGCACTTCCTGTTTCAGGGGGTACAGGACCACCCCGTATGGCCATGACCTATATACCATATGATGCCCCATTATAGAAAGTTTAAGAATATATATGGTTAAGGGGTGGGGATCTCAACGGTTTTTGAGATATTAAGTAATTTCCCATTCCTGGGGAGTGGGGATGACCCCATGGATCAGACCTAATATACTGAATGAATTGTCTGTAACACTCAATATATGCACCTGAAGACAACATATTAATATCTTCAATGGTTTTCAAGTTATAAAAATTAACAATATATTGTAATGTACTGATCCCCTGACCCAAGGTCAATGAATTTCACAATTTAGGTAGAGGCCTTAGTGGAAATCATAACCATGTATTCAGTTTTTTGCCCACATGTGATTAAGATTTAATACATTTTTACTATATGGCCATATTGGTCCCACCCTAGAGCCTGAACCCCTAATAAAGGGTTCACGAATTTCACAATTTTGGTAGGGGGCTTCATGGACATCATAACCAGGCATTTAGTTTTTAACAAATATATATGGGAGTAGAGAAAAAGATTTTTTAAGATTTAATACATTTTTACTTTATGGCCATATTGGTCCCAACCTAGAGCCTGAACCCCTAATAAAGGGTTCATGAATTTCACAATTTTGGTAGAGGGCTTCATGGACATCATAACCAGGCATTTAGTTTTTAACAACTATATATGGGAGTAGAGAAGAAGATTTTCTAAGATTTAATACATTTTTACTATATGGCCATATCAGACCCACCATAGATCCTGAACTCCTGACCCAGGGGTCATGAATTTCACAATTTTGGTAGAGGGCCTCATGGACATCATAACCAGGCATTCAGTTTTTAACAAATATATATGGTAGTAGAGAAGAAAATTATCCAAGATTTAATACATTTTTACTATATGGCCATATTGGCCCACCCTAGAGCCAGAACCCCTGACCAAGGGGCCATGAATCTCACAATATTGGTAGAGGGCTTTATGGACATCATAAACATGCAATCAGTTTTTTCCTCACATGTGTGGGAGTAGAGAAGAAGATTTTTAAACATTTGTTTTTTGTTGCATATTTGGCCCCACCTGTGGCACCCTGGGGGTGGTAGAGCCACCAATTTCACAATTTACAATCCCCTTACCATAGAGATGTTTCACACCAAAAATGGAAACAATTGGCCTTGTAGTTTTTAAGAAGAAGTTAAAAAATGTAAATTGTTAATGCACAACAACGGACAAAAACAGATCGCAATTTTTAACAAGAGGCCCATGGGGCCACATCGCTCACCTGAGCAACAATGGGCGTTCAAAAGATATTGTGCCATATGGTCCCTCGGTAGAAAAACAAAAAATAAATATTGTAAAGTATTCGAATTTTACACTTTTTTTTTTATACATGTAATCTTTGACATTGTACCTTCATGAAATACTATTTTTTACCAGAATAAGAAATTTCTACGCAAGATATAAAACTATACATTTGATAGAGGTATACTGTTAAGTTGTTAACTTCCAAATCCCTATATTTTCGTTCTGCCCCCCCCCCCCCCCAACTTTGTAAAGCGATCAAAATATATGAGAGCATATAGGTACATTTTTTTCATCAACTACTCAGTACTTACTAGTTATTGTATTAAAAAAAAATAATAGTTATTGTTTTTTATTTTAAAAACCCTACATGTATAGATGTGAAGAAAATTGTACCTCAATGTGCTCAATTCCTCAAATTTAAAACATTCAAAAATTTTATTTGTCTTCTCCATTATAATTAAATGACTGTTATTTACTTCGCGTACAAACCAGGATAATTTTCCGCTGTGATATTCTTAGGAATAGCGATAATTACTTTATCCCCGCAACAGAAATGTGTCAGAAATATGGAAACTGTTTTAAAGATGTCGTTTTTAAGGCGTCGAGCTAATGCTCGGCAGCCTTCTAGCGATCGTCTGGATTGGCAATCGTCCAAAAATTCATGCTCTGCACCGCCTTTTTAATGCGCATAAAAAAATAAGTTCCTTGAAGTATTAAACGTATTACAAGATTTGTATTCCTTTTATTCAACTAAATTTTGTTACAAAAACCCAACTTTGCCTCCCTGGTTATTGACAACTCATTGCATTAGTATAAATTTGCTTAATCAAGAAATGGCGGATGAATACAATAGGGTGCAATGTAAACATTCATTAAAATATCATTTAAGTTTATCGCTTACATTTCGATTGGAGACCGTGCCCGATAGAAATAAAATTTGATATGTAAATTTATTTGTTATCGGGCATGGTCTCCAAAATAATTATAAGCGATAAACTTATCTAGAGATTTTGTTGCAATTAATAAACACGATAATGCAGTTGGTTTGGTCGAGCATTTTAGATAGCACGTGTTGTGGATTTGTTTGTAAACAACCATAGCATAGGTAATCTTGTTTCAAACGGGAATTGAAATAAATGAAAGTATGTTTTATTATTATAATTAGGGACACACTGTTAATGTATTCAAATTATGAGCCTGTGAAAATTGTGCAAGGACTTTTTAAAGCAGAAAGAAAATGAATTTTTTTTTGGAACTTTGAAATTTCTTCGATTTTTTGTAACCATGATGAGTTATTGTTTATAAACGCATCACTACCTATTTTATAACGAAATATACTGATTATTGTTTTTGAAACAGCGCAAAAAGTAATTCATTTCCTTTTTTATTCTAATATTATTTGATATATGACTATTAGTACAGTACAGAAATTCAAATTACAAATGTATTGATATCTTCTATATAAAAGAAAATGTCAGCTCGACGCCTTTGTGGCCGTTCCGGCCTTTGATTATTTACTCGTGTCTGAAAAACTATCAAAATTGATGTAGATTTCACATTATTTATTGTATAAAGAGAGGGCCCCAGAGAGTAGATATATACAGAATACTAGTATCATTCTTTTATTTTGTTTGTACAAGTATTTAACATACTCTAATTCATAGAGATTTTCTAATGTTCAACCAAAATTTCAGCGTCAATTGTAGAATTATAAGCAAGATACAGAGCTCACAGTTCGCCTAGGTTTGATTCATAATTTTTTCACATGAGTTTATTACATTCAGCTTATGATTTTTAACTTGTCATTTCCTATTCAGCATTTAAAATGGAAAAAAAGAATGGCCTAAGATTTTATATTCTTTTATTCACTCAAGACCCGCTCACTGGTATTTGAGGTTCAAAATCAGTTTATACAAATGTACACAAACACAGTGAAGGATCACATGTACAGTAGGAGTAATAATGACGAAAAAATGTTAAGTTTACAATACAATAAGATGTTAAAGTTGGTTTCTGAACGAACAGACTTTGAAAATTTTCTTAATAAATATTGACAAATTTTTTACTTTTTTAATCTTTAGTTTTTAAGATCTGTGCACAAACATAGAATTGTGAGCAAATCTCTGTATCTTGCTTATAATTTGAAGCTTAACACTCAAATATGGTTAGTAAATAGAAATTGAAAACAATTACTAGTAAACACAAGAAACATTCACTATAACAAATAAAGAACACAATTTATTTTTTCGAAATGAATCATATATATACATGTATATTCCTACATATTTCCGTCAGCAATGTCAAACTTTATTTAAACTGAATAAACTTGAGAAAATGCCGAGCATCGCAACAAAACCTATTGCATTAATCTACCATTACGCAAAAGATAATGCCGATCGAATTACCCATAGAATGAATTATATTTCATTATTTTTTGATACATCAGATTTTGCTTAATTTGCGCAGGTAAACAGTTAACTGTTTGATTTACCAAAGTCTCTGTTTGATTTGATACGTAAAAATCACGAAATAATACAGACGATAGTTCCCAGGTTACAAGCAGAAATAATGAAAACGAAACGATAATCGGAACAAGCTAACACCAACGTCATGTGTGAAAACTGTCAACGCATTGAAATATTTAGCCTCAATTTACTTCACAAAATCGGCAACAATATATTTTGCATGTTTCAAAAATTTTCCCTTTATACGCGAACTGTTGCACAACAAGCAAAATCATCATAGTCAGATCGACCCTTTTTCGTATAATGTCATGGCTGCTTTAAACAAAGAACCTCGTTTTAGAAGTATGGAGAATACGAGTCTAGGTAAAATGGGTAACTATGCAAACCCGGGCCGTGGCAAAATAAAAGCCAAGGCAGATCGACAATCGTTAATTCCAAATGCGCATTATTTTGCAGCAATATTTACAGCGAATACAAATATACTAGTCCATCAAATATCCTGAAATTTTAATGAGATTGGCAGATTAATAACTGCCAATCTTTGTTTTGCCCAGACCAAGTCTTGCCTACCCATTTTACCGGATGCCGGATTACCGGATGCCGAACCCGAAGCTATTAAACTGATTGAAACACGCATTTCCTTTATTATTATTTTCGTAATAACTCAGATTTGAAACAGAATTAGCACTTAATTTTTGCAATTTATATTTTCCTTCCCATAAGCATAATTTATGCTAAACTACGTTGAATTGGAATCGGTAGTTCTTGAGAAGAAGATTTTTAAAAATGCACCCCCCTTTTTCTACAGTTTCAAGGTTTTCTCCGCTTTGAATACAGATCGGACTTTTATTTTTGCAATTTATATTCGCCCTCACATAAGGATGCTTTGTGCCAAATTTGGTTGAAATTGGATAAGCGGTTTTAGAGAAGAAGTTCAAAATGTAAAAAGTTTACAGACGGACAGACAGACGGACGACGGACAAAATGTGATCAGAATAGCTCACTTGAGCTTTCAGCTCAGGTGAGCTAAAAATTATAGCACTTTAGTTTTTCATCAGAAGATTTTTTAACATTTTCCATATATTTTCTTTGAACCCCTCTTGAAGCCCAAGTACTGGTATGGGGGTCACGATTTTCACAATTTAGAAGCTACACTATCTGAGGATGCTTGTACAGTACTCTCACAAACTGTATCACTGTAGTTTTTGAGAAGAAAATTTTGAAAACAAGGATGCTTTGTACTAAGTTTGGTTAAATGGCCCAGTTGTTCTACAGAAGAAGCAAAAAATGTGAAAAGTTTACAGAAAAATATATGATCAGATGGAGAATGGACATAAGGTGATCAGAAAATCTCACGTGAACCTTCGGTTCAGGTCAGCTAATAATCAAATATATTATAAGCAGAAGGGAAGGATGCTAGACAAAATAAAATTGCTTGAATAGTTAAATGGTACTTACTGAAGTCTGCATACAAATTATGCCAAAAACTGCCTCTAAGTCACGAAAAACAGAAAACTGGTAATCTAACAACAACTCCCCTGCGTGTTGACCCAAAACTCTGTTGTCTAGTGCTTGGTGAATATCAAATGGTACACTATTGGCCAATGCAGACTTTTTAATCTAAAAAAAAAAAAGAGTATAGCAGTCTTTTGAAAATAATCTAATAAGTTGTAGGCTCTGTGTTTTTCAAAAGATTTTCAAAGGTTACTTTTACATTTATACCATTGATACTGTCATTTATAATATGCACTAGTGTATAATATGCATTTTCCTTTTGTGCCTGAAAATTAGGAAAACCACAGGTAATTAAAGAGTATAGAGATCACTAAGATGAAGCATCACCTACCATGATACATGTATCATTATCATTGAATATGAAAATCATAACTAATGATCTAGTATCAATATTACAATATCTTATTGTAAGGTATGATACAATACTTTGTTTTCCCTCAGACTGAAATACCGTATCATAGTTTATGGTATGTGACTGCCAGATATATCTCTATGTCCATCTGTTCAGAGTAATATTCTGCAATATGGTCGACGCTAAACATGCTTCGCCTACGTTTCACAACATTTCATATTATTTGATACATAAACTGCATTCCGCCTAAATTCTTTTTATTTGGAGTAGTTGCTCTTTGAAACTGCATTTGAAATAGAGTACTGTATAGCAGGAAATTTATTAATTAATTTTAGCTATATTAGCTGAAATAAAAATTCCACGAATTTAAGATCTAGTGAATAAATATTTGAATATAATAATGAAACATATCTGTTCATGAAAACATACACAAAATATGTTTCCATTTGAATATGGCATAGAAATATTTCATACAGCCGAGTAGCAGATCGTGTTAGTCGTTATGCAATTGTACAGATCGGTCACCAACTTTTTAAGATTAGTTTAAATTGATAATTAAACTTCTTTACTATCAGGGTGGTAAACATTTTAACATATATCTCTGATAATGATAGGATAAGTGAGCTCAGGCTAGTCATGGGCTGACAAATCCTATTGCCCGACACCTGGGGCGAGTGATCGAGCAAGTAAACAAGATGTTCATGGGCCACATCACTCACCTGAACAACAGTTCTTGTATCTCCACATTAAACTCTTCCAAAAGATGCCAAAACCAAAAAAATACCTGTCATATATTCCAAAATTTGACAATATATAAAAGCAATCTATAAAAAGAAGCCCACTCTTTTGGACATCATATCCTAAAATCTAAAATACATCAATTGACTAATCTTATTATCCTAAGCCCCAAAGTATCAAAGATAACAATATTGGAAAATAATTAATGATAAAAAGTGAAAGACGATCACTATGACCTTGATTTGAGGATATAATGATATGAGGATGCTTGCATAGTATTATTTGCTAACTGTAGCACTGCAGTTTTTCAGAAGAAAACTTTCAAATATTTTTGTATATATTTCCATGGTGGACTTTGACCCCTCTTCGGGCCCCAGTACTGGTCAGGGGATCAGGGATTTAACAATTTACAATATCTGAGGATGCTTGCTTAGTAATCTCATAAATTGTAGCACTGTAGTTCTTAAGGGGAAGATTTTAGAACATTTTCCCTATACATTTCTATATTAAACATTGAACCCCTCTTGGGCCCAAGTACTGGCCTAGGGGTCACGGTTTTAACAATTTAGAATCTACACCATCTCACAAATTGTAGCACTATAGTTCTTCAGAAGAAGAATTTCACAATTTTGGTAGAGGGCTTCATGGACATCATAACCAGGCATTTAGTTTTTAACAAATATATATGGTAGTAGAGAAGAAGATTACCTAAGATTTAATACATTTTTACTATATAGCCATATTGGCCCCACCCTAGAGCCTGAACCCCTGACACAGAGGTCACGAATTTCACAATTTTAGTAGAAGGCTTCATGGACATTATAATCATGCATTTAGTTTTTAACAAATATATATGGGAGTAGAAAAGAAGATTATCTAAGATTTAATACATATTTACTATATGGCCATATCGGCCCCACCCTAGAGCCTAAACCCCTGAACCAGAGGCCATGAATTTCATAATTTTGGTAGAAGGATACAAGTAACATGTTTAAATGTTCTTTGTATAAATTGATATCCTATCTTTGATTGGTCATTGAAGTTACTCAGGCATATGGAAAGTTACTCGAGCGTAAAGTATTGGAAGTTATTCGAGAATTCGCTTGCCACGCAACAGACTAGTATTATATGAAATAATAGTCTGTTGCACTTGGGAAGGCAAGTTGTTCCTATATAGTAGTGATTGTTTAGAAATATTTTACGTTCGTTTGAACAGATGAACTAGAACATAAAATATCTTACCTCAACAACTTTAACAACAAAGAGTGAAGGAGGTGGAGATGTTGATAGTGTCAGACGTAAATCTGGGCTACTGGATGTTGGAATGTCCTTTATCATCATCACTGATTTACGAAATTCTCCTCCTCTATAAATCAAATGAAAACTACATGTATATTATCATCATCAATTAATTTTAATTTCTATAATATGTACAGTAGTAGGGCTAAGATGTTAATTCAAATTTAAATGCTGATAAAACTATTCTTACAAATGGACAATATGCAGATTAATGTGTGTATAGAAAATTGATATGAAAATAAAAATCTTTGAATGCTTACAAAAGGCCTTAGAGGTCATCTGAGTACAAGACAAACACTAGTACCTAACATTGTAACAACAAGAGATGCTTGTGAAACACTTATGCCCCCTTAGACATAAAGTATAAGGTGTACAAGCCTTCATTATGAACAGTATGGAAATGACCTTGACCTTCTAATCTCAAAATCAATAAGGGTCATTTACTATCTGGGATGCATCAACCTACCAAGTATGAAGTCTCTAAGCTAAAGAATTTTTTAATAATAGGTTGCACAAACATTGGTGGACGAACCAACCATAAGCCAATATGAGCAGAAAATTGTTCCATGGTAGCCAATTTAGGTCTTGACCTAAACATTCTCATGATGTATCTCACAGTACATCAAATTTCAATTCCATTACAGAGATAATGAATGGAAACTATGACTTATTGGAATTTTTCTAAGTCTAAGGGGCATAACTCTGTCAAAAATTTGTCGATCATACCAAAACAATTGACCTCGATATTTTCATGATAAATCTGTATACCAAATTCTACTGTAAGCAACCTCTACAGAGATAATGAATGGAAACTATGATTATTGGAATTAAATGTGCATCTATACCAAATTTCATTTCAGTATGTGCAACCTTTGTAGAGATGATGAACGGAAACTGTTGGTTGTGGACTGACATACCAACAGCAGCAAAACAATATGCCCCCCCCCCCCCCCCCTTCACATAATTATGACAATTCCACAAAGTTTCAGATCAAAAAAACATGGCTGAAGCAAAATAATTCCTAAATTCCCCTTTGATTTGCGGTGTTTCCACCAACAGCAGATGGCTGGGTTTTTTTACAAGATGAAAAAGAATTACTATAGTAAGATGTCTGTCTGTCCCCCTTTTGTAATAATATAAGTCATTTGAATTTTTGATGCAAGTTGTTACCATAGGGAGGTTAAAAGACCCAGGCTTGATTTTCAAGCACCTGTGTTACTTCAATGTAATCAAACTCTATAGCCTTTCCAGATGGGCCTGTGATTTTCGTTACTAAAATGTATAGGAAGTATTGTTTTAAAGAAAGTCAGGAGGAGCTTTTGAAACTGTTTCTAAAGTTACATGTTTCTGGTTAAAATATACTGCAAAATTCAAAGCCGTCTCCATGACCTAGTTTATCTCTCTATAGAGGAACCAATCAGCAAAGATTCTGAGCTGCTAGAAGAATAGAAATAAAGTTCTTGTTATCGTGAATGTTGCAGGATAACAACCTTGGTCTCGAAATGTTGTTTGAAATATAAAAGCCTTGGCTAACGCCTCAGCTTTTATATTTCAAACAACATTTCTTGACCTCGGAGGTTATTCTGCAACATTCACGAAAACTCGTATTTTATTTCTTAAGTGGATGTCAAAGGAATTATTTTGGCAGCCAAAACTTGTTAAAATCAAAGATAATGAGTAAAAATCAAAACTTCTGTCTACATTCCAATTGATATGATTAAAAGTATGATGTATATATAGTACTTAATTTCCGCGTACATCCCCAGAAATAACAGTAATTCCTGGATTCCTTGGAAATACAGGTATTTTTAGCTTTTTGCCAATCATGGGGAAAAGATCCTTTTCCATTTAACGAGGCCGAGTACAGAACGAGTACGCACGCTTTCACGCAGCGTTTCATTTGTATTGTGACGTCATCTTTTTGCTTGGTTGACGCCATGGCGTGATAGTTTCAACTGCAGATATTCAGCGAAAATTGTTTAAAATATCTCTTTTGATGCGTAAAAATAATGTTATATTGTGGAATAAACATAAATGTCTCAAAGTATAAGCTATATTTGGGCTCAGGTCGAAAACGTGAAGAGGGTTCAGCAAGCCTAGCCTTCTGTCACGTTTTCTTAACCCGCCTAAATATAGCTAAATTCATATATTTCAGACAGTTACCATGTATTTTATATCAATGACCCTTAATATGTGATGTTATATATTTTTTTATTACTTAAATATGTCTGAATGTTTTAATAATACTATTTAGATCACCTTTTCCGCTTTTGTCAAATAAAAAATAGCCATTATCTGACGAATCTGGGAAATTGGGCATACAAAAATCAACTTTGATAAGACCCCTGGAACAAACCAGGAGGTAAAAGGTTTTTTTTATTTGACCATTAGATGCCTTTTAGCAATAACTTTAATATGTAGAACAGAAAAAGAAATCCCTAAGGCAGAAGTTTTGAAAAAATGTAAAAAAATATGCAAAATTGATACATTTCAAGCAAAATCCCATAGGGTCCTATGTTAAAGATTAACACACTTTGAGATGACCCCCTAAACAAACGGTGTGGTAAATGTCTTATTTTTTAATCTTAAAATAATAATTATATCAGTAGAAATTCATGTTAAAAGTTTCATCCAAAAATCTAGGGCAGAACAAATTAGACCCGGCCTCGTTAAGCTATAGATACACTTGTAGAGTATTTGTTATCATCATACCTTGGCGTAAGGAAGAAAATTTCAAAGAACTTTGAACAAAGTTCTGTGTAGATTCCTTGTGGAACATCTGACTGGGTACTGCTACTACTTCTCCACATTCCCTCCTGTACATAGTCTTTAAGTGCCTTGTAGAAATTTACTAAAGCTGCATAGCACCTTATGTGGTTCCTGGAAGAGATATCGATATTACAATTAACCGTAAAAAGAAGTGCTTTGATTTACTTATGCTGTAATGATTAAGATTACCTATCTAGAAAACTTTAAGTCAGATAAAAAAGACTAGTTCACATTGAGAAGGGACAATAAATCAAGCACAGACACGGTCTCACATGCTTTTGAGACATAAAAACTATTCTCTTTCATTGAAATTGACAGAAATAGCGGTTGAAGGGCGCATCCAATGCTTTGAATCAGGAGAGGCAGGAGGGAACTTTTTTTTTCATTTTAAATGCCTTAATTTCATATTTTACAAGCTGAACTGCTTGAAATAAAATCCTCTTCAGTTATTCATTACTTCATCATAAAAATACTATATCAAAAGTCCTGTGCATCATATCTTCAGAATAGTCTGTATCCTTTAACCTTACTGTGCCCTCAGTACGTAGGTATACAATCATTTTATAAATAAAGTTTATTTTAACATGAAAATTACAAAACATGCATTGATTTCAAAATTAAGGGGTAAATACTCTTTGTTACAAAAAGTTATCTGGAACTCTGATAATCTGGCTCAGATTAAGCCTGTCGAGTGAAACAGTATCGCAATACGCATCATCCATCCATGTTTGGTCAAGATAAAACCAAAAATGACTTAGATATGACCATCAAAAGGTACCTGCTATAAAACCTCAACCTCCCCCAGCATGGTTCAGATCTAGCATCAAAGCCTGTCTAGTGCATCAGTATCACAAGATGCACCATCTATCCTAGTTTGGATGTACCAATAATAATTAAGTTATATGGCCATCCAAGGACCTGCTACATAAACTTTAACCTGCTCCAAAAACCTTGAACTCCTCCAGCATCTGAAACCTATGGCTCAGATTCAGCATTCTTGCCTGCCAGTTATACCGGTATATGTATTGTAAAATTCCTTATCCATAAAAGTTTGGTCGCCCAGTAATAACTTAGATATTGTCATCAAAGGGCACCTACTCCAAAAACTTTAACTTGCTAAAAAAAAAACCTTAACCTCCTCATGCTTCCAAAACATATGGCTCTGATTGAGCATCCAAGCTGGTCAGGTGCATAAGTATCATAAGACGCACCATCCATTCAAGACTGGTGAAGATAGGACCAGTAATAACTTAGAAATGGCCATTAACGGGCACCTGCACTAAAAACTTTAACCTAACTAACTTCCTCCAGCATCTGAAATTTATAGCCCAGATTCAGCATCTAAGTCTCTTATGTCCATAAGTATGCCCAGATCCACCACCCAAGTTTGGTGAAGATAGGACATGTAATAACTTAGAAACAGGACCTAGCTGCTCCAAAAACTTTTACCAGGTCTGGACGACGATGCAGAGGGTATAGCATAAGCTCTCCCTAACTTTTTCTCAGTGAGATAAAAATGAGAGCAGATTTATTATGGAGATTAATGATGGAAAAGACATCTTATCTCCATTTGGAAATTCTCCCATAATTTTTATCATAAGTTATCATCTGGGTAATTTTATGTTGTTTGCAATGCAAATTCCCCTTTCTTAAACCTGACAAGATAGCCTTTCAAAGGAGAAATCTCATGATTTTTTCAACCTAGTGCATGAATACCAGTATTAATTGAACCATGGATATCTATTAACGGTATTGAATAATTTAAGAACTTGTGATGTGCTGCATAAAGTATTGTAAAGTATGAATTCTTTGATACTCACCCAGAATAAACTGAAGGTCTGCCTATTTCATTCAAGACCCTGACAGCATCACGGCATTTTGTCCAAACAAACGGCCAATCTGCAGCTACTCTCCATTCCCAGCCTGTTTCCATTTCGACCCCATATTTCTCTATCAATTCATCTGTCTGCTCCACTAAAGAATCCAACAATTTTTTATCTTCACCACTTAATGGATAGATAAACCCATATCTACTTTTAGCCTTGCAGGAACCAAAAAAATCATAAAAATCTATAAATCTTGAGGCATCTTTTTCATAAAACAGCCCAAATCCCTCAGCGGTTTCCTTTGTCCAGCTTGATACATGCGTTTCCTTTGTCCAGCTTGATACATGCGTTTTCTGTCTGGATGGTTTAGAATCCCAGTTGTAATCAGTGTCTGAAGATACGGATTGTTGTTTCTTTTTCTTTAACCCATCACCTCTTGATAAGCTTCCACCTTTTTTTTTTCTTAACGAACATCTTGGAGGCGATGATAAGTCAAATGAAGCACTAGTTGAGGAATCACTTGACTGACTTGTTCTGTTTGCCATTCCACCTTTGACCTTATGGTTCAAATTTTGTGAATTTGTAAAGTCATACTATAACATAGTGGGTTAGTTTGCGTGGAGAATGCCTTCTGGAGGATTCTTCTCCTTATGATCTGAAATGAAAATCGACAATTATTCCTTTTAAAGGAATGATCGGCATGTAATATCATTGGTCAGTTCTGTTGATTTAATGCGAATGCATTACAGTACATGCATTAAACATGATGAATAAGATAAACAGCACCGATTTGTTCATTTCCAAAATAGCAATGCATGGATAAGCTTTACTTTTAGTAGGCGAATCATACCTTGATTGATATTCTTACGCACATGTGAAGAAAAACGTGATTTGAATCATTATGCATGTAACTGTATAATTGTATTACGTTCAAGGCAAACGCATAAGAGTAACATTTTTAGTAAATTACATGTAATTAAAGATTTAAATGAGGTTGTCATTGCATAGTAAATAAAATAGTACAAGCGCAATGCGTGCACAAATAGTAAAAGATGCGGATACCTCATATGGACACAACTGTGATCGGCCACCGAATAGCTCACTTGAGCTTTCAGCTTAGGTGAGCTAAAAAGCTCACTTGAGCTTTCAGCTCGGGTGAGCTAAAAATGTTATTTTGTCAAGTTCAAACATCAATATAAGCACTACTTACCTTATATGTATATCTACGTATCTAGCATGAACTTCTTACATTTTTAACCTTTCTTTGTGATTTTCAATCATTTATTGAGAAATTGGTTCCAAGATATTTGAAACCAAGTAAAATAAAGAAAGATAACTCTCTCATACCAAGATTATTGTAATAA
This sequence comes from Magallana angulata, assembly GCF_025612915.1. Classification (NCBI taxonomy): domain Eukaryota; kingdom Metazoa; phylum Mollusca; class Bivalvia; order Ostreida; family Ostreidae; genus Magallana; species Magallana angulata. The sequence continues at coordinate 1,207,940 of NC_069113.1, read as the reverse complement.
TTGAGTATTAATTTAACAAAGCGATTCACACTTGAAAAGATTGAATTTTTACATGCATTGTAAAGGTAGGCTAATTAACAAAATAACTGATAGGTGAGATACTGATGATAAGTTCTCTGACTACTTGAAATCCGACGGTTATGATTTCCAAAATATTGTACATTGACGTACTAACTCTGTTTAATTTCATAAATAAAAGATGATAATAAATCTAAAAGCTAAAAATTTTGTTTGAATATAATCATATATTAATGTCTTGTCACTTAGCTAGTGTGACCATACTCCATAAATAACATGAGAAGCGGTCACCAGTCTGGTTTCATTTTACAAGAATCAAAATAAGACAGCAGAGTTTGTAATGTAATAAGAGAGGAGGAATAACCAGTTTAAAAACCAACGCTCTACCCGACTGAGCTAAAGGGTTAATTGAGCTAAAGGGTTAACCCTTCAGCGATTATAGACAGTTTATAGCCGCAGTGCCCTTTGCATATATGACCGTCCGCCGTTACTTCCAGTTGCCACCAGACGTAAACAAAAAACAATGATTTTTTTAACTCTCTTGTTTTTCAAAATTTTTCATATTTATCAGTATCCAACCCTAACTAAGAATATATCAATGAAAATAAACTTTAAAAGGAATGTACAGCAAACTCATATTTTTTCGATTGTCTTTAAAATATAAGTACATTAGATGATATATCGCGCAAGCATGGGGAATAAAACTTTACACATTAATTGTGGGCTTTGTATGTTGAAGCAGATTTTTTTGTATATTTTTTTTATATACTTTTTCTTGATTGTTTTTCTTAACCTTTTTTTAACATTGAAATAAAAAAGGAACTGGCTGGATATTTACAGGAATGGACAGGCATGAAAATCTTAACTGAATTTGATTATAGTATTACATGTTTGTGACTTAAATTCTTTTTGTTGCAGCTGACTGGAAAAATTACAAACATTTTGCATGGCTGTTCCATATACAGTTTATTGTTGCGACTGGAAATACTTTTATTTTGGCATTATCTGTTGTATTAAATGGCAACCCTCAATCACAAATACATGCATAAGGATTTTATTTCAAAACGGGGAGGGGGGTAGTGCGTCATATCTGTTTTCTAAATCTCATTTAGGTCAAAATTTCACTACATGTATGATTTTTAACACTGTCCCAAATCAGAATTCAGATAAAAGCCTGTTTTTAAATATATCTAAATATATTTTTTTTTAATTTTTAGGTGGACTAGGTACGTAAAATATAGTCTACTAATTTTACATCGTCATGAATAAAAAATCCCGAACCATGTGATGCACATGCAGGCACGTAGCATCGGCCTGCCCCCCCCCCCCCCCCCCCAACTTTTTCTCGCAGCAACAAATTTTTAAAATTTACATATAAAAAATTGAATTATCATGGAGTTGCCCCCCCCCCCCCCACTTTTTTTGGAAGCATGTAAAAAAATAATTTGGAAATAAGGAAATTAGGAATGAAATTGAAGTGTCGTACTATGCCAGATTTTGAAGATTTTGGGGAATACCTAATAGTCTGCCCCCCCTTTCAAAAACGATGCTACGTGCCTGACATGTACTTTTAGTTTTGTTATAACTTACTGGCTTCTTTGTCCTGTACAGTGCTGTGTCGAATTGGCAAAGAACAGAGACAGTCGACTCCGAATTTGTCATTACAGAGTCTAACTGAGTAACTCCAAACCAAAGTCAAGCTACTCAATAAGCTACTCAGCAATAACGAAATTTGTTTACATTTATCGACTATATAATCAGAATTTTCCGATCCCGATTGAAAAAAATAATCATATACAGGGAGCCTAGCGCCCAATTAAACTAGGATTTGTGACACCCAGGTGACACCTGATTCTTGGGGGTACGGGTGTCCCCCGGGATTCCTGTCCCAAAAAGGGGCAATATTGGTCCAAGAATCCGGTGTTATCTGGGTGTCACACGTCCTAGTTTGGGCGCTATGCGCTCAGTTAAGACTCCCTATTTAACAGTATGATAGGGTCTACTCAGCGCCATGGCGCCAGAAATCGGTGCTAATAGCGAGCGCAGCTCGCCGGCGCGCAGCGCCGGCGCGAAGCGAGCTCTACCGGCAAGGCGTGTGTGAATAGAAAATTCGGACTAGTTGCACATTCATTCAACGGATTTTTTTGGCGTCAGTAAATCGGACCAGTAATGCATCGTTTTAATCGTCCCAGTAGTTCCCTGTAATCATGGCAATTTTTATCACTTCACACTCTCACGAGAATCAGCAAGACAAATTTAGACAGTAAAAACAATAACGATGTAAGCGACATACAGTCAATGTTACCTCTAAAGTTCATCTCAGTACACTTTCAATCAAAAATAATCGTGTGACGTCACAAACGTTTACACATTGATCCGATATATTTTTTCGGAGTCAGTAAATTTTGACCCACAATTCATAGTACCAATGGTTTCCAACCTCACGTTCCAACATCACGTTCTCCCGAGAATCAAAGTAAAACCTTTGAAAAGCTTATAAGATGTGTAATTTTAAGAACATCATGCTTTTTAAGTAAATAAAACAGTATACTTCGCATACTTTTATTTCTCAGGGGAGTTTTAAAGAGTAAGACGACACTTAACCAACGTCAGCTTTGACGTCACAATAAGCACTGATAAGGGGAAATTACTCTAATTGAAGTTATTGTAAATCTGCTGAAATGACCAAAATCCTCTTAAAATCTTGCAAAGGCTAAGATAAAGAACAGCTGACGAATAAGGACATTTCTTCAGATACAGGAAACAGTTGTAAATTGCACTAATTTGGATGAATGCTCACAAATATTTTATTCACTAGGCCTATAATTACGGTAATTTCCTGAAACGTAACGTTATACGTAGCTGCGCCTTTTTTTAAAGGGGGTGGGTGGGTGGATGGCAGCCTCATCCAAAAAATCTTTGCAAGCAAAAAGAAAAATAAATCATGAAAATTCTAATCCTTCAGCTCTTTAGCAGTTCAATGGTTTCTTTATTTTCACTTCCATTTATTACATGCGGGGGGAGGGGGGGGGGGGGGGGCGGACAACACCATGTTCTTTTAACATGATAAGCAAATATTTTTAAGCGTAAATTAAGAATAAAATTAAACATTAATTATTTTTTTTTAAGTGGAGGGGCAAATCCATGGTAAGTCGATTTTCTATGTATAAATTGACAAAAATGAAAAAAATTTTAGCATGGGGGGAGCTCTATGATGAGTCAAGTTTTATATGTAAGTTTAAGAAAAAATGTCTACTGCAAAAAATGGGGAAATCAATCAATCAATCATAATCACAATCACTTTAAAAGAGGAGATGCAGTGCAATGAATATTTATATATTAAAATCTTTATTATTTAACAACATTGTATCTGAGATTAAACTATTGTTCTACATATAAATAAATAAATTATAACAAATCTTATAAACTATGAATAATGAAAATTTACTGAAAAATAGGTATGTTTTATTTTTTGGCATTCAAATTTCACGTTGTTAATTTTATTTTATTAATTTATTATAATTCATTGTTTGATCACATGCTGTGCTCGCCCCAACGGTCGCACCGTAAAACATATTATTGCCCCTTTTGGAACCGGGGATCCCGGGGGGACACCCATGCCCCCAAGAATCCGGTGTTATCTGGGTGTCACAAGTATTGGTTTGGGCCCGGCGCTTTGCGCCCTATTTAAAAATATTTTTTTAATCGGGATCGGTAAATTCCGTTTATATAGTCGAGTAGCTTAATACCGAGCGCAGCGAGAGGCGGGCGAAGCCCGCCTCGCGAAGCGAGGATTAATGGTAACACGTATATATAAGAAAATCATTGAAAACTGAAAGTTGAATCAGGGGTACTAAGGCCAAAAAAATTTTCTTCCAGCCATGGGCGCCGCCATATTGGCAGCCATTTTGTTTTTAAAAAGTTAATTCGATCATTGTTTGACCGGTACTTATCGATGTTTGTTGCCCCTAAACTCAATTAAAATGTTCCAGTATTTAAATAGAAGGTAATTTGAATCAAAAGAAATAAAAGAGGACACCTATTAAGTTCAATAGTGCTTCAGTCAAGAAACACGACTAGTTCTATGTATGTCTTATCAAATTATCAGATGGAAAATAAAAACATTACTATCAAGGAACTGATCGTTTAGATACTGAATAAAGTATTCAATTTTATTACCGCGGCATTTATATGAATTAAATTGATAAACAATGAAAGAAGAAAAAAAAAGTTCGGAATAACGTAACTCTCTTCGGCAATTCCGAAGTTAAAACGTGTATTACGTTTGAAACATGACGTCATAATGTAGACTGAGCACGCGACGTTTTGTTAAACTTTGGCTAATGCTTTGAGAAGTCAGATCCTACTGTGTGCATTTCAAATAAATTTTATTCTACAAAAATCAAACTGCACTGTGTTAAATCTGCGCTCGGTCCAACGGTCACACCGTTTACATATTAAGCTGAGTAGCTTATTGCTGAGTAGCCTGACTTTGGTCTAACTCCAACGCACTAACGAAAATTTCATTAAAATTATCCGCTATTTTTCAAGCGTTTTCTGGTCCCGATGTTAAACAACTGAAATTAACAGATTGCCCTGCGCCCAAAGTAAGACTTGTGCTCATTAGGTGGGAGATCGAGTGTTCCCTCGAGGATTCCGGCGCTAAATACGGCACTAGTGACACCGATTCCTGACGCAAGTGCGCTGAGTAGACCCTAAGTGAACAAATCATTTCTGTTATGTAGGGATCTATACTGGGCGCCCTGCGCCCAAACTAGGACTTGTGCTCACTAGGTGAGCCCGGATTCCTCGGGGGAGGGGTGTTCCCTCGATGATTCCAGACCCAAATAGGGCACTAGTGACACCGATTCCTGGCGCCAGTGCGCAGAGAAGACCCAAAGTGAACAAATTATTTCTGTTATAAAGGGATCTAAACAAGGCATCAAGCGTTCTGAATTAAATTGTCGTAATAAATGTATATACTCTCTACAAGTATAGGACCTATTTTTATTTAAGGAATATTCTAAAAAACTGGATAAACCCAATTTTAGCCGCAAAAATATTCCACTGGTAATTCATACCCTGCACGTTCACACATATAGACTAGTTTCATTGAAACCACAAATGTTATCCTTTTTTAAAAATGCTTACAATGATTCAGGTTAAAATAACTGGTGCTCTCTCTCTCTCTCTCTCTCTCTGACTCTCTCTCTCTCTCTCTCTCTGACTCTCTCTCTCTCTCTCTCTCTCTCTCTCTCTCTCTCTCTCATTAAGGTTTCCGACCAATAATAGCCCATGTTCAATGAATCGTGATGCATTTTAGATATGTAGGGGCATTATACTTTGTATACTTGGACATACTTTTCATGTTTAAGTGGAATGTGTCCTAATAATTAACTTTTTCCTGTTATTGAAGAATTGCCCCCCTTTGATTTTACAATGCAATCTATAAAATTCAATTAAAAAAAATCTAATTGGTAAATTAGACAAGCTCATATTACCAATATAACTAAGGAAATGAGAGATGGATTTTCCAGAGCAGATAGAATAAAGTTTGGTTTGAATTTGAAACTTGTCGTCTGATAATACGTACAATGAACAAGAAACCATGGTTAAATAGAGAATAAAGAGTAACAAGAAATAGCTTTCACTTGGCATCCATTTGTTAAACCACGGTAATTTTTAATTTATCATAATGACACAAGCATTTGGTTTTATGCTGCGCTCGCCCAACGGTCGCACCTTAAAACATATTTATATTATGTGAACGTTGCCCAGGGTGAGCGAAGCATGATATGCAATCGGTGTGGACCGTTGGGCCGAGCGCAGACGTTTTTTTTCTAATAGCTAAGGATTACGTTTATTCAGGGGCGAAAACAATTCTATAATTATAGGAAAGAAAAACTAGCTTTGTACATGCACCGAGTCCTTCTAGTGTAAAGTTAATTTTCACTTTCAACTAACTAGTCAATGACCCACTTTTCATGCTAGTGACCTCTAATGCTTATTGAAAAATCCCTCAAAACTGTCCACCCTTACCAAAGTTTTCAATATTTTGAAACACATAGAAACTTTTTTGCGATTATATTGTTGCCAAAAAAAATTTAAGTAAAAAAAAGAAATAAAAAAATTAGTCCGAATTCCCTGTGTATCAATATAGATTTACCTTTGTCATCACATTTTCCTCAAATAAACAAAACGTGAAATCAATTTCAATATTTGTTTATATAACATTGTTATTTTGTGTTTTGAAAACCGTCTTTGACTTCAGATATTGAACTTCGTAGAAATATTTTTTGAAACTCAAACCCTTAGTAAACGTAATCCTTAATTTAATCAAAGTACTGAAGTACTGACGGGAGTTGATTTTATCGATTATCTTTTATTTTAAAATCAACTTATCTTGCATGGCAATTAGTTTCTAGTCTGTATTTGATTTACGCACTTTTTTATCATATGAATTTTTAGACTTTTCCGAAAAGAATTTCGAGAAACCCCATATGAATCATGTTGTGTAATATTTAAAGATAGATTTCAAACTATGTATTCGAATCGAAACAATTCTAAAAATCGTATGGATCCAAGCACTATTGATATCGAACTCTAGTCTCGTTCAACCAGACGCTCGTCTGTCTCCGTTAATCTCCGACAAGCAAGAGAGCCTCTCTGCGTGTCGGAGATTTACGGAGACAGCCGAACGTCTGGTTGAGCGAGACTTTATTACACTCTGGCGTAGGAACACATGATACTACAAAAATATCTAAATTGTTCGTAATATATAAAATCTGACTATTTTCAAAGTTTATATAGATAAGTTTCCTTGAAAAACAATGCTTCAGCATTCGTTACATCGAATTTTTCTATTATTTTCAAGAACTAAGTCTTGTCAGCGGCGATGATTTGTGCTTAGGTCCAAACACTGTTTCACTTTCGGTTTGCCAGAGTAGCTGCATAGGAGAGTTGATTAAAATCAACTCCCAAAAATGAAAAATCAAGATTTGCTTTATCAGACGTCTGCAACAAAGGAATGTTAATTCGTTACGCAACCAAAAGGAAATATAATGTACTGATTTGTTGTAAAATTAAAATGAAGTCTGTTGAACGTGTGTTTTAATTTATAAATGAGTTAAGTTCGTTTGAACTGTTGAATTAGAATATAATTCTATATAAAATTATGCAATTTTGATTTTATTTCAATTATAGTTGTGTGTTAATGCGCTGATGGCGTGAAACAAGGTAATTTGTATATAATTGTTATACATGTATAGTGCATTGTTCCGTTGTTCATAAATAGCTTTTTTTTAAGAAAACACACGAGTGTAAATGTGTTTGACATGTTCTCCCTATACATTGATTGGAATTCACGGTAAAATATCTTAATATGTATTATTACTACTTACTGTAACAAATAAGCACGAAACTACTATCACATTTCAATCACCTGTGTTTTTTATTCTTGTTGTCAAACAAATTTTGTGCACATTGATGTTTTATCGCAAAATGCTACTGTAATAGAAAATTGTATTGTCGTATGAAATTCCATGATTTTATTTGTCATATCTCTTGTGAATCATTTAATGTCATTTCGAATATATAATTAGGGTCTTCCGTTTCCAACGGAAGACCCTCTTGTTATTCTATTGTTAGGGTCTTCCGTTTCCAACGGAAGACCCTCTTGTTATTCTATTGTTTCTTTTTATTATTAGGGTCTTCCGTTTTCAACGGAAGACCCTTTTGTTTTTCTACGGTTTCTTTTTTTTCTTATTAGGGTCTTCCGTTTTCAACGGAAGACCCTTTTGTTTTTCTACGGTTTCTTTTTTTTCTTATTAGGGTTTTCCGTTTTTCAACGGAAAACCCTTCTGTTATTCTACTGTTTCTTATTAGGGTTTTCCGTTTTTCAACGGAAAACCCTTCTGTTATTCTACTGTTTCTTATTATTATTTTTTTTTTTTTCCCGCAAATTTTGTGCACGAGATTTCTCGAACATTTTTTGTCTGATTGCTATGAAACTTTCAGGGTATGTAGATGATAATAATATCTCTAGACGTTTTTTTTAAATTTTTAAAATTCACTTCCGGTTATGAGTTATTGCCCTTTAATTGAAATTTGGGGGGTCTTTTGTCCAGAGTTGATCTCGGGAACTACAGATGATAGATGCATGAAATTTGGCGAAATTGTCGGTAACATTTTATAGTTTTGCTGGCATGAAAATTTTGGTAATTTCTTTGTTAGTTTTTTAGCTATTTGTCGCCAAAGTTTAAGATTTTTTCGGGGCTGAAATTTTGTTGCTTTTTGTATTATAACCTTTAAACTAAAAATGTTTTGTTAATACATATAGAACAAAAGTTGTTTAGAATAACGAGAGCTTTCATTTAAAATTAAGAAAAAAGGGCTGGCCCCTATAATAAGGGGCCAGCAGCTCATACACGTATTTTTCTGATAGCAAAAATCGTTATCATTTTATGAAAAAAAAATTAATTCAGTTATTGTTAATATATTAAATAATGTCATTTGGTATCAAATTAAACAAGTTCTGTGCTATATTTTTTTCCAAATTTCATAAAACAAATATGTGAGAATCGTACATGAACGAGTTAATATGTCTACATAGACACACAAGCGAACAAATGCCACATTAAGGCCCAGGAATTTACTGCATTACGTTGTGTTGCGTCTTAGATAAATTGTTGTGATTCAATTTCATTTTTTTCATCTATATCATTTATGAATTCAATGAACACACATTATTTAAACGTTCTATGTGCAACTATTTGTCGGGGCGCCCCTGTTTGTAACCCCCGCGCGCGCGCCGAATGTAAACAGTAACGAACGGCATTGTAGAAAAGAGAGAGCCGTAATGCAGAAGAGAAGTTGTGTATTCTCTCGGTGTACACATGCATTTTCAAGTTACTGTGAAACATATGAACATGCACAGGGAACAATACTACATATTTGTATAAGGAGGGATATGTTCTCGTGTGAATCGTTTACGAGGAAATTCTGACAGCCACACTTCTGTCGACGATCAGCCGTTGATAAGCTGCGAGTAATAAAGGAGAAAAGATGGACATTAAAGTGTGTGATTTATGTGGATGTTACTGAACAAGGTGAGGCTTTTACTCCTTTTAAAGTTTCTTGTTAACTGGTTAAAATTTAGTATATAGTATAGATGTACATGTAAGTACGTGCACACTGTTAGATGTTTTTGTTATCGTGTGGGTGTTTGTTTACTAACGTGTAATTTTTACATGTTTCATGGATGTTTAGACTCGCTCGAGGTTCATGGGGGACTGGAAAGGGTAACTGAATTTATCTATTTAAAAAAATAACAGATTGTGAATTTTCAACTCAAAATTCAAAGCAGGGTCTAATTAGAAACATATCATATATTCTTGTGCAGAAGACTCCAAATGTAGTCATGAATATCCTGTAGACATAACTTCAAGTAAATAAAATTGTATACTTCAGACTTCAGAGTTAAAACATGACTTTAATATCTTTATGATGCCAATCATTGTATCATTAGAAAGGTTTAGCAGACCAACGGGTACCCGGTACATGTACTTGTACATGTAGGTTACAAGTTAGAACTATGCGTACTATTCTACCAGTTCACATAATTTTTCTTGTTTAGCAGTTATGATGTGTACTTAAATTGTCCTTGTTAATGTTTTAAATGTAATTTTTTATTCTCTTTTTTTAATCTGACTACTGGCAGTACTGGCCTGCGAGCAGTTCTCGTCGAGGACCATTTCTCGCTGGTGCACTGTAACATCATATTTTCGTATATAATTTTATGTGTTGATAAAATGACGTAACAATGCACTGGTGAGAAATGGTACTCGGCGAGAACTGATCGCACGCCAATATTGATTAATTACAGACAAAAACTGAAGGTTGCGCGTGTTATTTTTTATTGAACAACATTGTTTAAAATAATTCTTTATATATGTGATGATCAGACCGGTTTGAATACCAACTGGTGCCAGATAGCTCAGTTGGTAGAGCACCTGACTAGAGATTCAGGGGGCCCAGGTTCAAATCCCGGTTTGGTCCTTCATTATTTCTCCCATCCTGTTACAATATTGGTGTTGTGACCAACCCCTGGAACTAACAGGTTAACTCCTGCCAGGGGTGATCTTCGAGGGTGAAGATCATTTAAGGGGGAAGGAATGTGACGGTCAGACTGGTTTGAATACCGGTGCCAGATACATATAGCTCAGTTGGTAGAGCACTTGACTAGAGATTCAGAGGGCCAGGTTCGAATCCCAGTTTGTTCCGTCGTTATTTCTCCCATCTTTTACATATACATGTATATCAGATATATGACAGATGATTAAGGTCATCACATGTTTTGCAAGATGCAATAAGTGTTAAAAACCTTTACTTTACAACACAATACATATAAGTGAATATTTATGTTTCCTGTTATTATTTGGTGTGGTTTTCTTGACAGTGTCGCATAAACAATTTAGCCGCTCCTAAAACACAAACTTTCTTTTTGTGGATTCAGCTTACCGCTGATTGGCTGCTGTTGCAGCAGACAAATAAGATATGCACGCACAAAACACAATGAACTTATCAGAGAATGAGTTGAGTTTATTTCAACTGTTGGAATTTGGGGTTGTTTTTTTTTAAATGTATACTTGTGACAAAACATATATGTGGTACATACAGCTGTAGCTTTGTGAAGAAAATTTTGGTTAGACCATATATACCTATCATGCAAGTAAATGATATTTACAAAAAACTTGCAATTTATGGCGCACGAAATATACGCTAGTTTTATAAAGATTGACATACATGTAATGTACCACATTCTGTGAAAAATAATTTATTGAAAATTCTTCATTAAGTTTACTCATACATGTTTTATGCTTATTACACGTAGTATTGTTTTTAAAACATGTAATTTATAAGAAAATAAACAAAAACCCTCGCTAAATTTATTTGCAAACAAAAAATACACAGTAGAATTGATAAAAAATGGTATACCAGAAGCTAATACCAGTACATGTACTTTGACGCTGTTCGGTGGGTGATATTCGTTTGTAGTTTACGAATTGAAATATTGACTGTTGCACTACAAGTATGGTAATAAACTCTCTCTCTCTCAAACTCTCTCTCTTTCTCAATTTGATAAGTGTTTATACCTATGAAAATTTTTTAATATTATATTATGACTTGATATGCAAATTTTTGATCTTGTACTGCCTAAATGTTATGTCATGTATTGGGATATGTCATACTTATTACACTGCATGGTCAGTGTATTTTTTACAGAAATACTATGCATATGTTAATGTAAACACAGCTATTACTAGTACATGTATGTAAACACAGCTAATTATTTTTTTTATTAATTTCAGCTCAAAACAGACTCTTGTTACCACATGGCTTTTACCGGTACCTGTGGGTCAGCTCCTGAGATTAACCTGTCACCTCTATCCACATGCATATTCCTTGTGTTCTACAGACTATTTACTGGTAATTCAAATTAAATCCGATAATGCATGAACAATAATGGAACTTGAAGAAAGCATCATGCCATGTTGTGGTTTGTGTTTGATAAGAAATTATGAAAACAAAATTAAGGCTGTTTAAAGAAATTCATAATTGCTGTGAAAATTTGTTTTTCAATAAAAGTATACAATTATGTTTCCTTTATTTTTTATTTCATAAAGATATTTAGATGTGTTTACATAATTGACCCCCCCCCCCCTCTATTTAATTGTCTGCATTAAGATTACATGTAGGATATGTAAATGTACATTTGACTTTGAAATAACATCTGCTATGATAATTACTTTTGAAATGAACAAGAAACATGAGAAACAACCTATTTCTACCTTTCTAAGGTATATATGCATAAAAAAGTAGAAAAACATGTCAAATTTGAACATTTTTCATTGAAATCAACCCTGTCTCCAGCTACCTGGGTGTGTTTGAATTTAATTCTAATTTAAGGCAGATGTCTAACTTGTAGGTTGTAACTTACTGTTTTAGCATGGTTAGAAGAAGACTAGAAATCAGAATAGATTAGATATTCACTAAATATGATTGTTAGCTTACTTTTTTCATGAAAACAAGAAATCACAAGCAGGACAGCTGTCTATTTGTTAATTAAAATGGTACAAATCATACAATAAACAAATAAAGATCACATTTTAGAATCATTGATGATTGTTTTCAAATATGTGTGAGAAATGACTCAAGGAAATTGCCACATGTTTCATAAAATTAGGTAAAACATTTCAAACCATGACTTTTTATGAAAATCAAAAGATTGGGGGGTGGGGGGTATACATGTAAGGGTATTTCTAAGTGTTGTGAAGCTTTTATCATGATTATATCATGTAGGCATATGTTGTATTGAATAAGGTTTCTTTTTAAAGGTGGTTGAACAAAAGTTGACCTCTAAAAGGTCAGATAAAGATGTTTTACTATGGAGAACCCTGTAAATCTGTGTTTACTAAAGGAAATTGGAAATGGTGGGTTCACTTAAATGGCCATATTTTTATTAAACCTCAATGGAATTGGCAATATGTGGTATTCTTTTTCTCAGAATTGCATTAGCTTTCTTATTCTAAGACAAACCGTCTTTTCATAAAAATGTTAGTGTACTAAGTTAAAGATACAAGGAACAGTTTCGGATAAAGTACCGTCAATATTTTTGTAAAATTGAGAGTGACTGTACTTGAAGGTTTATCATTGTTGCGTAGATTCATGAATTAATTTTAATGATTACCAATAGTTAGAGGGATGTCTCTTGTTGGAATTGGTAAGCAATATTAAGGCCCCTAATTTTAAGTACATGAGAAGCAGAAATAAATTGTGAAACTTGCGGCTATGACAGATATGTTGACTTTACAGTGAAATTGAAGGTTACAAACGGGAGGTTATATAACATGAAATGTAGGTGGATGGGATATTATATGCCTATTTAGTATTTACTGGGTATGAGGACAATAGCAAGTTTATTGTCCCCCAAGACAGCAAATATTTAATGTGGCAAAGCCAAGGGAAATAGTAGCTGTGGAATGGGACAATAAACTTGCTATTGTCCGAATAGTCAGTTAATTGGTATTTCATTATACAGAAGAAAACTTAATTTGTCAGCGATGCAGAATTTCTTGATGATAAACAAATTAGAGTTAAATCAAACTTTGTATTTAATGCGGCGATCTTATTAGGTCAGAGGTGTTCCGAGTTTAAGGTGATATGGGACACTTCCATGTTGTGACATATTGTTTATCGAAATAAACAATAAAATAAAGTGTAATTATATAAGTACATGTAGTTTCTTCTCAAAAATGGTCACCTAACTCCTTAGCACAGTGGGTTAGAGGGTTTACTAGGAACCTGTAAGTCATGAGTTCGAATCCCGCTGGGGTTTTTAAAAATATTTTTAAAAGCTATTTTTTGGTTAAATATTGTAAAATTTGAAAATTCTAAACCGGTGAAAAGTTTTCAATTATATAGTACTTTAATCCACATTAATATCGACAGATGTCCCATACCACCTTAAAAAGGAGGGAAATCAAATTCTGCTGATGAATGGTTTTGATGACTATTCACCATGGGCAGATAGCATGGATACTATTTTAAATTAGATAAAAAGGCATGTTTATGCGGGCGCCTTCTAGTGATCAATTTGTCCGTCTGTCCATCCGAGATGGATTGACAGGAGCATAGCTTCTCTCCCCTTGGCCCAATCTGGCTCATACCTCATCCACAGGGTTCCTTTGGTTGAAGGATGTGCAGTGACCTTGAACCATGTTTTTAGGTATAAGGTTAAGGTCATAGCAGAATTATATATATAAAATCCTTGTCTGGGGCATATCTTTTTCCCCTTTGGTCCAATCTGGCTAATACTCACAGAGTGTCTCTATGGTTAAACGATGTGCAGTGAACTTGCAAGAAATTTCTAGGTAACAGGTGAAGATCATATCGGATCATGCAAAAATCCTTTTTTGAGAGCATATATAATTTCTACTAACCCCTATTTGGCTCAGACTTCACATAAGCAGAGCTTTTGAGTAAAGGGTGAAAGGGTGTGTAGTGACCTTGAACCTATTTTCAGTGAAAAGAAACTGTGAAGGTCATACCAGAATTATATTTTTAAAAATCCTTGTCCGGAGTATATCTTCTCTCCCTTTGCTCCATTCAGCCTCATACTTCACCCACATGATGCCTTTGTTCAAAATATATGCAATGACCTCGAATGATATTTGTAGATGAAGAGTCAAGGTCATATCAGATCACACAAAAATCCATATTTTAAGAGCATAGATATACTCTCCTTTTAGCCCCTATTTGGCTAATATTTTACCTTTACAGAGTTTATTGGTTAATGGCATGCAGTGACCTTGAACCAAGTCTGTCAATGTGAAGGTCATAGCAGATCTTTTTAAAATTAGTTTTAAATAGTAGATTATTTTCCAAATATGCTTAATCTTGGTCAGATTGAACAAAAATGCATGTATGTTAGGGGGAATGAAATTGAATTAAAAGTTCTATGCCGGCTGGAAAAATTTCAAGTTATAGGTCAAGGTCAAAGCAGAATTCTCTGAAATAACATAAGCGGGGCCCTTTGAAATGTTCACTATTTCAATGTTGTCTGGTTCATAGTAATTTTACATAGAAAATATTCACAGAGGTACAGTAAAGTAAACTTTACATCGATAAGTTTCTGACAATTAATGACGCAACGAGCACACAATACAAAAGGTCAACCTTTTGAAAAGCAGTGAAGAGGAAAAGTTGCTCAGAATTATGTTTTAAACAAAATTTGATTTTTTACATAAATTTTAATTTTGCATTCTGGGTTAAGAAAAAAGATGTTAGTTCAAGGTAAAGTAAACTTGTACCTAAAATGAAGTCAAATTTGTTAAGTCGTACTTAAACACATTGTTTTTTTTTGTTAAGTCGTTCTTGAAATGGTTAAGGGTTTTTGGTTAAGTCGTACTTAAAAACATTCGGATCATGTTAAGTTGTACCAAGAATCATTCGATTTTTTTTTTATCATTTTGTACTTAGGTTTCTTTGTTTCTAGATTAAGAACTCTGCTTCTTAGACGTACTTCTAGCGTTGCTTTCGACATTAGCGGAAAACCCACTCGTTGCTTTGCAACGAGCTTTGCTCTAGTTATTATTTTTTTTTTTTCCCGCAAATTTTGTGCACGAGATTTCTCGAACATTTTTTGTCTGATTGCTATGAAACTTTCAGGGTATGTAGATGATATTAATATCTCTAGACGTTTTTTTCAAATTTTTAAAATTCACTTCCGGTTATGAGTTATTGCCCTTTAATTGAAAATTGGGGGGTCTTTTGTCCAGAGTTGATCTCGGGAACTACAGATGATAGATGCATGAAATTTGGCGAAATTGTCGGTAACATTTTATAATTTTGCTGGCATGAAAATTTTGGTAATTTCTTTGTTAGTTTTTGAGCTATTTGTCGCCAAATTTTAAGATTTTTTCGGGGCTGAAATTTTGTTGCTTTTTGTATTATAACCTTTAAACTAAAAATATTTTATTAATACATATAGAACAAAAGTTGTTTAGAATAACGAGAGCTTTCATTTAAAATTAAGAAAAAAGGACTGGCCCCTATAATTAGGGGTCAGCAGCTCATACACGTATTTTTCTGATAGCAAAAATTGTTATCATTTTATGAAAAAAAAATAATTCAGTTATTGTTAATATATTAAATAATGTCATTTGGTATAAAATTAAACAAGTTCTGTCCTATATTTTTTTTCAAATTTCATAAAACAAATATGTGAGAATCGTACATGAACGAGTTAATATGTCTACATAGACACACAAGCGAACAAATGCCACATTAAGGCCCAGGCATTTACTGCATTACGTTGTGTTGCGTCTTAGATAAATTGTTGTGATTCAATTTCATTTTTTTCATCTATATCATTTATGAATTCAATGAACACATATTATTTAAACGTTCTATGTGCAACTATTTGTCGGGGCGCCCCTGTTTGTGACCCCCGCGCGCGCGCGCCGAATGTAAACAGTAACGAACGGCATTGTAGAAAAGAGAGAGCCGTAATGAAGAAGAGAAGTTGTGTATTCTTTCGGTGTACACATGCATTTTCAATTTGCTGTGAAACATATGAACATGCACAGGGAACAATACTACATATTTGTTTAAGGAGGATATTTTTCTCGTGTGAATCGTTTACGAGGAAATTCTGACAGCCACACTTCTGTCTACGATCAGCCGTTGATAAGCTACGAGTAATAAAGGAGAAAAGATGGATATTAAAGTGTGTGATTTATGTGGATGTTACTGAAGAAGGTGAGGCTTTTACTCCTTTTAAAGTTTCTTGTTAACTGGTTAAAATTTAGTATATAGTATTGTAAGAGTATGAAAATTGTTGATTTGAATAAATAAATAAAGTTATTGTAATATAAATAAATAAAGTCATTGTAATTAATACATCTAAACAGTACACGTATAAAAAGTAAGATCCACCCTCTCTTTTAATTCATACACATGTACATATACCCCTAGGGCAGTACCTGATCATGAGTTGGTCAGTGGATATTTGTGATCTTGGTTTTTATTGGTTGTTTGTGTCAGGTTGAATTTGGTTGGTTTGTATATTTTGCTTTATGTGTTTTACCGCCAAGTTTGACAATCTTTGTCTGGACATTGACCAGAACAGACTATATATTTATATAGAGAAGTAATTTAATTTTGGACCAGACCTTGCTCTTTTTCTGGTAAGTTATACTAAGTATACTAATATCCTATAACACTTACTATTAATAAATTAATTATCCTATAAATTGCAGAAAACATTAATTCAGTCAATGATCACAAACTAATGAGTATGAATGAATTGGAATGAAAAGATATTTTTTTATATGGAATACAGTGTTGATTATAAAGATCAATATTTGGTTTATTTATTATAGTATTAATTGATTCTCAAATCAATTGTATATAAGAATTTTATGAAGATCAGATATTTGATTAAATTGGTCATTTATAAGATCAATTAGATTATATTTCAGTAATAAGTATTTTTAGAATTATTTTGTTCGAATTACAGAATCAGTCAATGTCAATTTAATCTCACCACGCAATCGGTGTATGAGCCCGCTCCCATAGAATGGTGAGAAAGTGTTTTCGAATATTTTTTATCTGATTAATATATTTTATGACTTATTTTGGAGAAATGTAATTCATGTACATTATAAGAGTTACCTCCCGCTAAATGTTTAAAGTACAATTATAGTAAGATAATGTAAAAATATTATCTTGATGGAAATACATATATATTGTACTAATGTTATATTTTGATATAAATTATATTATTGTTTTATGATATTTCAGGGCTTAAATATACATTGCAAATTTTAAAGTCACTGTGTCCGGATACGAATAAACGAACCATACAGATATCTTTGTTGTCAGTTATTTTAAACAAAGACTGTAACATTTTGGCGCCCACGTTGGGACACAGTGACTTTATATGTAATTGGAGCTGGAAAGACTTCACCAACCCTATACCCAGTGAACTGTGAACCATGACGACCACTGCCAGTGTATTCCTATTGAACCATGACTAGTGTTCCGCGCCTGTGTTCCTAAATTGACTGGGATCCGCGCATCTATTGTTATTCCTAGGATCAGCTGTTCAACCCACCGACAGAGTACAACACGTGCAAACAAACTGTGTATCTCACCTGGTGAGTCGTATAGATATAAGACTTTGGTGCACCATATTGACATTAGTAATTTGTGTGCGCGCATATATGCATACTTTACCTCGAGGTAGACAAGTCTTGATTTATTATAATTCATAAAACTGTTGAAAAAATTGGTATACCACAAAGCATGTAAATCTGTGATTTCTTTAGTTTGACAGTGCACTTTAGTATAAGTTATCCGGATTTAAATACCTGTGTAATATTGATTGAGACAGGGTTGCGTTTGGCCACAATCCTTAAACCATTTTTTTGTTGAGATATATTTTTGCCCTTTATTGTGTATTGATCATTTGAATTTGAAATTAAGAACAACAATAGCAAGAAAGGAAGTGTGGGTACAGTGCAGTGTAAGTGAAAACATTAACAATTTGCGCACAACCCATATTGTTTTCCCTTGTATTTCCAAATATACTAATTAACGTTATAAAAGCTAATTAGAAAACTATTTGCTGTATACTCTCAAGACTTTTGACAGTTTATTGACGAGACTGACGTGAGATTTGGACTGCTTTGCCGGTTGATTGAGTTGGTTTGCATCATTGTTTATTTTGAGGGTGAGTTCAGTGTGAACAAGTTTTCTGTCGCAGAGTTGTAGTAGTATCAGTCTAAGTGGTTTCTGTGTTGTTTGATAGCTATACACAGTATTTAAAACACACATTTAATTAATTTCCCCTTTAATTTAGTTTTAAGCTTTATCTCCATTGTTTATATTATTTCTACTCGTATCTAAATCATCGGGTTCGGTTTTCGCCGTTCAAAAATCATCGGGTTCGGTTTTTGCCGTTAAAAAAAAATCTATCGGGCTCGATTTCCGTAATAATTGCGTTTCACCGGAAGTAAACAAAGTGTAATCGAGGAAATTCGCTGTTTCCATTCATCTCGGTATTTTTTCTCGTATATTTCAATATAGAAAAAGATTTATTGAATTCTTTCATCATTTGTTTATTGTCATCTTTATATTTGAACTGAATCTTATCTTTCAGGTAGAACTTATTTATTTCTTTGATTCATTTACTTAAAGAAACATTATCAGCTGTTGCTTGCAATAATT
Source organism: Magallana angulata (assembly GCF_025612915.1). Taxonomy (NCBI): domain Eukaryota; kingdom Metazoa; phylum Mollusca; class Bivalvia; order Ostreida; family Ostreidae; genus Magallana; species Magallana angulata. The sequence continues at coordinate 1,189,130 of NC_069113.1, read as the reverse complement.
TATTGTGCCTTTTGCATACTGTCCAAATTATTTATGGTTCATTTTGAACTACCCTCCTGATTCAAAACAATTCACATTGCTGAATTTGCCATTTCTTGCAGAGATATAATCTGTGTGAAATTTAGTTACTCATTTGCTTATACCAACATCTACTTGGTTACATGCATTGTGTTGTTGCATGAATTTGTGTGAATTTTCTTTGATATTTTCAATATTACTTGTGTTAGCTACAATCATACAATTTAGCACCATGGCAGACACTGAGGAATCAATGTCAACAGAGGAGATAGCCAAAGTGGTATCTGCACTCAAGCAGCTAAAGATGAAACCAAAAGCTGATTCAGCTGAAGATTTCTTATCATGGATGTCATCTGCTGTTCAGGAGAAGAAGATCAAGGAAGAGGTTGTAAGTACTGATACTGCCTCTGCTTCTCCACGACCTGCTAAATCTCTACCTCCTAGTCAGTTCCCTAAAATTCCATTTTTCTCCGGAGATTCTAAGAATGATGCCACTTATGAAGTTTGGAGATATGAGGTGGAATGTCTCTATAATGAGTCTTATAGTCCAGATGTCATTCATCATGCTATACGACGCTCACTTAAGGGAGAAGCAAGTCGAGTGGTAATGCATCTTGGACCAGGAGCAAGAATATCCTCAATTATACAGAAGCTAGACAGTATTTATGGCACAGTGGCTGAAAAAGAGGACATTCTGTCAGAGTTTTACAGTGCTAGACAGAGAGAGGATGAGGAATGTGCGAGATGGAGTTGTAGATTGGAGGATATTCTGAATAAGGCCATACAGAAAAACCTCATTGACCGTAGTCAGTTCGAGGAGATGCTAAGAACCATGTTCTTTAAGGGACTGCGACCATCACTTAAAGATATATGTGGACATCTCTATGATAAATGCAAATCATTTGATGAATTGAGAACATCTGTGAGAAAATTGGAGATTGAACATCATCCACAAACTACAGAAAAGAAATCAGCTACAGCAAAAGCTGCAACAGTGAAAGATCAGTCAGCTGACAGATTCGATAGCATAGAAGCTAAGATTAATCAGTTAACCACTGAGGTCAGAAGTATGAAGGAAAAAGAGTATTCTTATACTCCTATTCCCCAGCCTTATAGGGCACCAAGACAACCATATCAGAGAGGCAGACAGGAAAGAGGATACAGAGGAGGATATAGGCAATATCCCAGATTTCCTCAGCCCCAAAGTACAGATGTTGCTAAGGAACCTCAGAGTTCCAGGGTAAGAGAACCCCCTACTTGTTATAGATGTGGACAGGTAGGCCATATCGCTGTGGGATGCAGAGTTTTAGTCAACCACAGGCGCCAGGCTTTAAACTACAACACGTCAGCACCTGGGGACAAGGGGTTGGCGAGAGGATCAAGAGTCCCAGAGAAAAACAACTAATTGGAAAACCAAATGAAATATCAGTGGCCATCAATGATGTACAATGTACAGCTCTTCTAGATACAGGAGCAACAGTATCCACTCTAAGCGAAGCATTTTATAATCAGTACCTTTCAGATGTAGAGCTTCATTCACTGGATGACGTTATCAATATAGAGTGTGCGGATGGTCAACTGATGCCCTATCTTGGCTATGTATGTGTTGATTTAACACCATTTGGTATTCCATCTTTGAACAAACTAAATGATTGTCTGTTTTTAGTTGTTCCCAAGAGCAATTATAATGCACATGTACCAGTGCTTATAGGAACAAACATCTTACAGAACCTAATGGATGTGACAAAACAGGAGTTTGGCTCAAGATTTCTGCAGGATGCAGCCATTTACACACCATGGTATTTAGCATTCAGATGCATTGCATTGAGAGAGAAGGAGTTACACAGACATGGCTATGTATTAGGATTAGTAAAGAGTGCTGAGACAGATAGAGTTATCATCCCTCCGAACAGTCATGTGACCATTCTTGGATACTTGGATAAGAAGATTCCGTATCATCAAGTAACTGTCATGATGCAGCAATCTGAAAAATCCTGCATTCCATCTGATGTAGACATAGAAGCTACACTGCATCAGTATGTGTATGAAGAGTGTCAAACAATGCCTGTTACCATCAACAACATAACAACCAGGACTATTTCAATATCCCCAAAAGGAGTGATTTGCGAAATACAGCCTGTTGCTATTGAGGACACAACAGTTGAGAAATCCTCTTTGTCAAGCTCAGAGCAAATTGAGGATATTATATCCAAAATCCAACTCCCAGATGATATTGGAGAAGATGAAAAACAGGACTGTTTGAATTTGTTGAATTCTTACAGGGATATATTCTCAACAGGAGCAACAGACATAGGTACAACGGACAAAGTGAAGCACAGAATTGAACTCCTTGATGAGATACCTTTTAAGCAGAAGTACAGGAGAGTACCACCAGCATTGGTTGAGGAAGTCCGTACTCACATCAAGGATTTACTAGCTGCAGGCATTATCAGACCATCTCATTCTCCGTTTTCATCTAACGTAGTTTTAGTTAGAAAGCATGATGGATCCTTGCGGCTATGTATAGACTATAGGTATCTTAATTCTAGGACTATCAAAGATAATTATGCTCTGCCTAGAATAGAAGAGATTTTAGATTCTCTTTCAGGTAACACCTACTTCAGTGTATTAGACATGAAGTCCGGCTATCATCAGATAGAAATTGCAGAGGAGCATAAGGAGAGAACTGCCTTCACTGTTGGTCCACTTGGGTTTTATGAATTTAACCGCATGAGTTTCGGCCTTGCAAACGCCCCTGCAACCTATCAGCGTCTTCAAGAGCAATGTTTAGGCGACCTTCATCTAAAAATTTGTTTTATATATTTAGATGATTTAATCATATTTTCTAAATCTTTCAGGGAACATCTTAATCGCCTTCAGCAAGTTTTCCAGAGAATTAGAGATTATGGGCTTAAACTTTCTCCCAAAAAGTGTTCCTTACTTATGAAGAAGGTTAAATATGTAGGACACATTGTGTCCGAGCATGGGGTTGAGCCAGACCCTGATAAACTTGCTAAAGTTAAAAACTGGCCTATTCCACAGAATCCTGAAGAGGTAAGACAATTTTTAGGGTTTGCAGGATACTATAGAAAATTTATTCATGATTTCTCTAAAATTGCTAGACCTTTATTAGATATCATGGCCACAGGAAAAAAATCAAGAAGTAAGAAAGTGGATCCAAAGTGGAGGTGGGAGAAGGAACAGCAAACATCATTTGACCTCATTAAGCAGAAACTTACATCACCACCCGTCCTAGGTTACCCAGACTTCAACAAACCTTTTAAGCTCCATACCGATGCATGTCAGACAGGACTAGGCGCAGTGCTATATCAGGAGCAGGATGGAATGGATAGAGTTATAGCATATGCTAGTCGAGGATTGAGTAGATCTGAAAAGAATTATCCTACTCACAAACTGGAATTTTTGGCACTTAAATGGGCAGTCACAGAAAAATTTTCAGATTACCTTCAAGGCAAAGAATTTGTAGTATACACCGACAATAATCCCCTTACCTATGTTTTAACTTCAGCAAAATTAGATGCAACTGGACATCGATGGATTTCAGCATTAGCTTCATTTAATTTCAAGATCATCTACAAACCAGGGAAAACAAATATAGATGCAGATAGACTATCCAGATTAAAGGAAGTGGAAACAGTATCTAGTGACACCATTAAGGCAATTTGCCAGCTTGCAACTGGACAGCCATATGCAGAATCTCTTGCTATAGATGATGCTATTTGCAACCAAGTACAACCTTGTACAGATATTGGAAAGTATTTGGATATCATGGAAATCCAAAACACAGATCCTACTGTTAGTTTTTGGAAAAACAAGGTACAGGAATGTATTAGACCAAAACGAGAGACACTTATTACTGAAGATGATTTTGTTTACCACAGGAACTTTGCCAAACTTAGAGTAAAAGATGGTATTTTACTCAGAGAAGTCAAAGTAGATGACAATACTCATCAGCAATATGTAATTCCTGCATCAGTGTATCCCACTGTTTTGGAATACTTACATAACAAGATGGGTCATTTAGGGCGAGATAAGACTCTTTCCTTAATTAGGCAAAGATTTTACTGGCCAAAGATGCAGCGTGATGTTTCTGATTGGATCAACTCCTGTGAAAGATGCATTAAGAGCAAGACCAGCAATGAGAGAGCAGAATTGGTCAACATCAGAACATCAGAGCCACTTGAGCTTGTATGCATGGACTATCTCACTCTTGAACCATCGAAAGGAGGAATACAAAACATTTTAGTCATAACCGATCATTTCACACGATATTCAATTGCCGTGCCAACCAAGAACCAAACAGCCAAAACAACAGCAGAAGCTATTTATAACCATTTTATTGTTCATTACGGGATTCCAGCTAAACTTCATTCGGACCAAGGGACAAATTTCTGCAGCAACATCATTAAGGAATTATGCTCCATATTTGGCATCTCTAAATCCAGGACAACGCCATATCACCCTATGGGTAATGGTATTACAGAGCGATTCAATAGGACATTATTATCAATGCTAGGAACATTAGATAACGCTCAGAAAGCTAATTGGAAAAAGCATATAAACACACTGGTTCACGCATATAACTCTACTAGACATGATACAACTGGGTTCACACCATTCTATCTAATGTTTGGAAGAGAACCAGTTTTGCCAGTAGATGTGGTCTTTGGATTTTCCAGCAGCCATTCTGAGGATAAGTGTACTACTAAGTACATATCCGAGCTGAAGCAAAGACTGCAAGATGCTTACAGACAGGCACAAACAGCAATAAAATCTTCTCAGCAGAAGCAGAAATGCCGTTATGACATAAAAGCAAGAGCCATCACTTTAGAGGAAGGTGACAGAGTTCTCGTCAAGAAAGTGGCATACGATGGCAAACATAAAATTGCTGATAAATGGGAAGATGATATTTATGTCATTTTAGTGAAAGCAAATGATGACATTCCTGTTTATAAAGTCAGACGTGAGGATGGAGAAGGAAGAACTAGAGTTCTTCATAGAAATTTGCTTCTACCTATCGGAACAAAGCTTCCAAGAAGTACTTCTCCTCCTCCAGTTACTCCTAGAAAGAGAAGGAAGGCAGAACCAGTAAGCATTATTACTGAGAATGATTCAGATAGTGACAGTGAATTTTCTTATGTAGATAACTCTGCATTTAGAAATGAAAATTCCCAAGTTACTCCCAGTTTAGATGATGACGATCAATCTACAACTGAGGAAGCTTCAGCAGCTGGTTCAGGGGAGGACGCTTCCCATCAGGATAGAGAGCCTGAGAATCAACCTGAAGAGATCATCAATGATGATGAACCAGAGGATGATGTCAACAATGATGATGATGATGAGAATATCATCCATGATGTTGATAGCACTGATGATGACATCAATGAATCTGATGATTCTGAAGATGAAATGCCTTCCAGAGAAAATGTCGATACACCTACTCCAGCCCCAAGAAGATCTACCAGACAAAGAAAAATGCCAGCATGGACAAAGGAGTTTGTCATGATGAACCAGACACAACCAGATTGGCTACAAAGAGCAGTATTTGTGAAAGGGTTGATGAATGATGGTTCATTACGAGACATTGACCGAAGTAGATGCCAGATGGCTTTACTTAACATTGTGTCTGCTTCTACATGTTCTAATACATGATATTTTTTTTAAATTGTAAATATATGTATTTTATGCCATGTTACTTTTCAGATATATGCAGCTTCCGAGTTGAATGACGTGGAAGTCATTCTGCGACCGGGGGGAGAGTGTAAGAGTATGAAAATTGTTGATTTGAATAAATAAATAAAGTTATTGTAATATAAATAAATAAAGTCATTGTAATTAATACATCTAAACAGTACACGTATAAAAAGTAAGATCCACCCTCTCTTTTAATTCATACACATGTACATATACCCCTAGGGCAGTACCTGATCATGAGTTGGTCAGTGGATATTTGTGATCTTGGTTTTTATTGGTTGTTTGTGTCAGGTTGAATTTGGTTGGTTTGTATATTTTGCTTTATGTGTTTTACCGCCAAGTTTGACAATCTTTGTCTGGACATTGACCAGAACAGACTATATATTTATATAGAGAAGTAATTTAATTTTGGACCAGACCTTGCTCTTTTTCTGGTAAGTTATACTAAGTATACTAATATCCTATAACACTTACTATTAATAAATTAATTATCCTATAAATTGCAGAAAACATTAATTCAGTCAATGATCACAAACTAATGAGTATGAATGAATTGGAATGAAAAGATATTTTTTTATATGGAATACAGTGTTGATTATAAAGATCAATATTTGGTTTATTTATTATAGTATTAATTGATTCTCAAATCAATTGTATATAAGAATTTTATGAAGATCAGATATTTGATTAAATTGGTCATTTATAAGATCAATTAGATTATATTTCAGTAATAAGTATTTTTAGAATTATTTTGTTCGAATTACAGAATCAGTCAATGTCAATTTAATCTCACCACGCAATCGGTGTATGAGCCCGCTCCCATAGAATGGTGAGAAAGTGTTTTCGAATATTTTTTATCTGATTAATATATTTTATGACTTATTTTGGAGAAATGTAATTCATGTACATTATAAGAGTTACCTCCCGCTAAATGTTTAAAGTACAATTATAGTAAGATAATGTAAAAATATTATCTTGATGGAAATACATATATATTGTACTAATGTTATATTTTGATATAAATTATATTATTGTTTTATGATATTTCAGGGCTTAAATATACATTGCAAATTTTAAAGTCACTGTGTCCGGATACGAATAAACGAACCATACAGATATCTTTGTTGTCAGTTATTTTAAACAAAGACTGTAACATATAGATGTACATGTAAGTACGTGCACACTGTTAGATGTTTTTGTTATGGTGTGGGTGTTTGTTTACTAACGTGTAATTTTTACATGTTTCATGGGTGTTTAGACTCGCTCGAGGTTCATGGGGGACTGGAAAGGGTAACTGAATTTATCTATTTAAAAAAATAACAGATTGTGAATTTTCAACTCAAAATTCAAAGCAGGGTCTAATTAGAAACATATCATATATTCTTGTGCAGAGGACTCCAAATGTAGTCATGAATACCCTGTAGACATAACTTCAAGTAAATAAAATTGTATACTTCAGACTTCAGAGTTAAAACATGACTTTAATATCTTTATGATGCCGATCATTGTATCATTAAAGAGGTATAGCAGACCAACGGGTACCCGGTACATGTACTTGTACATGTAGGTTACAAGTTAGAACTATGCCTACCATTCTACCAGTTCACAAAAATTTTCTTGTTTAGCAGTTATGATGTGTACTTAAATTGTCCTTGTTAATGTTTTAAATGTAATATTTTATTCTCTTTTTTTAATCTGACTACTGGCAGTACTGGCGTGCGAGCAGTTCTCGCCGAGGACCATTTCTCGCTGGTGCACTGTTACATCATATTTTCGTATATAATTTTATGTGTTGATAAAATGACATAACAATGCACTGGTGAGAAATGGTACTCGGCGAGAACTGATCGCACGCCAATATTGATTAATTACAGACAAAAACTGAAGGTTGCGAGTGTTATTTTTAATTGAACAACATTGTTTAAAATAATTCTTTATATATGTGACGATCAGACCGGTTTGAATACCAGTGCCAGATAGCTCAGTTGGTAGAGCACCTGACTAGAGATTCAGGGGGCCCAGGTTCAAATCCCTTCATTATTTCTCCCATCCTGTTACAATATTGGTGTTGTGACCAACCCCTGGAACTAACAGGTTAACTCGATCCTGCCAGGGATGATCTTCGAAGGGTGAAGATCATTTAAGGGGGAGGAATGTGACGGTCAGACTGGTTTGAATACCGGTGCCAGATACATGTAGCTCAGTTGGTAGAGCACTTGACTAGAGATTCAGAGGGCCAGGTTCGAATTCCACTTTGTTCCGTCGTTATTTCTCCCATCTTTTACATATACATGTATATCAGATATATGACAGATGATGAAGGTCATCACATGTTTTGCAAGATGCAATAAGTGTTAAAAACCTTTACTTTACAACAGAATACATTTAAGTGAATATTTATGTTTCTTGTTATTATTTGGTGTGGTTTTCTTGACAGTGTCGCATCAACAATTTACCCGCTCCTAAAACACAAACTTTCTTTTTGTGGATTCAGCTTACCGCTGATTGGCTGCTGTTGCAGCAGACAAATAAGATATGCACGCACAAAACACAATGAACTTATCAGAGAATGAGTTGAGTTTATTTAAACTGTTGGAATTTGGGTATTTTTTTTTAAAATGTATACTTGTGACAAAACATAATATGTGGTACATACAGCTGTAGCTTTATGAAGAAAATTTTGGTTAGACCATATATACCTATCATGCAAGTAAATGATATTTACAAAAAACTTGCAATTTATGGCGCACGAAACATACGCTAGTTTTATAAAGATTGACATACATGTAATGTAACACATTCTTTGAAAAATAATCTATTAAAAATTCTTCATTAAGTTTACTCATACATGTTTTATGCTTATTACACGTAGTATTGTTTTTAAAACATGTAATTTATAAGAAAATAAACAAAAACCCTCACTAAATTTATTTGCAAACAAAAAATACACAGTAGAATTGATAAAAAATGGTATACCAAAAGCTTATACCAGTACATGTACTTTGACGCTGTTCGGTGGGTAATATTCGTTTGTAATTTACGAATTGAAATATTGACTGTTGCACTACAAGTATGGTAATAAACTCTCTCTCAAACTCTCTCTCTTTCTCAATTTGATAAGTGTTTATACCTATGAAAATTTTTTAATATTATATTATGACTTGATATGCAAATTTTTGATCTTGTACTGCCTAAATGTTATGTCATGTATTGGGATATGTCATACTTATTACACTGCATGGTCAGTGTATTTTTTACAGAAATAATATGCATATGTTAATGTAAACACAGCTATTACTAGTACATGTATGTAAACACAGCTAATTATTTTTTTTATTTATTTCAGCTCAAAACAGACTCTTGTTACCACATGGCTTTTACCGGTACCTGTTGATTCTTGTGGGTCAGCTCCTGAGATTAACCTGTCACCTCTATCCACATGCATATTCCTTGTGTTCTACAGACTTTTTACTGGTAATTCAAATTAAATCCGATAATGCATGAACAATAATGGAACTTGAAGAAAGCATCATGCCATGTTGTGGTTTGTGTTTGATAAGAAATTATGAAAACAAAATTAAGGCTGTTTAAAGAAATTCATAATTGCTGTGAAAATTTGTTTTTCAATAAAAGTATACAATTATGTTTCCTTTATTTTTTATTTCATAAAGATATTTAGATGTGTTTACATAATTGACCCCCCCCCCCCCCTCTATTTAATTGTCTGCATTAAGATTACATGTAGGATATGTAAATGTACATTTGACTTTGAAATAACATCTGCTATGATAATTACTTTTGAAATGAACAAGAAACAACCTATTTCTACCTTTCTAAGGTATATATGCATAAAAAAGTAGAAAAACATGTCAAATTTGAACATTTTTCATTGAAATCAACTCTAATTTAAGGCAGATGTCTAACTTGTAGGTTGTAACTTACTGTTTTAGCATGGTTAGAAGAAGACTAGAAATCAGAATAGATTACATATTCACTAAATATGATTGTTAGCTTACTTTTTTCATGAAAACAAGAAATCACAAGCAGGACAGCTGTCTATTTGTTAATTAAAATGGTACAAATCATACAATAAACAAATAAAGATCACATTTTAGAATCATTGATGATTGTTTTCAAATATGTGTGAGAAATGACTCAAGGAAATTGCCACATGTTTCATAAAATTAGGTAAAACATTTCAAACCATGACTTTTTATGAAAATCAAAAGATTGGGGGGTGGGGGGTATACATGTAAGGGTATTTCTAAGTGATGTGAAGCTTTTATCATGATTATATCATGTAGGCATATGTTTTATTGAATAAGGTTTCTTTTTAAAGGTGGTTGAACAAAAGTTGACCTCTAAAAGGTCAGATAAAGATGTTTTACTATGGAGAACCCTGTAAATCTGTGTTTACTAAAGGAAATTGGAAATGGTGGGTTCACTTAAATGGCCATATTTTTATCAAACCTCAATGGAATTGGCAATATGTGGTATTCTTTTTCTCATAATTGCATTAGCTTTCTTATTCTAAGACAAACCGTCTCTTCATAAAAATGTTAGTGTACTAAGTTAAAGGTACAAGGAACAGTTTCGGATAAAGTACCGTCAATGTTTTTGTAAAATTGAGAGTGACTGTACTTGAAGGTTTATCATTGTTGCGTAGATTCATGAAATGAATTTTAATGATTACCAATAGTTAGAGGGATGTCTCTTGTTGGAATTGGTAAGCAATATTAAGGCCCCTAATTTTAAGTACATGAGAAGCAGAAATAAATTGTGAAACTTGCGGCTATGACAGATATGTTGACTTTACAGTGAAATTGAAGGTTACAAACGGGAGGTTATATAACATGAAATGTAGGTGGATGGGATATTATATGCCTATTTAGTATTTACTGGGTATGAGGACAATAGCAAGTTTATTGTCCCCCAAGACAGCAAGTATTTAATGAGGCAAAGCCGAGGGAAATAGTAGCTGTTGAATGGGACAATAAACTTGCTATTGTCCGAATAGTCAGTTAATTGGTATTTCATTATACAGAAGAAAACTTTATTTGTCAGCGATGCAGAATTTCTTGATGATAAACAAATTAGAGTTAAATCAAACTTTGTATTTAATGCGGCGATCTTATTAGGTCAGAGGTGTTCCGAGTTTAAGGTGATATGGGACACTTCCATGTTGTGACGTATTGTTTATCGGAATAAACAATAAAATAAAGTGTAATTATATAAGTACATGTAGTTTCTTCTCAAAAATGGTCACCTAACTCCTTAGCACAGTGGGTTAGAGGGTTTACTAGGAACCTGTAAGTCATGAGTTCGAATCCCGCTGGGGTTTTTACAATTTTTACCTTTTCAAATATTTTTAAAAGCTATTTTTTGGTTAAATATTGTAAAATTTGAAAATTCTAAACCGGTGAAAATTTTTCAATTATATAGTACTTTAATCCACATTAATATCGACAGATGTCCCATACCACCTTAAAAAGGAGGGAAATCAAATTCTGCTAATGAATGGTTTTGATGACTATTCACCATGGGCAGATAGCATGAATACTATTTTAGATAAAAAGGCATGTTTATGCGGGCGCCTTCTAGTGATCAATTTGTCGGTCTGTCCATCCGACATGGCTTGACAGGAGCATATAAGCTTCTCTCCCCTTGGCCCAATCTGGCTCATACCTCATCCACAGGGTTCCTTTGGTTGAAGGATGTGCAGTGACCTTGAACCATGTTTCAGGTATAAGGTTAAGGTCATAGCAGAATTATATATATAAAATCCTTGTCTGGGGCATATCTTTTTTCCCTTTGGTCCAATCTGGCTAATACTCACAGAGTGTCTCTATGGTTAAACGATGTGCAGTGACCTTGCATGAAATTTCTAGGTAACGGGTGAAGATCATATCGGATCATGCAAAAATCCTTTTTTGAGAGCATATATAATTTCTACTAACCCCTATTTGGCTCAGACTTCACATAAGCAGAGCTTTTGAGTAAAGGGTGAAAGGGTGTGTAGTGACCTTGAACCTATTTTCAGTGAAAAGAAACTGTGAAGGTCATATCAGAATTATATTTTAAAAAATCCTTGTCCGGAGTATATCTTCTCTCCCTTTGCTCCATTCAGCCTCATACTTTACCCACATGATGCCTTTGTTCAAAATATATGCAATGACCTCGAATGATATTTGTAGATGAAGAGTCAAGGTCATATCAGATCACACACAAATTCATATTTTAAGAGCATAGATATACTCTCCTTTTAGCCCCTATTTGGCTAATATTTTACCTTTACAGAGTTTATTGGTTAATGGCGTGCAGTGACCTTGAACCAAGTCTGTCAATGTGAAGGTCATAGCAGATCTTTTTAAAATTAGTTTTAAATAGTAGATTATTTTCCAAATATGCTTAATCTTGGTCAGATTGAACAAAAATGCATGTATGTTAGGGGGAATGAAATTGAATTAAAAGTTCTATGCCAGCTGGAAAAATTTCAAGTTATAGGTCAAGGTCAAAGCAGAATTCTCTGAAATAACATAAGCGGGGCCCTTTGAAATGTTCACCATTTCAATATTGTCTGGTTCATAGTAATTTTACATAGAAAATATTCACAGAAGTACAGTAAAGTAAACTTAACATCGATAAGTTTCTGACAATTAATGACGCAACGAGCACACAGTACGAAAGGTCAACCTTTTGAAAAGCAGTGAAGAGGAAAAGTTGCTCAGAATTATGTTTTAAACAAAATTGATTTTTTACATAAATTTTAATTTTGCATTTTGGGTTAAGAAAAAAGATGTTAGCTCAAGGTAAAGTAAACTTGTACCTAAAATGAATTTAAATTTGTTAAGTCGTACTTAAACACATTGGGTTTTTTTGTTAAGTCGTTCTTGAAATGGTTAAGGGTTTTTGGTTAAGTCGTACTTAAAAACATTCGGATCATGTTAAGTTGTACCAAGAATCATTCGATTTTTTTTTATCTTTTTGTACTTAGGTTTCTTTGTTACTAGATTAAGAACTCTGCTTCTTAGACGTGCTTCTAGCGTTGCTTTCGACATTAGCGGAAAACCCACTCGTTGCTTTGCAACGAGCTTTGCTCTAGTTCTTATTATTATTATTAGGGTTTTCCGTTTTTCAACGGAAAACCCTTCTGTTATTCTACTGTTTCTTATTAGGGTTTTCCGTTTTTCAACGGAAAACCCTTCTGTTATTCTACTGTTTCTTATTATTATTTTTTTTTTTCCCGCAAATTTTGTGCACGAGATTTCTCGAACATTTTTTGTCTGATTGCTATGAAACTTTCAGGGTATGTAGATGATATTAATATCTCTAGACGTTTTTTTCAAATTTTTAAAATTCACTTCCGGTTATGAGTTATTGCCCTTTAATTGAAAATTGGGGGGTCTTTTGTCCAGAGTTGATCTCGGGAATTACAGATGATAGATGCATGAAATTTGGCGAAATTGTCGGTAACATTTTATAATTTTGCTGGCATGAAAATTTTGGTAATTTCTTTGTTAGTTTTTGAGCTATTTGTCGCCAAAGTTTAAGATTTTTTCGGGGCTGAAATTTTGTTGCCTTTTTGTATTATAACCTTTAAACTAAAAATATTTTGTTAATACATATAGAACAAAAGTTGTTTAGAATAACGAGAGCTTTCATTTAAAATTAAGAAAAAAGGGCTGGCCCCTATAATTAGGGGTCAGCAGCTCATACACGTATTTTTCTGATAGCAAAAATCGTTATCATTTTATGAGAAAAAATTAATTTAGTTATTGTTAATATATTAAATAATGTCATTTGGTATCAAATTAAACAAGATCTGTCCTATATTTGTTTTCAAATTTCATAAAACAAATATGTGAGAATCGTACATGAACGAGTTAATATGTCTACATAGACACACAAGTGAACAAATGCCACATTAAGGCCCAGGCATTTACTGCATTACGTTGTGTTGCGTCTTAGATAAATTTTTGTGATTCAATTTCATTTTTTTCATCTATATCATTTATGAATTCAATGAACACACATTATTTAAACGTTCTATGTGCAACTATTTGTCGGGGCGCCCCTGTTTGTGACCCCCGCGCGCGCGCGCCGAATGTAAACAGTAACGAACGGAGAAAAGAGAGAGCCGTAATGCAGAAGAGAAGTTGTGTATTCTTTCGGTGTACACATGCATTTTCAATTTGCTGTGAAACATATGAACATGCACAGGGAACAATACTACATAGGCCTATTTGTTTAAGGAGGATATTTTTCTCGTGTGAATCGTTTACGAGGAAATTCTGACAGCCACACTTCTGTCGACGATCAGCCGTTGATAAGCTACGAGTAATAAAGGAGAAAAGATGGACATTAAAGTGTGTGATTTATGTGGATGTTACTGAAGAAGGTGAGGCTTTTACTACTTTTAAAGTTTCTTGTTAACTGGTTAAAATCTAGTATATAGTATAGATGTACATGTAAGTACGTGCACACTGTTAGATGTTTTTGTTATGGTGTGGGTGTTTGTTTAATAACGTGTAATTTTTACATGTTTCATGGGTGTTTAGACTCGCTCGAGGTTCATGGGGGACTGGAAAGGGTAACTGAATTTATCTATTTAAAAAAATAACAGATTGTGAATTTTCAACTCAAAATTCAAAGCAGGGTCTAATTAGAAACATATCATATATTCTTGTGCAGAGGACTCCAAATATAGTCATGAATACCCTGTAGACATAACTTCAAGTAAATAAAATTGTATACTTCAGACTTCAGAGTTAAAACATGACTTTAATATCTTTATGATGCCGATCATTGTATCATTAAAGAGGTTTAGCAGACCAACGGGTACCCGGTACATGTACTTGTACATGTAGGTTACAAGTTAGAACTATGCCTACCATTCTACCAGTTCACATAATTTTTCTTGTTTAGCAGTTATGATGTGTACTTAAATTGTCCTTGTTAATGTTTTAAATGTAATTTTTTATTCTCTTTTTTTAATCTGACTACTGGCAGTACTGGCGTGCGAGCAGTTCTCGCCGAGGACCATTTCTCGCTGGTGCACTGTTACATCATATTTTCGTATATAATTTTATGTGTTGATAAAATGACGTAACAATGCACTGGTGAGAAATGGTACTCGGCGAGAACTGATCGCACGCCAATATTGATTAATTACAGACAAAAACTGAAGGTTGCGAGTGTTATTTTTAATTGAACAACATTGTTTAAAATAATTCTTTATATATGTGACGATCAGACCGGTTTGAATACCAGTGCCAGATAGCTCAGTTGGTAGAGCACCTGACTAGAGATTCAGGGGGCCCAGGTTCAAATCCCTTCATTATTTCTCCCATCCTGTTACAATATTGGTGTTGTGACCAACCCCTGGAACTAACAGGTTAACTCGATCCTGCCAGGGATGATCTTCGAGGGTGAAGATCATTTAAGGGGGAGGAATGTGACGGTCAGACTGGTTTGAATACCGGTGCCAGATACATGTAGCTCAGTTGGTAGAGCACTTGACTAGAGATTCAGAGGGCCAGGTTCGAATCCCACTTTGTTCTGTCGTTATTTCTCCCATCTTTTACATATACATGTATATCAGATATATGACAGATGATTAAGGTCATCACATGTTTTGCAAGATGCAATAAGTGTTAAAAACCTTTACTTTACAACAGAATACATTTAAGTGAATATTTATGTTTCTTGTTATTATTTGGTGTGGTTTTCTTGACAGTGTCGCATAAACAATTTACCCGCTCCTAAAACACAAACTTTCTTTTTGTGGATTCAGCTTACCGCTGATTGGCTGCTGTTGCAGCAGACAAATAAGATATGCACGCACAAAACACAATGAACTTATCAGAGAATGAGTTGAGTTTATTTAAACTGTTGGAATTTGGGTATTTTTTTTTAAAATGTATACTTGTGACAAAACATATATATGGTACATACAGCTGTAGCTTTATGAAGAAAATTTTGGTTAGACCATATATACCTATCATGCAAGTAAATGATATTTACAAAAAACTTGCAATTTATGGCGCACGAAATATACGCTAGTTTTATAAAGATTGACATACATGTAATGTACCACATTCTTTGAAAAATAATCTATTAAAAATTCTTCATTAAGTTTACTCATACATGTTTTATGCTTATTACACGTAGTATTATTTTTAAAACATGTAATTTATAAGAAAATAAACAAAAACCCTCGCTAAATTTATTTGCAAACAAAAAATACACAGTAGAATTGATAAAAAATGGTATACCAGAAGCTAATACCAGTACATGTACTTTGACGCTGTTCGGTGGGTAATATTCGTTTGTAATTTACGAATTGAAATATTGACTGTTGCACTACAAGTACGGTAATAAACTCTCTCTCTCAAACTCTCTCTCTTTCTCAATTTGATAAGTGTTTATACCTATGAAAATTTTTTAATATTATATTATGACTTGATATGCAAATTTTTGATCTTGTACTGCCTAAATGTTATGTCATGTATTGGGATATGTCATACTTATTACACTGGATGGTCAGTGTATTTTTTACAGAAATACTATGCATATGTTAATGTAAACACAGCTATTACTAGTACATGTATGTAAACACAGCTAATTATTTTTTTTATTTATTTCAGCTCAAAACAGACTCTTGTTACCACATGGCTTTTACCGGTACCTGTTGATTCTTGTGGGTCAGCTCCTGAGATTAACCTGTCACCTCTATCCACATGCATATTCCTTGTGTTCTACAGACTATTTACTGGTAATTCAAATTAAATCCGATAATGCATGAACAATAATGGAACTTGAAGAAAGCATCATGCCATGTTGTGGTTTGTGTTTGATAAGTAATTATGAAAACAAAATTAAGGCTGTTTAAAGAAATTCATAATTGCTGTGAAAATTTGTTTTTCAATAAAAGTATACAATTATGTTTCCTTTATTTTTTTTTTCAAAAAGATATTTAGATGTGTTTACATAATTGAACCCCCCCCCCCCCCCTCTATTTAATTGTCTGCATTAAGATTACATGTAGGATATGTAAATGTACATTTGACTTTGAAATAACATCTGCTATGATAATTACTTTTGAAATGAACAAGAAACAACCTATTTCTACCTTTCTAAGGTATATATGCATAAAAAAGTAGAAAAACATGTCAAATTTGAACATTTTTCATTGAAATCAACTCTATCTCCAGCTACCTGGGTGTGTTTGAATTTAATTCTAATTTAAGGCAGATGTCTAAATTGTAGGTTGTAACTTACTGTTTTAGCATGGTTAGAAGAAGACTAGAAATCAGAATAGATTAGATATTCACTAAATATGATTGTTAGCTTACTTTTTTCATGAAAACAAGAAATCACAAGCAGGACAGCTGTCTATTTGTTAATTAAAATGGTACAAATCATACAATAAACAAATAAAGATCACATTTTAGAATCATTGATGATTGTTTTCAAATATGTGTGAGAAATGACTCAAGGAAATTGCCACATGTTTCATAAAATTAGGTAAAACATTTCAAACCATGACTTTTTATGAAAATCAAAAGATTGGGGGGTGGGGGGTATACATGTAAGGGTATTTCTAAGTGATGTGAAGCTTTTATCATGATTATATCATGTAGGCTTATGTTGTATTGAATAAGGTTTCTTTTTAAAGGTGGTTGAATAAAAGTTGACCTCTAAAAGGTCAGATAAAGATGTTTTACTATGGAGAACCCTGTAAATCTGTGTTTACTAAAGGAAATTGGAAATGGTGGGTTCACTTAAATGGCCATATTTTTATTAAACCTCAATGGAATTGGCAATATGTGGTATTCTTTTTCTCAGAATTGCATTAGCTTTCTTATTCTAAGACAAACCGTCTTTTCATAAAAATGTTAGTGTACTAAGTTAAAGATACAAGGAACAGTTTCGGATAAAGTACCGTCAATATTTTTGTAAAATTGAGAGTGACTGTACTTGAAGGTTTATCATTGTTGTGTAGATTCATGAAATGAATTTTAATGATTATCAATAGTTAGAGGGATGTCTCTTGTTGGAATTGGTAAGCAATATTAAGGCCCCTAATTTTAAGTACATGAGAAGCAGAAATAAATTGTGAAACTTGCGGCTATGACAGATATGTTGACTTTACAGTGAAATTGAAGGTTACAAACGGGAGGTTATATAACATGAAATGTAGGTGGATGGGATATTATATGCCTATTTAGTATTTACTGGGTATGAGGACAATAGCAAGTTTATTGTCCCCCAAGACAGCAAATATTTAATGAGGCAAAGCCAAGGGAAATAGTTGCTGTGGAATGGGACAATAAACTTGCTATTGTCCGAATAGTCAGTTAATTGGTATTTCATTATACAGAAGAAAACTTTATTTGTCAGCGATGCAGAATTTCTTGATGATAAACAAATTAGAGTTAAATCAAACTTTGTATTTAATGCGGAGATCTTATTAGGTCAGAGGTGTTCCGAGTTTAAGGTGATATGGGACACTTCCATGTTGTGACGTATTGTTTATCGAAATAAACAATAAAATAAAGTGTAATTATATAAGTACATGTAGTTTCTTCTCAAAAATGGTCACCTAACTCCTTAGCACAGTGGGTTAGAGGGTTTACTAGGAACCTGTAAGTCATGAGTTCGAATCCCGTTGGGGTTTTTACAATTTTTACCTTTTCAAATATTTTTAAAAGCTATTTTTTGGTTAAATATTGTAAAATTTGAAAATTCTAAACCGGTGAAAAGTTTTCAATTATATAGTACTTTAATCCACATTAATATCGACAGATGTCCCATACCACCTTAAAAAGGAGGGAAATCAAATTCTGCTAATGAATGGTTTTGATGACTCTTCACCATGGGCAGATAGCATGGATACTATTTTAGATAAAAAGGCATGTTTATGCGGGCGCCTTCTAGTGATCAATTTGTCGGTCTGTCCATCCGAGATGGCTTGACAGGAGCATAGCTTCTCTCCCCTTGGCCCAATCTGGCTCATACCTCATCCACAGGGTTCCTTTGGTTGAGATGGCTTGACAGGAGCATAGCTTCTCTCCCCTTGGCCCAATCTGGCTCATACCTCATCCACAGGGTTCCTTTGGTTGAAGGATGTGCAGTGACCTTGAACCATGTTTTTAGGTATAAGGTTAAGGTCATAGCAGAATTATATATATAAAATCCTTGTCTGGGGCATATCTTTTTTCCCTTTGGTCCAATCTGGCTAATACTCACAGAGTGTCTCTATGGTTAAACGATGTGCAGTGACCTTGCATGAAATTTCTAGGTAACGGGTGAAGATCATATCGGATCATGCAAAAATCCTTTTTTGAGAGCATATATAATTTCTACTAACCCCTATTTGGCTCAGACTTCACATAAGCAGAGCTTTTGAGTAAAGGGTGAAAGGGTGTGTAGTGACCTTGAACCTATTTTCAGTGAAAAGAAACTGTGAAGGTCATATCAGAATTATATTTTTAAAAATCCTTGTCCGGAGTATATCTTCTCTCCCTTTGCTCCATTCAGCCTCATACTTTACCCACATGATGCCTTTGTTCAAAATGTATGCAATGACCTCGAATGATATTTGTAGATGAAGAGTCAAGGTCATATCAGATCACACAAAAATCCATATTTTAAGAGCATAGATATACTCTCCTTTTAGCCCCTATTTGGCTAATATTTTACCTTTACAGAGTTTATTGGTAAATGGCGTGCGGTGACCTTGAACCAAGTCTGTCAATGTGAAGGTCATAGCAGATCTTTTTAAAATTAGTTTTAAATAGTAGATTATTTTCCAAATATGCTTAATCTTGGTCAGATTGAACAAAAATGCATGTATGTTAGGGGTAATGAAATTGAATTAAAAGTTCTATGCCAGCTGGAAAAATTTCAAGTTATAGGTCAAGGTCAAAGCAGAATTCTCTGAAATAACATAAGCGGGGCCCTTTGAAATGTTCACCATTTCAATGTTGTCTGGTTCATAGTAATTTTACATAGAAAATATTCACAGAAGTACAGTAAAGTAAACTTAACATCGATAAGTTTCTGACAATTAATGACGCAATGAGCACACAGTACGAAAGGTCAACCTTTTGAAAAGCAGTGAAGAGGAAAAGTTGCTCAGAATTATGTTTTAAACAAAATTGATTTTTTACATAAATTTTAATTTTGCATTCTGGGTTAAGAAAAAAGATGTTAGTTCCAGGTAAAGTAAACTTGTACCTAAAATGAAGTCAAATTTGTTATGTCGTCGTTAAACACATTGGCTTTTTTTGTTAAGTCGTTCTTGAAATGGTTAAGGGTTTTTGGTTAAGTCGTACTTACAAACATTCGGATCATGTTAAGTTGTACCAAGAATCATTCGATTTTTTTTTCTTTTTGTACTTAGGTTTCTTTGTTACTAGATTAAGAACTCTGCTTCTTAGACGTACTTCTAGCGTTGCTTTCGACATTAGCGGAAAACCCACTCGTTGCTTTGCAACGAGCTTTGCTCTAGTTATTATTTTTTTTTTTTATCCGCAAATTTTGTGTAGGCCATTTCTCGTACATTTGTTGTCTGATTGTTATGAAACTTTCAGGGTATGTAGACAATGTTAATATCTCGGGACGTTTTTTTCAAATTTTTAAAATTCACTTCCGGTTATGAGTTATTGCCCTTTAATTGAAAATTGGGGGGTCTTTTGTCCAGAGTTGATCTCGGGAACTACAGATGATAGATGCATGAAATTTAGCAGAATTGTTGGTAACATTTTATAGTTTTGCTGGCATGAAAAGTTTGGCAAAATGTTTTTTAGTTTTTAAGCTATTTGCCGGTAAAGTATAAGGTTTTGGGGGGTCTGAAATTTTGTTGTTCTTTGTATAATAACCTTTAAACTAAAAATATTTTGTTAATACATATAGAGCAAAAGTTGTTTAGAATAACGAGAGCTTTCATTTTAAATTAAGAAAAAAGGGCTGGCCCCTATAATTAGGGGTCAGCAGCTCATACACGTATTTTTCTGATAGCAAAAATCATTATCATATAATGAAAAAAATGAATTCAGTTATTGTTAATATATTAAATAATGTCATTTGGTATCAAATTAAACAAGTTCTGTGCTATATTTTTTTTCAAATTTCATAAAACAAATATGTGAGAATCGTACATGAACGAGTTAATATGTCTACATAGACACACAAGCGAACAAATGCCACTTTAAGGCCCAGGCATTTACTGCATTACGTTGTGTTGCGTCTTAGATAAATTGTTGTGATTCAATTTCATTTTTTTCATCTATATCATTTATGAATTCAATGAACACACATTATTTAAACGTTCTATGTGCAACTATTTGTCGGGGCGCCCCTGTATGTAACCCCTGCGCGCGCGCCGAATGTAAACAGTAACGAACGGCATTGTAGAAAAGAGAGAGCCGTAATGCAGAAGAGAAGTTGTGTATTCTTTCGGTGTATACATGCATTTTCAATTGACTGTGAAGCATATGAACATGCACAGGGAACAATACTACATATTTGTTTAAGGAGGATATTTTTCTCGTGTGAATCGTTTACGAGGAAATTCTGACAGCCACACCTCTGTCGACGATCAGCCGTTGATAAGCTACGAGTAATAAAGGAGAAAAGATGGACATTAAAGTGTGTGATTTATGTGGATGTTACTGAAGAAGGTGAGGCTTTTACTCCTTTTAAAGTTTCTTGTTAACTGGTTAAAATTTAGTATATAGTATAGATGTACATGTAAGTATGTGCACACTGTTAGATGTTTTTGTTATGATGTGGGTGTTTGTTTACTAACGTGAAATTTTTACATGTTTCATGGATGTTTAGACTCGCTCGAGGTTCATGGGGGACTGGAAAGGGTAACTGAATTTATCTATTTAAAAAAATAACAGATTGTGAATTTTCAACTCAAAATTCAAAGCAGGGTCTAATTAGAAACATATCATATATTCTTGTGCAGAAGACTCCAAATGTAGTCATGAATACCCTGTAGACATAACTTCAAGTAAATAAAATTGTATACTTCAGACTTCAGAGTTAAAACATGACTTTAATATCTTTATGATGCCGATCATTGTATCATTAGAGAGGTTTAGCAGACCAACGGGTACCCGGTACATGTACTTGTACATGTATACTTGTACATGTAGGTTACAAGTTAGAACTATGCGTACCATTCTACCAGTTCACATAATTTTTCTTGTTTAGCAGTTATGATGTGTACTTAAATTGTCTTTGTTAATGTTTTAAATGTAATTTTTTATTCTCTTTTTTTAATCTGACTACTGGCAGTACTGGCATGCGAGCAGTTCTCGCCGAGGACCATTTCTCGCTGGTGCACTGTTACATCATATTTTCGTATGTAATTTTATGTGTTGATAAAATGACGTAACAATGCACTGGTGAGAAATGGTACTCGGCGAGAACTGATCGCACGCCAATATTGATTAATTACAGACAAAAACTGAAGGTTGCGAGTGTTATTTTTTATTGAACAACATTGTTTAAAATAATTCTTTATATATGTGACGATCAGACCGGTTTGAATACCAGTGCCAGATAGCTCAGTTGGTAGAGCACCTGACTAGAGATCAGGGGGCCCAGGTTCAATTCCCGGTTTGGTCCTTCATTATTTCTACCATCCTGTTACAATATTGGTGTTGTGACCAACCCCTGGAACTAACAGGTTATCTCGATCCTGCCAGGGGTGATCTTCGAGGGTGAAGATCATTTAAGGGGGGAGGAATGTGACGGTCAGACTGGTTTGAATACCAGTGCCAGATACATGTAGCTCAGTTGGTAGAGCACTTGACTAGAGATTCAGAGGGCCAGGTTCGAATCCCAGTTTGTTCTATCGTTAGTTCTCCCATCTTTTACATATACATGTATATCAGATATATGACAGATGATTAAGGGTCATCACATGTTTTGCAAGATGCAATAAGTGTTAAAAACCTTTACTTTACAACACAATACATTTAAGTGAATATTTATGTTTCTTGTTATTATTTGGTGTGGTTTTCTTGACAGTGTCGCATAAACAATTTACCCGCTCCTAAAACACAAACTTTCTTTTTGTGGATTCAGCTTACCGCTGATTGGCTGCTGTTGCAGCAGACAAATAAGATATGCACGCACAAAACACAATGAACTTATCAGAGAATGAGTTGAGTTTATTTCAACTGTTGGAATTTGGGTATTTTTTTTTTAAATGTATACTTGTGACAAAACATATATGTGGTACATACAGCTGTAGCTTTATGAAGAAAATTTTGGTTAGACCATATATACCTATCATGCAAGTAAATGATATTTACAAAAAACTTGCAATTTATGGCGCACGAAATATACGCTAGTTTTATAAAGATTGACATACATGTAATGTACCACATTCTGTGAAAAATAATCTATTAAAAATTCTTCATTAAGTTTACTCATACATGTTTTATGCTTATTACACATAGTATTGTTTTTAAAACATGTAATTTATAAGAAAATAAACAAAAACCCTCGCTAAATTTATTTGCCAAAAAAAACAAAACACAGTAGAATTGATAAAAAATGGTATACCAGAAGCTAATACCAGTACATGTACTTTGACGCTGTTTGGTGGGTAATATTCATTTGTAATTTACGAATTGAAATATTGACTGTTGCACTACAAGTACGGTACCGTAATAAACTCTCTCTCTCTCTCAAACTCTCTCTCTCTCTCTCAATTTGATAAGTGTTTATACCTATGAAAATTTTTTAATATTATATTATGACTTGATATGCAATTTTTTGATCTTGTACTGCCTAAATGTTATATCATGTATTGGGATATGTCATACTTATTACACTGCATGGTCAGTGTATTTTTTACAGAAATACTATGCATATGTTAATGTAAACACAGCTATTACTAGTACATGTATGTAAACACAACTAATTATTTTTTTTTTTTTATTTCAGCTCAAAACAGCCTCTTGTTACCACATGGCTTTTACCGGTACCTGTTGATTCTTGTGGGTCAGCTCCTGAGATTAACCTGTCACCTCTATCCACATGCATATTCCTTGTGTTCTACAGACTATTTACCGGTAATTCAAATTAAATCCGATAATGCATGAACAATAATGGAACTTGAAGAAAGCATCATGCCATGTTGTGGTTTGTGTTTGATAAGAAATTATGAAAACAAAATTAAGGCTGTTTAAAGAAATTCATAATTGCTGTGAAAATTTGTTTTTCAATAAAAGTATGCAATTATGTTTCCTTTATTTTTTATTTCATAAAGATATTAAGATGTGTTTACATAATTGAAAAATCCCCCCCCTCCCCTCTATTTAATTGTCTGCATTAAGATTACATGTAGGATATGTAAATGTACATTTGACTTTGAAATAACATCTGCTATAATAATTACTTTTGAAATGAACAAGAAACAACCTATTTCTACCTTTCTAAGGTATATATGCAGAAAAAAAGTAGAAAAACATGTCAAATTTGAACATTTTTCATTGAAATCAACTCTGTCTTCAGCTACCTGGGTGTGTTATAATTTAATTCTAATTTAAGGCAGATGTCTAACTTGTAGGTTGTAACTTACTGTTTTAGCATGGTTAGAAGGAGACTAGAAATCAGAATAGATTAGATATTCACTAAATATGATTGTTAGCTTACTTTTTTCATGAGAACAAAAAATCACAAGCAGGACAGCTGTCTATTTGTTAATTAAAATGGTACAAATCATACAATAAACAAATAAAGATCAAATTTTAGAATCATTGATGATTGTTTTCAAATATGTGTGAGAAATTACTCAAGGAAATTGCCACACGTTTCATAAAATTAGGTAAAACATTTCAAACCATGACTTTTTATGAAAATCAAAAGATTGGGGGGGGGGGGGGGGGTATACATGTAAGGGTATTTCTAAGTGATGTGAAGCTTTTATCATGATTATATCATGTAGGCATATGTTGTATTGTATAAGGTTTCTTTTTAAAGGTGGTTGAACAACAATTGACCTCTAAAAGGTCAGGTAAAGATGTTTTACTATGGAGAACCCTGTAAATCTGTGTTTACTAAAAGAAATTGGAAATGGTGGGTTCACTTAAATGGCCATATTTTTATTAAACCTCAATGGAATTGGCAATATGTAGTATTCTTTTTCTCAGAATTGCTTTAGCTTTCTTATTCTAAGACAAACCGTCTTTTCATAAAAATGTTAGTGTACTAAGTTAAAGGTACAAGGAACAGTTTCGGATAAAGTATCGTCAATATTTTTGTAAAATTGAGAGTGACTGTACTTGAAGGTTTATCATTGTTGCGTAGATTCATGAAATGAATTTTAACGATTATCAATAGTTAGAGGGATGTCTCTTGTTGGAATTGGTAAGCAATATTAACGCCCCTAATTTTAAGTACATGAGAAGCAGAAATAAATTGTGAAACTTGCGGCTATGACAGATGTGTTGACTTTACAGTGAAATTGAAGGTTACAAACGGGAGGTTATATAACATGAAATGTAGGTGGATAGGATATTATATGCCTATTTAGTATTTACTGGGTATGAGGACAATAGCAAGTTTATTGTCCCCCAAGACAGCAACTATTTAATGAGGCAAAGCCAAGGGAAATAGTTGCTGTGGAGTGGGACAATAAACTTGCTATTGTCCGAATAGTCAGTTAATTGGTATTTCATTATACAGAAGAAAACTTTATTTGTCAGCGATGCAGAATTTCTTGATGATAAACAAATTAGAGTTAAATCAAACTTTGTATTTAATGCGGCGATCTTATTAGGTCAGAGGTGTTCCGAGTTTAAGGTGATATGGGACACTTCCATGTTGTGACGTATTGTTTATCGAAATAAACAATAAAATAAAGTGTAATTATATAAGTACATGTAGTTTCCTGAAAATTTCAAGCCTCTATCTTAAAGCGTTTTTGAGAAACGCCGCGGACAAAATGACTTTTTGAAAATTTTAAAAATGACGTAACGTAAAAACGGAAGTGACGTTGTCAAGAAAACTTTAAAATCTTTGAGGGATAATAGTTTCACATTATCTCTGAAAGTTTCATTAAAATCGGTTGGAAACTTTTTGAGTTATAAAGCCGAGAAGGAGTCAGAAAAAAAAAGAAAAAGTATAATAATAATAAAAAGAAACCGAAGAATAACAAGAGGGTCTTCCGTTGAAAACGGAAGACCCTAATAATAATAATAAGAACTAGAGCAAAGCTCGTTGCAAAGCAACGAGTGGGTCTTCCGTTAATGTCGGAAGTAAAGCTAGAAGTTCCTGTAAGAAGCAGAGCTCCTAAACCAATAACAAATGAAAAAAATCGAATTATTTCTGGTACGAGTTAACAAAATCCGAATGATTTAGGTACGACTTAACAAAAACCTTTCCGATTTCAAGAACGAGTTTACCAAAAAAAATCCGAATGTGATCAAGTACGACTTAACAATTATTTTTGGTACGAGTTAATTTTACTTTGAATATAACGCTATTTTTTAAACCAAGGACGTGGAATCAAAATTTCCGGAAAAATCAATTTTTAAACCCCGATATCTCTGTAATGCATCGTCCGATTCAAAAAAGGATTTCAGTTTTGAGCTCAGCATTAAAAATACTGTAAGATACGTACGTAAAAGTTTTAAAATTGAAAAACATGAAAATTCAAAAAAAATGGTTTTGCTTCCGGTTTCGACCGGAAGTGTCCGAATTGAGTTTCCAGCCTTATGTCATAAGTAAAACGATAGTTCTACCTTCTCTGTAAATCTCATAGCTTTACCTTAAATCAAAAATGAGAAAAGCTCCGGACAAAATCACTTTTTAAAACGTGCAAAACGTCAATATCTGACGAAATTGATGACGTCATCAAATAATTTTTTCTTATCATAGAGATCTTTTAGATACACATTACACCTGTAAATTTCAAAACAATCGATGCAAGCATTTTTGAAATATTTGAGTTGGAAAAAAAATAAAAAGAACTAGAGCAAAGCTCGTTGCAAAGCAACGAGTGGGTTTTCCGCTAATGTCGAAAGCAACGCTAGAAGTACGTCTAAGAAGCAGAGTTCTTAATCTAGTAACAAAGAAACCCAAGTACAAAAAGATTAAAAAAACCGAATGATTTTTGGTACAACTTAACATAAACCGAATGGTTTTAAGCACGACTTAACCAAAAACCCTTAACCATTTCAAGAACGACTTAACAAAAAAAACAATGTGTTTAAGTACGACTTAACAAATTTGACTTCATTTTAGGTACAAGTTAACTTTACCTTGAACTAACATCTTTTTCCTTAACCCAGAATGCAAAATTAAAATTTACGTAAAAAATCAATTTTGTTTAAAACATAATTCTGTGCAACTTTTCCTCTTCACTGCTTTTCAAAGGGTTGACCTTTCGTACTGTGTGCTCGTTGCGTCATTAATTGTCAGAAACTTATCGATGTTAAGTTTACTTTACTGTACCTCTGTGAATATTTTCTATGTAAAATTACTATGAACCAGACAACATTGAAATGGTGAACATTTCAAAGGGCCCCGCTTATGTTATTTCAGAGAATTTTGCTTTGACCTTGACCGTTAACTTGAAATTTTTCCAGCTGGCATAGAACTTTTAATTCAATTTCATTCCCACTAACATACATGCATTTTTGTTCAATCTGACCAAGATTAAGCATATTTGGAAAATAATCTACTGTCTAAAACTCACTTTAAAAAGATCTGCTATGACCTTCACATTGACAGACTTGGTTCAAGGTCACTGCACGCCATTAACCAATAAACTCTGTAAAGGTAAAATATTAGCCATATAGGGGCTAAAAGAAGAGTATATCTATGCTCTTAAAATATGGATTTTTGTGTGTTCTGATATGACCTTGACTCTTCATCTACAAATATCATTCGAGGTCATTGCATATATTTTGATCAAAGGCATCATGTGGGTGAAGTATGAGGCTGAATGGAGCAAAGGGAGAGAAGATATACTCCGGACAAGGATTTCTAAAAATATAATTCTGCTATGACCTTCACAGTTTCTTTTCACTGAAAATAGGTTCAAGGTCACTACACACCCTTTACTCAAAAGCTCTGCTTATGTGAAGTCTGAGCCAAATAGGGGTTAGTAGAAAGTATATATGCTCTCAAAAAAGGATTTTTGCATGATCCGATATGATCTTCACCCGTTACCTAGAAATTTCATGCAAGGTCACTGCACATCGTTTAACCATCGAGACACTCTGCGAGTATTAGCCAGATTGGACCAAAGGGAAAAAAGATATGCCCCAGACAAGGATTTTATATATATAATTCTGCTATGACCTTAACCTTATACCTAAAAACATGGTTCAAGGTCACTGCGCATCCTTCAACCAAAGGAACCCTGTGGATGAGGTATGAGCCAGACTGGGCCAAGGGGAGAGAAGCTATGCTCCAGTCAAGCAATCTCGGATGGACAGACGGACAAATTGATCACTAGAAGGCGCCCGCATAAACATGCCTTTTTATCTAATTTAAAATAGTATCCATGTTATCTGCCCTTGGTGAATAGTCATCAAAACCATTCATCAGCAGAATTTGATTTCCCTCCTTTTTAAGGTGGTATGGGACATCTGTCGATATTAATGTGGATTAAAGTACCATATAATTGAAAAATTTTCACCGGTTTAGAATTTTCAAATTTTACAATATTTAACCAAAAAATAGCTTTTAAAAATATTTGAAAAGGTAAAAATTGTAAAAACCCCAGCGGGATTCGAACTCATGACTTACAGGTTCCTAGTAAACCCTCTAACCCACTGCGTTAAGGAGTTAGGTGACCATTTTTGAAATTTTTTTCATATCATAGAGATCTTTTAGATACACATTACACGTGTAAATTTCAAAACAATCGATGCAAGCGTTTTTGAAATATTTGAGTTGGAAAAAAAATAAAAAGAACTAGAGCAAAGCTCGTTGCAAAGCAACGAGTGGGTCTTCCGTTAATGTCGGAAGTAAAGCTGGAAGTTCCTGTTAGAAGCGGAGCTCTTAAACCAACAACAAGAGTAACGCAAATAAAAAGATGTAAAAATCGAATTATTCCTGGTACGACTTAACAAAATACGAATGATTTTAAGTACGACTTAACAAAAACATTTCCGATTTCAAGAACGACTTAACAAAAAAAATCCGAATGTGTTCAAGAACGACTTAACAATTATTTTTGGTAGGAGTTAATTTTACTTTGAACATTACGCTATTTTTTAAACCAAGGAAGCGGAATCAAAATTTCCGGAAAAATCAATTTTTAAACCCCGATATCTCTGTTATGCATTGTCCGATTTTAAAACGGATTTCAGTGTTAGATTCAGCTTAATAAGCTCTACAAAACGTATATTCGTTTTTGATTTGATCAGAAAATTCATTTTTTCGAAAAATTTGTTTCACTTCCGGTTTCGACCAGAAGTGACAGATTTTCATTTCGAGCCTTAGTACAGAGGTAAATCGACCAAATCATAACCATTGAAAATTTCAAGCCTCTATCTTAAAGCGTTTTTGAGAAACGCCGCGGACAAAATGACTTTTTGAAAATTTTAAAAATGACGTAACGTAAAAACGGAAGTGACGTTGTCAAGAAAACTTTAAAATCTTTGAGGGATAATAGTTTCACATTATCTCTGAAAGTTTCATTAAAATTCGGATCAAAATTAACGGTCAAGGTCAAAGCAAAATTCTCTGAAATAACATAAGCGGGGCCCTTTGAAATGTTCACCATTTCAATGTTGTCTGGTTCATAGTAATTTTACATAGAAAATATTCACAGAGGTACAGTAAAGTAAACTTAACATCGATAAGTTTCTGACAATTAATGACGCAACGAGCACACAGTACGAAAGGTCAACCCTTTGAAAAGCAGTGAAGAGGAAAAGTTGCACAGAATTATGTTTTAAACAAAATTGATTTTTTACGTAAATTTTAATTTTGCATTCTGGGTTAAGGAAAAAGATGTTAGTTCAAGGTAAAGTTAACTTGTACCTAAAATGAAGTCAAATTTGTTAAGTCGTACTTAAACACATTGTTTTTTTTGTTAAGTCGTTCTTGAAATGGTTAAGGGTTTTTGGTTAAGTCGTGCTTAAAACCATTCGGTTTATGTTAAGTTGTACCAAAAATCATTCGGTTTTTTTAATCTTTTTGTACTTGGGTTTCTTTGTTACTAGATTAAGAACTCTGCTTCTTAGACGTACTTCTAGCGTTGCTTTCGACATTAGCGGAAAACCCACTCGTTGCTTTGCAACGAGCTTTGCTCTAGTTCTTTTTATTTTTTTTCCAACTCAAATATTTCAAAAATGCTTGCATCGATTGTTTTGAAATTTACAGGTGTAATGTGTATCTAAAAGATCTCTATGATAAGAAAAAATTATTTGATGACGTCATCAATTTCGTCAGATATTGACGTTTTGCACGTTTTAAAAAGTGATTTTGTCCGGAGCTTTTCTCATTTTTGATTTAAGGTAAAGCTATGAGATTTACAGAGAAGGTAGAACTATCGTTTTACTTATGACATAAGGCTGGAAACTCAATTCGGACACTTCCGGTCGAAACCGGAAGCAAAACCATTTTTTTTGAATTTTCATGTTTTTCAATTTTAAAACTTTTACGTACGTATCTTACAGTATTTTTAATGCTGAGCTCAAAACTGAAATCCTTTTTTGAATCGGACGATGCATTACAGAGATATCGGGGTTTAAAAATTGATTTTTCCGGAAATTTTGATTCCACGTCCTTGGTTTAAAAAATAGCGTTATATTCAAAGTAAAATTAACTCGTACCAAAAATAATTGTTAAGTCGTACTTGATCACATTCGGATTTTTTTTGGTAAACTCGTTCTTGAAATCGGAAAGGTTTTTGTTAAGTCGTACCTAAATCATTCGGATTTTGTTAACTCGTACCAGAAATAATTCGATTTTTTTCATTTGTTATTGGTTTAGGAGCTCTGCTTCTTACAGGAACTTCTAGCTTTACTTCCGACATTAACGGAAGACCCACTCGTTGCTTTGCAACGAGCTTTGCTCTAGTTCTTATTATTAGGGTCTTCCGTTTTCAACGGAAGACCCTCTTGTTATTCTTCGGTTTCTTTTTATTATTATTATACTTTTTCTTTTTTTTTCTGACTCCTTCTCGGCTTTATAACTCAAAAAGTTTCCAACCGATTTTAATGAAACTTTCAGAGATAATGTGAAACTATTATCCCTCAAAGATTTTAAAGTTTTCTTGACAACGTCACTTCCGTTTTTACGTTACGTCATTTTTAAAATTTTCAAAAAGTCATTTTGTCCGCGGCGTTTCTCAAAAACGCTTTAAGATAGAGGCTTGAAATTTTCAATGGTTATGATTTGGTCGATTTACCTCTGTACTAAGGCTCGAAATGAAAATCTGTCACTTCTGGTCGAAACCGGAAGTGAAACAAATTTTTCGAAAAAATGAATTTTCTGATCAAATCAAAAACGAATATACGTTTTGTAGAGCTTATTAAGCTGAATCTAACACTGAAATCCGTTTTAAAATCGGACAATGCATAACAGAGATATCGGGGTTTAAAAATTGATTTTTCCGGAAATTTTGATTCCGCTTCCTTGGTTTAAAAAATAGCGTAATGTTCAAAGTAAAATTAACTCCTACCAAAAATAATTGTTAAGTCGTTCTTGAACACATTCGGATTTTTTTTGTTAAGTCGTTCTTGAAATCGGAAATGTTTTTGTTAAGTCGTACTTAAAATCATTCGTATTTTGTAAAGTCGTACCAGGAATAATTCGATTTTTACATCTTTTTATTTGCGTTACTCTTGTTGTTGGTTTAAGAGCTCCGCTTCTAACAGGAACTTCCAGCTTTACTTCCGACATTAACGGAAGACCCACTCGTTGCTTTGCAACGAGCTTTGCTCTAGTTCTTTTTATTTTTTTTCCAACTCAAATATTTCAAAAACGCTTGCATCGATTGTTTTGAAATTTACACGTGTAATGTGTATCTAAAAGATCTCTATGATATGAAAAAATTATTTGATGACGTCATCAATTTCGTCAGATATTGACGTTTTTCACGTTTTAAAAAGTGATTTTGTCCGGAGCTTTTCTCGTTTTTGATTTAAGATAAAGCTATGAGATTTACAGAGAAGGTAGAACTATCGTTTTACTTATGACATAAGGCTGGAGACTCAATTCTGACACTTCCGGTCGAAACCGGAAGCAAAACCAATTTTTTTGAATTTTCATGTTTTTCAATTTTAAAAATTTTACGTACGTATCTTACAGTAATTTTCATGCTGAGTTCAAAACTGAAATCCGTTTTTAAATCGGACGATGCATTACGGAGATATCGGGGTTTAAAAATTGATTTTTCCGGAAATTTTGATTCCGCGTCCTTGGTTTAAAAAATAGCGTTTTGTTTAAAGTGAAATTAACTCGTACCAAAAATAATTGCTCAGTCGTACCTAAACACATTCGGATTTTTTTTTGTTAAGTCGTTCTTGAAATCAGAAAGGTTTTTGTTAAGTCGTACTTAAAATGATTCGGATATTGTTAAGTCGTACCAGGAATAATTCGATTGTTTTCATCTTTTTATTTTAGTTACTCTTGTTATTGGTTTAGAAGCTCTGCTTCTTACAGGAACTTCCAGTTTTACATCCGACATTAACGGAAGACCCACTCGTTGCTTTGCAACGAGCTTTGCTCTAGTTATTATTATTATTCTTTTTCTTTATTTTTCTGACTTTTTTAAAGCTTAATATCTCATAAAGTTTTCAACAGATTTACATGAAACTTTCAGGGATTATGTACCATTATTGTCCCTAAAAGATGTTTAATTTTCAACTACAACGTCACTTCCGTTTCAACGTTACGTCAATTTTTATATTTTAAAAACGTGATTTTGTCCAGGGCGTTTTTCAAAAACCCTTCAAGATAGAGACTTGGAATTTTTTGTGTTGAAGCATTGATCGTTTTTATTTGGACATAAGGCTGGAATTTAGTTTCCGTCACTTCCGGTCTAAACCGGAAGTGTTTTAAAATTTTCGAATTTTCGAATTTTTGTTTTATTTTTAAATGTTTACGAGGTTTGTAGAGTTGTTCATGCTGAATACGAAACTGAAATCCGTTTGAAAATCGGACGATGCATTACAGAGATATCGGGGTTTAAAAATTGATTTTTCCGGAAATTTTCTTTCCGCGTCCTTGGTTTAAAAAATAGCGTAATGTTAATAGTAAAATTAACTCGTACCAAAAATAATTGTTAAGTCTTACTTAGACACATTCGGATTTTTTTTTTGTTAAGTTGTCCTTAAAATTAAGAAGGTTTTTGTTAAGTCGTACTTAAAATCATTCGGATTTTGTTAAGTCGTACCAGGAATAATTCGATTTTTTCATCTTTTTATTTTACTTTCTCTTGTTACTGGTTTAAGAGCTCTGCTTCTTACAGGAACTTCCAGCTTTACTTCCGACATTAACGGGAGACCCACTCGTTGCTTTGCAACGAGCTTTGCTCTAGTTTCTTTTTATTAAGGTCTTCCGTTTCCAACGGAAGACCTTATTGTTTTTGCTTTGTTTCTTTTTCCCTATTATTAGGGTCTTCCGTTTCCAACGGAAGACCCTCTTGTTATTCTATTGTTTCTTTTTAGGGTCTTCCGTTTTCAACGGAAGACCCTCTTGTTATTCTATTGTTTTTTTTTTTTATTATTAAGGTCTTCCGTTTCCAACGGAAGACCTTATTGTTTTTCTTCGGTTTTTTTTTCTCATTCTTCTCCTTTTTTTTTCTTACCGATTTTGTGTCAGCGATTACTCGGAAACTGTTTGTTTGATTTTGATAAAATTTTCAGATCTTATTGATATTAGTTTAAATTTGATCGGAAATTTTTTTGGTTGGTGACGTCATTTCCGTTTTTGAAATATCGACGTTTTCTTGATTTTCAGAGGGACGGCTTGTCCAAGAGAGTTATCAAAAACTACAAGAGATATTTAGTTCAAAATTTCAGGAATGATAGACAAAAAATTGTAGATATGTAATAAGGCATTAATCACTTTCAGGCACAAAAGGCGCTAAAGCTCGGTAGGGCTCGAAAAATGAGATAAAAAAGGCGTTTTGATTTTGCCTGGTTTTCTTTGATTATCTTTTTTCTCACAAATATTTTGTTAAGACATATAGAAGAAAAAAAATTCATATTTACAAGTTCTTTTGTTTGACACCTAAAAAAGGGGGCTGGCCCCTCAAATTAAGGGCCTAGAACCCTTCAAAGTTTTCACTTTATAACTCAAAATTGGTTTAGATTTCGATATGGCTGTCGCTGCAAAAGTTGTTTATTATGATCTTATTAATGTCGTAACAATAATATTTTGTTCGGGTATTGCGTAATATGAGTGAAAAAAGCCAGACTTGTTACCATGTATTTGTGTTTTATTTGGCAAATAAACGGGGTGTTTGTGCGTATAACTGACATAAAGGATACCCGTTTACATACGGAAACATTTTAGTTATTTTCTAGTGAAACACATTATGGATAAAAGAACTGTTTCTATGCAATTCATTTGAGTCGCATTTAAAATCTAGCTGTATTCCGAGCTGTGTATGTGAACAGTTACGTATCCACCATTGCCTGCAGCCGAGGAAATAGGTCACGACTGGACTAGCGAGCGGGTCTGCCGTTATCAAATACACAAGATTTGCGCCTTGCTGTAATGCACACATGGGTTTTTACATGTATATGTAGCTGCAAACACGAAACTTCCGATTTTAGTGATTTTAATAGTAAATAAAAAAAGATTATACCTTTACCTACTACCACAGACAGTGTACTAGCTTAAATTCGGAAAGTATTGAAACAGTTTAATTCTTTTCTAGGAAAACACATTATGGGTAAAAGAATTACTTCTATGCAATGTATTTGAGTCGCATTTAAAATCTAACTAGCTGTATTCCGTGCTTCATGTATGTAAACAATTATACGTATCCGATCCTTGACCGCGGCCGAGGAAATGGGTCGCGGCTGGACTAGCGAGCGGTCTACCGTTATCCGATACACAAGATATGTGCCTTGCTGTAATGCACACACGGGTTTATTTATTTTGCTGCAAAAACAAAGAATTCAGATTTAAACGATATTAAAGAGTAAATAGAAAAAGATTATACCATTACCTACGAAGTATTGCTGTTTTGCTCTCGTAATTAAAAAAAAAATAGATTGTATGACTGTCATTGAAAAAATGGCGTTCTTTGTGATCTTGTCTATGTCATGAAATAGTTTTATTATTGGAAAATAAAATTTATTTATCAAACCGCTAACATTTCAAACTCGCCACGTTGAGTGTACATTTTCATAACACGGGCCGAGGAGAAGCCGCGCTAGAGGACAGCCGATTCGCAGTAGGACACATGCTTCTCGTGTTTATACGTTATCACACATTTCAATGCTCATTGATTCGTTGTTATTTTCATTTCCAATGATATCGGTTAACGATGCATCAAACCATTGATTTAAATCATAGTTCGTAAAATAAAGGAAAAAACTGCCATCAATGAATATAATACGTTTTACAGTCGTACGATTTGAAATGTAAATAAATTCACCTGTGTCTATTTGTGACATTTTGCTACTGAGAATTAAATGCATTACACTTCCAATTTCAACAAAATATAGGCGATATTCACATAAGTATATGTAATCTATGATAATGTGATTCTTCATTTGTCTAACAAAGTCATAGACTTTTTTTATGAGTTATGAGAGAGAGAGAGAGAGAGAGAGAGAGAGAGAGAGAGAGAGAGAGAGAGTTAAGCAGGTTGTAGTAAGTAAAAGTTGAAATATATTTAAAAAGCGTTCGAGATAAGGCAGCTTAAGAAGTACAATTTTACATGCTTGCAGTAGGTGCGGGCACGATAAAACTAACCATTTTTAAAGAAGCTGAATTATTATTTACATTCAGGCCGTAAAATAATCAGGGTCACAATATTGGTATACATGTAACCTCTTCTCAATGGTGGTCAGATTCATTAAAAAGCATACCCATTGCTGATTTTATTAATTTTTTGTACATGTGCATTCATTGTAAATATTTTGATTGTATTCGGACAGTTGAAAATCGAGTAGAGAACACATGGTTAAAAATACTACTATAGAATTGGCTTTAAAATTTGCATATTCAAGCTTAAACTTAAATAGTTAATACATAGATTATATATATATTAATAAAAACGTCTGTATGCTGTATTATGTATTTGCTGTTTGATTAGGACTATTTTTCCCAAAAAAGAAGCGCTCGGCAATCGCGTAATTTTTTAACGTTCTGTAAAGTACAACACCTGATTGGAGTACATGCTTATATATATATTTTTAAAAATGTTTACGTTTAATTGAGCGAAATTGTAGATGTCATGGAGTCAATAAGCAAATCAAATTCGCCAATCAGGCAATAGCAGTTATCTAATGCCTATGATTGATAATTTTACAAGGTAAATTAATACAAGTAAATATGAATTTTAAAGCACTCCCTGCTCCCCTGTTAAAAAAATCCCGTTACCTGCTTTCTTTTATTAACGATTTTTGTGCAACATTTATTCGGAAGTGGCTCAAATTTTGTTACACGGGCCCGATAAAAAGATGAAAGGATGACCCCTAAAATTTCTTTCCCAAATATTTCAAGAACGGTCTTAAATTTCAAACACCGGTTGAATAACATTTAACTTATTTTGTACAAATTTTATGTGCATGAATGACAATGTTCCTGTAACTTAATAAAAAATGACACTTTTTGAAATCTATAAGTTTCTGAATTCATCATTAAAATTAGTAATGTTAGACGGCCCATGCAGCAAGTTTTTCTAGTCGAGTCTTTCGTTCAACAGCGAATCGATTGTGAACATTTTAGCGGGGTTTACAACAAGAGGGTGAAACGGCCGCTAATTTTGACAGGTTTGGCTACAAAGAGTTTAAAAGAGATGGATACAAAACACAGGTGCGATTATATCTTGTAGGAGATAAAAAATGATTAATTTATGTTTGCCAAAAATACAAATTGTTATCATTAGAATACTTTAACATATATATCCGCCGAATATTTCCATTTCTCTTTATTGTTTGGTGCCTGATTTGAAATAACGTTTCGAGGTATAATAAGTTGAGAAATTTCTTTAAGCTGCATGTTCCGATTTGTCGGCCATTACATTATCAAATAATTTTCCTTGCAAACCAAATGAATGATCTTACAAAGTTATAGATGTAATTACACGGAATTGCTCTCCCTTCAACGTTAGAAATATTCAAAGTAAATAAAAATAAATTTTGGACACCCAAAAACCCAAAATACATCATTGGAATCTTTAAAAAAGAAAACCGTTGGGTTTCATCCTTCGAATGATTGGGTTTATTCATCCTGCATGTTTTGCAATGATTATAAACAACGTAAACATAAAAAGTATCAATGAACAAATGTACACTGCTTTATTTTTGTTTAAATAGTCATGCTGGATATTTCATATGTTATAATAGATTACAAAATGTATTAAAAAAAAGACAGATGTCAAAGTCGTAATACAATCATACTAGCTTCGACGTAAGGGGCCAGTTTACACACGAGGCGAAATAACGCAAAACCCTTTTATGTCGATTATTTTGTGGATATACACCAAAAATTGTCTAATCCGGCGGAGGGTAGTTCTGAAAAAATGACCGGATTAGGCAACATCCCGTTTAGAAGACATTGTTGCAAATTAATTTAAGTATTTAATGAAGTAGGTCCTGATCGTGTATTCTTGTAAAAATTTAAATTGTTCTGAAATATTTTAGATTTCATCGATCTTATTTATACGGTACCAATTTTCATTGAAATCTTTTTTTTTGAAACAATAAATCCATAACGGAATACATACGATTGAAATACTTTTTGAATCAAATTATTGTTATTGATAATTTTTCAAACATCCAATCTACCTGAAAAGTGCATGCTTAACCGTAAATTGTTAAACAAAACATTACCAAGTCAACAGGTGGCTGAAACACCTGATGGCGAGAACTGTTATGATGCGGGGAAACAATGGATAAATATTAATATAATGAGAATTTTATTTTAAAAAAATTGAGCATTTTGACAGAATAATATGCAACTCTGTATGTGTAGCCATACAACGGGAATAACAAACAATATCGGCAGTCTTACTCTCACAGTATCCTGAATCACGGCCTAAAAAAATGGGGTGAACTTTAATCTAATTATCTAATTTTTGCAATTCATAACAAGGCTTTACGGTATTAACTGAAATGAGTTGCTAGTTTGGATCTATATTTACAGTTATTTAAATCAATAGCAACGACAGAAAAATTGGTCGATAATTGAGCGTTTGAAATATCTCGCAGAAGGCCGACCGATCGATAAGTAGACGGACTACGGGAGATAACTCTCACTAATTATAAGCAGTATGTTTTTTCATTTCGCCGGTTTACAGAATAGACAGGATCCGGATTGCGCAGTTTTTTAAAACAAAAATGATTAGAAAATGTCAAGGGGCTGAATAATGTCGCCAGATTGGGCAGCATGCCGTAATACACAACATCCGGATTCAACGAGTTTTAACATGTACATAATTTTTTCATTGAAATATGGCTTAATTGATCGGGAAAACTACTGCAACGTTTATTATTGCACACATACTTAGCATAACCATCGTTTAAAAGCGTACAATTATTTTATTGAAAATTGGACCAAGCAGCTTTAACATGAAGATTTGCATGTGTAAGACACTTTATTTGTCATATGCATGATCATGTGCATTAATTATGTTCAATACCCGCTTATTCTCCAAAATGATCTACAATTCCATTCACAACTATGGTCATTCAAAATCACATGAATTAATCAAAATTTTTAATTTTGTGTCGATCTCAACTGTTATGTATGCAAGAAATCTATTGATTTTATCATGTGTTACGTAATTAGGTACTAACGTTTTTAGGGGGTCAAACTTCATTCAGACCTTCGTAAACATTCACAGGATCGAAAACAGATATCCTACGGAGATTAATAATGGGGAATGTTTACATCTTTTCTCAATTCGGAAGTCTCACGGAATATCCAGCACAATTTTTCAACGATGTCATCCGGGCTTTATAGTGGC
Organism: Magallana angulata; assembly: GCF_025612915.1. Lineage (NCBI taxonomy): Eukaryota > Metazoa > Mollusca > Bivalvia > Ostreida > Ostreidae > Magallana > Magallana angulata. The sequence goes on along the minus strand of NC_069113.1, from coordinate 1,150,249 downwards.
TGATGCAATGCAAAATCCCCGTGGACATTCTTTTTTTAGCCGTGTATTGAAACATGACAAGCTAAAAGGGGGCGTTACAAAAGGGAAATCTTGGGATTTTTTCCTACTATCGAATGAACCTCGTCTTAATCAAGAAATATTTACAAATATCGAATAATTTGAGAAAATGTGTGGCAAAAATATTTTGGGACAGACTTTATGTATGATACGTTTACATATCCCAACAATATAATGATTTTCTCATGCGTTATTTAACTAGGGATATTAGGGGCCAGAGGTAAAATAATTTAATCTTTTGTATTTCAATTGGAAGTAATGCTATTTAAACAAGCATTCTGAGTGTATTGCATAAGCAATACACGTCCCTTACCGGTTTGTATTATTCTATGAAAGGTTCCAAGCACACAACTATTTCAGAGCTATTGTAAACGAGATGTCATGCTTTAGTCAGAGATAAAAGAACAGAGGAAATTAAAACTATATAGTTGATATAGAAATTAAATAGGAAATAGGTAAAATAATACTCTTTATTTCATCTCCTGTAATTTCGCCAAGTCTATTCTGTATTCGCTGGTAAAAATTTGTGAAAACAATGCACTGTTATGCACAATATCATTTCTTACCGTCTTCTGTACCCCGAATCAAACGAAACAGTTAAACAGCCCAACCCGACAACGAACCCGATTGTAATAATACTACAAAAAAACCCTGCCGATTAAATTTACAACACAATGCTTGACACTATTTTATAGAATTTATTTGTTTGTTAGAAATGATAAAAGGAATGGTACTGGAAAAGGAATGGTACAAGTAACGCACGATATTATTACTGACTACATACTGACCTCGTTTATTCAGGTACACACCGAACCCGATAACGAACCCGAACATTAAAAAATTGGAATATAAAAAATTAATTTTCTCGAAAATATGTCAATCAGACGCTACAAAAGTGTAAACTTGATCTGTAGTTTGACATTTTGAAGCTGTTCAGCAAGTTTCATATTATTCCTCAAATGCATAAAGAAAAAAAGTGTGGAAAACTGAAGTGGGACAGACAGACGGACTGACGGACGGACAGACAGACGGACGGACGGACTGACGGACGCAGAGGAAAGCTATAGTCCCCTCCGGTGAAACCTGTAGGTGACTAAAAAGCAATGTAAGAGAACTTATAAAAAGCATTACACGAAAGCATTAGTACTTCACCACTATTTCCATATCATGTTTTGTTGTCGAAAATTAAGGTCGATGACGTCATTTCACCTACTAAAAATCGGACGGAAGACCTCCTCGTTGCTCGCAACGAGATCGTGTCTAGTTATTCTTCTTGTTTTTCCTTCTGACTTCTTTTTTGCTTTATATCTCAAAAACTTTTCAACCAATTTGCAAGAAATTTTCAGGGATTATTTTAATTTCTTGTCCCTTGAAGCCATCAAACTTTTAGTCATTTAGTCACTTCCGGTTTCTAGTTACGTCATTTTAAAAATTTTCAAAAAGTGATTTTGTCCAGCACTTTTCTCGTAAACGGTTGTTTATAAAGACTTGAAATTTTCTGTGATTGTAAATCTGCGGATTGACTTATGGCAAATGTACAGAAAAATTTATTTTGTCACTTCCGGTCGAAACCGGAAGTGAAACAATTTTTTCGAAAAAATGAATTTTCTGATCAAATCAAAAACGAATATGTGTTTTGTAGAGCTTATTAAGCTGAATCTAACACTGAAAGCTGTTTCAAAATCGGACGATGCATAACAGAAATATCGGGGTTTAAAAATTGCTTTTTCCGGAAATTTTGATTCCGCTTCCTTGGTTTAAAAAATAGCGTAATATTCAAAGTAAAATTAACTCGTACCAAAAATAATTGTTAAGTCGTACTTGAACACATTCGGATTTTTTTTGTTAAGTCGTTCTTGAAATCGGAAATGTTTTTGTTAAGTCGTACTTAAAATCATTCGTATTTTGTTAAGTCGTACCAGGAATAATTGGATTTTTTCTTCTTTTTATTTTCGTTACTCTTGTTGTTGGTTTAAGAGCTCTGCTTCTGACAGGAACTTGCAGCTTTACTTCTGACATTAACGGAAGACCCACTCGTTGCTTTGCAACGAGCTTTGCTCTAGTTATTATTATTATTATTATTCTTTTTCTTTATTTTTCTGACTTTTTTAAAGCTTAATATCTCAAAAAGTTTTCAACAGATTTACATGAAACTTTCAGGGATTATGAACCATTATCGTCCCTAAAAGTTGTTAAATTTTCAACTACAACGTCACTTCCGTTTCAACGTTACGTCAATTTTTATATTTTAAAAACGTGATTTTGTCCATGGCGTTTTTCAAAAACGCTTCAAGATAGAGACTTGGAATTTTTTGTGTTGAAGCATTGATCGTTTTTATTTGGACATAAGGCTGGAATTTAGTTTCCGTCACTTCCGGTCTAAACCGGAAGTGTTTTAAAATTTTCAAATTTTCGAATTTTTCGTTTTAATTTTAAAGGTTAACGAGGTTTGTAGAGTTGTTCATGCTGAATACGAAACTGAAATCCGTTTGAAAATCAGACGATGCATTACAGAGATATCGGGGTTTAAAAATTGATTTTTCCGGAAATTTTGTTTCCGCGTCCTTGGTTTAAAAAATAGCGTAATGTTAATAGTAAAATTAACTTGTACCAAAAATAATTGTTAAGTCTTACTTAGACACATTCGGATTTTTTTTTGTTAAGTTGTTCTTAAAATCAAGAAGGTTTTTGTTAAGTCGTACTTAAAATCATTCGGATTTTGTTAAGTCGTACCAGGAATAATTCGATTTTTTCATCTTTCTATTTTACTTTCTCTTGTTACTGGTTTAAGAGCTCTGCTTCTTACAGGAACTTCCAGCTTTACTTCCGACATTAACGGGAGACCCACTCGTTGCTTTGCAACGAGCTTTGCTCTAGTTATTTTTCTTTTTTTTTTCTTACAAATTTTGTCCGCGCGAGTTCTCGGAAATGGCTCAGCCGATTTTCGTGAAACTTTCAGATCTGATAGATATTGATCTGAACCTTATTGGAAATTTTTTATATTGATGACGTCAATTCCGTTTTTGATATTTTAACGCAATAGCGATTTTTTGAGGCTTAGTTTGTCCATGGAACTACTCCTAAACTATAAAAGATATTGAATTCAAATTTTCAGGGATTGTAGACAAAAGATTGTAGATGTGTATGATGTCGATCAAATTTGTCTGTTTAAAAAGGCGTCGAAGCTCGCCTGGACCTGAAAATTGAGTTTAAAAAAACGTCGTAATTTTTCTAGGTTTTCTGTGTTTATCTCTTTTCTGAAAAATATTTTGTTAAAAGATGTAATGTAAAAAAGGTTTATATTTACAAGACCTTTTATTTGATATCAAGAAAAAGGGGCTGGCCCCTCAAATTAGGGGACGAAAGTGCTCTAAAGTCTTTAATATGTAGCCCTTTACTGAGAAATATTTTGTGAAATGTTATAGAAGCAAATATGTTTATCTCACAGTTATGTATCCAAGCAGTGTAAATATTTTGTTTTGTTATATTCAGTAGTATATTCTCACTATATAACCCTATATAGACGAAAAGTCAATAATTGTAATATTAGCTCGTCCGAAAAATATTGACCGGTCAATATTTTTTTGATATTGACCGGGTAGGAATAATATATAGAAAACATTCCCTCTATTTCAAATAATCGCCTCTGATTAGTTGATTTGTAAACGATGACGTAAATAACTCTTCGCGACTCCAAAACAAGGTGACGTCATAATAGACAGTCAAGGCAAGTAAACAACGGACGCGCAATGCGACGGTTCGCTATCATAACGGATATAAGGATTTGCAAATTACTGTGAAGTAAAATAAGGTAGAACATCTGCATATTAATTCTTTCGGTCGGCGGAAAATCACCAGTGACCGTTTGATGCTGAGGATATTTTGGAGATGAACTTTGCACAAAATTGAATTCGTGAATTCTTTGTTGAGCCGAGAAAATTATGGCGATCTGTTTTCAATTACTTTCTTAATTTTGCTTTGTTTCTTCATATAACAAAACAAATGTTGACTGTGTTTTCGTGCAACATTGATTATATTAGCCCCCTTGGGACGAAAATATTACCCTCCGCTTCGCGTCGGGCAATATTTCGTCCCTCGGGGGCTAATATAATCAATGTTGCCCTCAATCCCAGTCAATATTTGTATAATATGTTACGTAATTAAGGGGTTTTAATGGCCAAAAGTCCAAAATTTTGATCATCCATATCTCAGAAAGGAAAAATATTTTGTATTGCAGTACAGAAGAAAAGTTGTTCAAAATGATGTTCTTAACAATATGCAACCGTCAAAATTTCGTTAAACGGCCCCTAAAAGGAGATAAGGGACCGGCCCCTAAAACCTACTTTCTCATATATCTCTAGAACGGTAACGAATTTTTAAACACTTGTAGAACAAAATGTGTTCAGAATTAAATGACCTTTTATTTGATATCAAGAAAAATGGGCTGGCCCCTCAAATTAGGGGACGAAAGTGCTCTAAAGTCTTTAATTTGTAGCCCTTTACTGAGAGATGTTTTGTGAAAGGTTATTAAAGCTAGATTAGGTATAATACGTTTATATATCCTAACAATATAATGATTTTCTCTTGCGTTACCCAATTAGGGTTTTTAGGAACCAGAAGTAAACAAGTTTGGTCTTTTCTATCTTAATTGAAAGAAATGCAAGTATTTAAAAAAGCAAGAGAACTTATAAAAAGCGATACATTAAAGCATTAGTACTTTACTCCTTTTTCCATAACATGTTTTGTTGTCGAAAATCAAAGTCGATGATTTCTTATTTCATTCTAAAAATCGAACGGAAGACCTCCTCGTTGCTTGCAACGAGATCGTGTCTAGTTAGGGTCTTCCATTTCCAACGGAAGACCGTCTTGTTATTCTATTGTTTCTTTTTATTATTATTTTTTTTCTTTTTCTTTATTTTTCTGACTTTTTTAAACCTTAATATCTCCAAAAGTTTTCAACGGATTTACATGAAACTTTCAGGGATGATGGAGCATTATTGTGCCTTAAAGATGTTAAATTTTTATTCACAACGTCACATCCGTTTTTACGTTACGTCAAATTTTAAATTTTCAAAAAGTGATTTTGTCCAGGGCGTTTTTCAAAAACGCTTTAAGATAAAGACTGGGAATTTTCTGTGTTGAAGCATTGATCGTTTTTATTTGGACATAAGGTTGGAATTTAGTTTCCGTCACTTCCGGACCAAACCGGAAGCGTTTTAAAATTTTTGAATTTTCGAATTTTTCGTTTTAATTTCAAATATTTACGAGGTTTGTAGAGCTGGTCATGCTGAATACGAAACTGAAATCCGTTTGGAAATCGGACGATGCATTACAGAGATATCGGGGTTTAAAAATTGATTTTTCCGGAAATTTTGATTCCGCGTCCTTGGTTTAAAAAATAGCATAATGTTCAAAGTAAAATTAACTCGTACCAAAAATAATTGTTAAGTCGTACTGTAACACATTCGGAATATTTTTGTTAAGTGGTTCTTGAAATCAGAAAGGTTTTTGTTAAGTCGTACTTAAAATCATTCGTATTTTGTTAAGTCGTACCAGGAATAATTTCGATTTTTTCATCTTTTCTATTTCAGTTACTCTTGTTGTTGGTTTAAGAGCTCTGCTTCTTACAGGAACTTCCAGCTTTACTTCCGACATTAACGGAAGACCCACTCGTTGCTTTGCAACGAGCTTTGCTCTAGTTATTATTATTATTCTTTTTCTTTTCTTCTGACTCCTTTTTTGCTTCATAACTCAAAAAGTTTTTAACCGATTTTAAAGAAATTTTCAGACATGTTTGCAAGTTGGCGTCCCTCAAAAATGTTAAAGTTTTATAAAAAACGTCCCCTCCGTTTTGACGTGACGTCATTTTTAAAAATTTCAAAAAGTCATTTTGTCCCGGACTTTTCTCAAAAACGCTTTAAGAAAGAGGCTTGAAAATTTCAATGGTGATGATTTGAGCGATTTACCTCTGTAATAAGGCTGGAAATGAAAATCTGTCACTTCCGGTCGAAACCGGAAGTGAAACAAATTTTTCGAAAAAATGAATTTTCTGATCAAATGAAACATGAATAGGTGTTTTGTAAAGCTTAATTAGCTGAATCAAACACTGAAAGCCATTTTTAAATCGGACGATACATTACAGAGATATCGGGGTTTAAAAATTGATTTTTCCGGAAATTTTGATTCCGCGTCCTTGGTTTAAAAAATAGCGTAATGATCAAAGCTAAATTAACTCGTACCAAAAATAATTGATAATTCGTACTTAAACACATTCGGATTTTTTTTGTTAAGTCGTTCTTGAAATCGGAAAGGTGTTTGTTAAGTCGTACTTAAAATCATTCGGATTTTGTTAAGTCGTACCAGGAATAATTCGATTTTTTCATCTTTTTATTTTAGTTACTTTTGTTAATGGTTTAAGAGCTCTGCTTCTTACAGAAACTTCCAGCTTTACTTACGACATTAACGGAAGACCCACTCGTTGCTTTGCAACGAGCTTTGCTCTAGTTATTTTTCTTTTTCTTTATTTTTCTGACTTTTTTAAAGCTTAATATCTCAAAAAGTTTTCAACTGATTTACATAAAACTTTCAGGGATTAGGTAGCATTATTGTGCCTCAAAGATGTTAAATTTTTAACTACAACGTCACTTCCGTTTTTACGTTACGTCAATTTTTAAATTTTAAAAAAGTGATTTTGTCCAGGGCGTTTTTCAAAAACGGTTCAAGATAGAGACTTGGAATTTTCTATGTTGAAGCATTTGATCGTTTTTATTTGGACATAAGGCTGGAATTTAGTTTCCGTCACTTCCGGTCCAAACCGGAAGTGTTTTAAAATTTTCGATTTTTCGAATTTTTCGTTTTAATTTCAAATGTTTACGAGGTTTGTAGAGTTGGTCATGCTGAATACGAAACTGAAATCTGTTTGAAAATCGGACTATGCATTACACAGATATCGAGGTTTAAAACTTGATTTTTCCGGAAATTTTGATTCCGCGTCCTTGGTTTAAAAAATAGCGTAATGTTCAAAGTAAAATTAACTCGTACCAAAAATAATTGCTAAGTCGTGCCTGAACACATTCGGATTTTTGTTAAGTCGTTCTTAAAATCGGAAAGGTTTTTGTTAAGTCGTACTTAAAATCATTCGTATTTTGTTAAGTCGTACCAGGAATATTCGATTTTTTTTCATCTTTTTATTTTTGTTACTCTTGTTATTGGTTTAAGAGCTCTGCTTCTTACAGGAACTTCAAGCTTTACTTTCAACATTAACGGAAGACCCACTCGTTGCTTTGCAACGAGCTTTGCTCTAGTTATATATTTTATTCTATGGTCCACTGTTATTGCCGGTGACTGCCAGTGCTGCCGAGGATCTGTCGTTGATTTATAGGAGAGCGCGTTGGTTATCGGGGGATTCTCTGTAGAATCCTAATTGGATTTTCTGAAGATGTAAATATTTAAGGTTAATGGCACTAAACTTTAAGCATGGGTTACATTTGTGTACGGTATTCTGTTCGATTTTGGGGCATCATATTTATTTATGTTTATATTAAACATATATATGATATCGTGCGATGTTATAATCTAATAACCCCCATTAAAAGGTCTGCAAATTGGTGCAAATCGGTGGAATATATAGTTATTCAGAAATAACGCTCCAAAAAGTAAAAAAAAAGAAGGATGATTATAAAGAAAACAGTCGAATAACACGAAGGCCGTCCGTTGGAAACGGAAGACTTTTAAAAATGATAAATAATTTTCATCACAATTAGTACAAAGTCTTCCACTGGAAGCGGAATTCACATTTTAGAATGAAAATGACTGAAGGCGGTCAAAAAAGGAGAAAATATTCCACATACGCACACAATTAATTATTTTGCTATTAGACAATAAAATTTGAATAAAAAACAAAAATCTTGTGTTTCTAAATGAGGTTGACAATCCTTCAATAAATGATTAAATTTTATTATGTATAGTTGTGGGTTTTTTAAATTTCCTTTCTTACATTATAATAATTAACTTTATACACTGCACGTGTTGCATTTTTTTTAAGAAAAAGGACGTACAAATCAAAGGCATGTATATACAGTGTTTAACCTGATAAGCAAGTAAGATAAATATCTATTCAAAGTATGTTTTAATATGTGCATTTTAAATACAAATTAAATGCATATGAATTCAGTTATTACATTCAAAAACGCATGCAAGTGAAGCATGAAATTTTATTTTGTAAAATGTGTGCACAGTATATCTTAACAGAGATCTCTAAAGTAAGGATTCATTAAATGTTGATCTTACATATTCTCATTTGCCTTTTCGTCGTTTATTATTTCTCTGTCCTTATTCATATTGTATGAAGTGGAATAAAGACCACTTTCTATCAGAGTATATATCTATCAGAACTGTGTGTGTATGGGATGGGGGTGTAGGGGGTGCGGTTTTATTTTCGGTTGAAAATAGACAGTGTGTTAAATATGATATATAAAATGGAAAGAAAACCAGTATAATGAATATTTAAAGATATTTGATGTCTTCTTGTCAAAAACCATAAAAAAAAGCAATATTGCTTTAGGAACTGCAAACTTACATTGATAATAATTGATGTTTATATGGTTTTATAATCTAATAAAAAACACTCTCATTAACATATTCTTATTTAATATCTAATTAATAAGTAATGATGTTTATTGTTTATCAATAACAACCTAAGGATTAATTGTATTTTGTCTGGCCCTCAGATCAGGGAATCAGTGGTTTCAAAAAATATATGTCTCTTTATAATGTTGTTTTTAAATTAAACTTTATTTCACTTCAACTACAATACCCATCTACAAATTCCAGATATCCCAGATATTAGGAAAGCTGGCATCATTATTATGAAAATAACAGAACAAAAGTAATGTATAACAGGTTTGTCAAACGCTTTTTATTTTATTTTTAAACATAGTCTTGTTTGAAATTTCTAGCATGATATCAAGATCCTTGTATAAATATTTTTTAACAAAATTGTTTTAATTTCAAACAATCTTGACAATCTTTTTTCATTTTACATCCCATTTTGAATTTTTAAATCTAAAAAGCTAAATAAGATATAATTGTATAATAAAACAACACTTTTGGGTTGGTTTCAACATAAAAACCAATTACAACACGTTTTCATTTAACAATAAAGTTTAAAGCATTGTTGAAGTTCTGCCACACCCGTTTGACATCATCACTATCAAAAATCAAATGTTTAATATCTTCATTTTAGACGTCACAATAGTCTTATCAAGGATTTTGTCTTAGTTTTCATTTTTGCAAAAAAGAATTGGTACATAAATTATTGTTAAGCAGGTTGTAGTTCACTTAAGCGCTTGTCATACATGTTCTTTACCTTGTTTTTTTTAGATATTGGGCCAATATTCTTTAATAATTTCTGCCTAAATAAGATTGATGGCAAGGAGGTTAAAACTTTCTTGAAAACATACATGTTTTTGCGTACTAATAATTACCCTTTTTCTCTAAGATACAGTGAACACCGTTTTAAAAATTTAATGCATTAACAAAATCTGTTCTAGTAAAAACACAGCATTTCATATCATTTCATATCAAACAATACCGGTATACTCTTTTTCTTAAGAGCGAGGATCAATTCAAGATTTCGCACCTCTGCGGATATTCCACGCATATGCTTTGAATATGACTGTCGTAATTACGTACATCAGAATAAGAGAAAATAATTAAATTTTCATTCTACTAAACACAATTTGTGATGCGAAGATATTTTTAGTGGGAAAAAAAATAAGAAAAAAAATTAGTTCGATTTTTCTCTGTTTGCGACAAGTTTGTTATATTTTCACGGTTTATAAATCCTAAAACGCCCAAAGGCAGTTAATAGTGTTATTATCTGGTAGATATTGAATTTACATCTTAACCTAACAATATATATGTATATAACAGTTAATGTTACCGCTTTCTAGAACTTTCAGTACTTTGATTTGTTCTGTAGTCCATATATATATATAATTATTTTTATTCCTATCACATGGTCAATGATATTGTGTAAATTCAATTTGATTTTCTTACAATAAAATATTTTACAGGATATACAGAGAAGAATCGTTTCATCAGTCAATAAAACCTTGGTATTATGAACTGAAGAAGAAATATTCAATTCATATCTCAATGTTTTACTTATGTTTTTGTACGTGTAAATTATGTATCTAAAATTTTTAAAGGCTGTTTCAGTGATTGTTTATATATTTTTGATTAGAGAATGTGTTGTAATGAATGTTAACAAACTACAATTTGTGAATGTGACTTCGTTTTATTTATCATTTTAGCAGGTTTAAAGCAGCATGCTGTTGGAGTCAATTCATCACCGCTCGTATCTCGTATCGTAAAATCGTTAAATGAATAGATCTTAGAACATGCATGTTGACTGTTAGCGCTTCGAAGATTGCCCCAACGTTATGTTTGACAACGATTACGCTGACAAGCAAACAACTCAGCACTTTGTGGAACACTGTGAAATGACTTTTTAAAAAAGGTTACGTTGAAAGTTTGATGGGAGATATTCTATATTTCATATCATTTATTAACGGTATTGTGTAAATTCAAACTAATTATTCTTTGAATTTTTAAAAAATATTTTAGAAAAGAGCAGTTTTATCAGTCATTCAAACCTAGTAATCCCGAATCACAGATGAAAAACTGCATCAGAAAAGTTTCAAATTTTAATATTTTTCTTAACTAGTATGTTTTAAAATCTTTCACAGATTGTTTCATTGATATTATATTTTTTTGCTAGAAAATATATTACAATGTTAATAAACTACAATTTATAAATATGACCCATTTTTACTTGGTTTTACATCAGGTTTTGAGCACCAAAGCTGTTTAATGAAAAAGCACAGCACGTATCTTAGTATCTTAAATTTTCGTCTCAAGAATAACACACTGTAATATGCACGATTTTATTTATGTCTAATTGCAGTGTGGAACTGTAAATATTACCCTTTAAGGTATGATTATTTATAAATTTTTATACAATTTACACATTGTTCATATCCCCCTCTATTTGATCATCATTACGTATATATCCTGTAAACTTCAAGTTCGGGTTACTGTATACAAGAAAATATTCATCCCTGTTTTATTTTCACCTTTTCGCCCTCGTTGTCAGTTGGCACATTTAAGACTGGGCTAATTTAAATTTCTTTAATTATATCTCATTTTACATGACTTTGTTTTTGCGAATCCAAGACGAAACAAACCGTTTGAAAGTGTAGAAGGGCGAAAATAACACGAGGCGAAAATAGCCCTGTATACAATATGTACTTTGCTTTAAATCAACTAATTGGTAACTACTTTTCAACACCAATCAGCATATCAAAAAGAAGATTTTACACAGTAGTCAACGGAGAGAGAAAACCATGTATGTGAATGTGTTTTTAAAAAAAGCCAGACAAACTCGCTGAATTTCATAGAGTTTTATTGTTTTTAATCCACCATTAACAACCCGATATATAAAAGGAATTTATAAAGTACATTTACGCAATAAACAATACAGATGAAATGATCTTCAGTACAAACTGAAAATACAATTATACAATACAATGAATGTTTCATTTACAACACTAATAAAAAGATCTAGAAATTTTCGCGATACAAATAGAAAAAATTACGACACAAAGGAGATTACAATGCCGAGAATTAGTACTGTAAAAGTAAAAGATTACGTAAAGAAAATTGGTGAAACGTAATAAAAGAAAATGGCAGTGTACAACATTTTTTTCATTGCATATTCGCTGTATACGAAAGACAAATTCCTAGAAGAGTAGTAACTATGTAATTGGGTGCATGGTACCTTGACGTGCTATTTTTGTACCGTACGATAAATATTTATAGAATGTACATGTTACTAAACATTTTCATGGCAAGATTTTCCAATTTTTCCTGTATCGTACATCGTTTTATACCTTTTTTCTCTCTTGGACGCACTATTTAGATCATTATCTTTCAACTGTTTTGTATGGACGCTTGATAACACATTATGTAGTGGTCTTTTTTCCATTAACTAGCTCCATAGAATCAACTCATATCCTTTTTTCTAGCCATTGTTTAATATCTTCCAAAACTTGCTTCCTATCTTCTTCTAGTTCGAGTATGGGATTATGAAGACAACCTGGATATATCTACAAATAAAAAAAATAAGTGATTATTTAAGAGTAAGAGTAGTAAGAAAGCAGAAAGCAAGCAATTTTCACTATTTACTTTCATTACCTGTATAAAACACCTGATGTTATATTGATGAGGTAAGATGTCAAAGGTAAAAGAATATGAAATGCTTCCATGAAAGGTTGGACACTATTTTTTTAACCAATATAACATCCATGTTTTAAGCTAAACTATTCTATTATACTTTAAAATAATGTTCTGAAATTGGTTTGTAGAGTGTCAAAACCAATAAGACATGACCAACCTTCAGTTCTTTGTCCTGACTCTGAGCCTCGTCATACAGAGTTTGGGAGAACTTTATATCGCCTATTTTGTCAGCTTCTCCATAGAGAACGAGTAATGACACTTTTATCGAACTGAAATTTTTTTGCAGTTTTGCAGCACAATCAAGCCAAGCTTTCCAGAGTCTGTAATAAAATTGTTCTGACAAACATTAGTTTACCCCAATTCTTTATCAAGCAAAAAATTCCTTTATATAATGTGCTTTATTGCACATGTCTAGGACAACTTGTTGAATGACCAATGCCATTTTATGTTATTATAATGACAAGTTGCACTTTTTTTAAAATTAAATTTCTTTCAACCACAACATGCAGAAAAAGTTTGAAATCACGATGTCTTTGGCAAAATAAAAAAAATATGCATGTTTTATGAGGAGTAAACGTTTGTTTGAGGTCACAATTCACATTATAGGCCATATAAAAACATGTATGTTTCACGTCGCCTGTCATTTAAAGTAGGGTCGATAGTCAAACTGAAGTGCTTTGTATTTCCTATATTTCTAAAAACTTAATTCATTGTTTAAACAAAAAATGCAAGGATACAAGGAGAAAAGATTTAGACGACTAAAATATATTTTAAAAACACTCTGTTTTCAAACAATACTAATTCGTTAGATTCTGCATTAACAGTTTCCAAAGTTTGATCAGCAATAAAGTTAATGATCAGTTAAGGAACTGACCGGCGACCGTAATGATACATTCTTTTATTTTGGCTTTACGTGTAAATTTCTCTACCCTGCTTTGAACGCCGCGTGGAACAGCGGGTCATTTTTAATTCTGTCCACCTACAGTAAAAAGAAAAAGAAACAAAAGAACACATGAGAATTGAGGAACATGCATTGAGAGATAATAGAAAGTGATATAAAAGCATTAATCAATTAATTATCTTGTATTTATTGTTACTCACTTTCTTGGGATCACGTGACAACTCGTTCGGGTCGATGTGAGAAAGTTCTTGTTGAGGGAACATACGTGCTCCGATATTTTTAAAGTAAAACATCTACAAAATAAATTAAAACACAGATTGTTATCGTCATAAATACACTCTAAGATGTAATATTAGCAATAAAACATCTACGAAATAGTCGAAACAAGGATTTCTCTTAATGTAAAGACAGTAATACCAGGTATATGATATTCAATAATAAAAAATTGCATGACAAATTAAGCTACAATTTCAAAACTAAACTTAGGAAAATCCGCTCCTCTACTATACATTATATGTTTATGGTTTATCAAAATGAGCAAATGAAAAAAAAATAAGTTTTATTAAATTAATAAAACTAAAAATAGTAAAATTTACCTCTACACTGGACGAAAAAACTTTGGGAGGAATGACAAAAGGACTTGAAATGATGACGCCTTTGAAATATTCTGGTTTTTCTAGAGCTGCTAATAAAGCTGCAGCGCCGCCCTAAGAATATAGTAGACATGAAAATGAAGACAGAATAACAGTGTTTTATTATCACACGCACGTGCTTTTAGAGATAGTAATGGAGAGTGGAGGCATAGAGAAAAGGGTCCTATATTTATATTTATTTTATGACTCTCAGAGAGAGAGAGAGAGAGAGAGAGAGAGAGAGGAGAGAGATGGACAGAAAGAGACAGATTGAGAGAGAAAGAGACAGACAGACAGACAGAGACAGATTAAGAGAGAGAGAGAGAGAGAGAGAGAGAGAGAGAGAGAGAGAGAGAGAGAGAGAGATGTGTGATTTACTGTACTATTGAATGTCCAAACAGAAATATTGGTAAATCGGGGTAGTTTTTCTTCATTTCGTCGCAATGGTCAAAGATTAATTTGGTATATTCCTTAAAGTTTCCAACATGACTGTGTGTTCCGGAACTAGTCCCATGGCCGACTAAAACATAATCATAAAAATTCAAATCAATGCAACTATGCCCCGATAAAATAACATAATCGTAAAATAACTTTTATCAACGAAAGAACACGAACATTTTCTACTCCATAACATTTTGGGATAGTAAGTATTTTGGTCCGTAAAAACATTATTTAACATATATCAGACAAACAAATCAAATTTAACTGATGTATTAGTTTCTAACAAAGATCGCATGTAGGAAATTAAATTCGAACATGTGATTATAGACCATTGAACAAATTAGAGCATTTATATTGAGTTGTAATTTAACGGTAGATTTGATGTTAGTTCATGCGTAGAGGTGTCTTACTGTGATCGTGTGTGAAAACTCGAAAGCCAGAATTCACCAGAAAATATCCAAGCTCATCGTAATAATCAAAGTGTTCCCCAAGTCCATGGGAAATAAACAGCAAAGCTGTCCTAAAAAAGAAAATAAACCCATTTAAATCGTTTCACTTCGCATCTTTTAAACTTCTATTAATTTATAGCTTCGCATATAACATTACATTCTCAATAGCAGCATGCAGGTCTGTAACTCCCGGCCTGAATTAATTTCGGATAGACGACTGGGAGCTACAGTGTCGCCCATTGAAAAAATTGTGTATGTATTGCGCAAAAAATGTGCGCTAGTTTTGGCCTGTTAACATTTTTTATACGCAAATTCTGTAAAAACAATTCGTACCATTACATTCTTCATGCAATTTACTAACTAATATTGTCTCTTTACTTGCCTCTGATAGTCTTTTAACACCAGCCTCGTAAAGTAAAGTGCAATTTGTTTAGATGTAAAATTGGCGACTCCAAATCTCGATGAAAATTTAACATACATGTTCTTGATTTTCCGAGGTCGGTGGCGTGCTCCGGAGTAAATCTTGGGCAAGTAAAAAGGTGATATCTGAATTTTTTCAGACCGGGGGCTACAGACCTGCAGCTACATTCTCACATGCAAACCATGTCCAATATGTAATCTTCTTCCGTCTAATGAAGAGGAATATAAGGAATCTAGGGCCGTGGTTTGTGACGATGGTTGTATTACACTTTACTTAGGGATAAAACCGGTAACCATTGGTTAATATACAGACTGACAATACGAGTCTAATATGTTTTACGGTGCTACCGTTGTGGCGAGCTCAGTTCAGTTCAGTTCAGTTTATTTTCACTCAACACCATATAATGGTACAAGAGGTACATAAGAAGAACAAACATATTTACATATATACAATATAGTTGTAAAGTTCAAGAAAGTAAGTGGGGTGAACGAACAATATGATTAATTTTTGAAATAAAGAAACACAGTTTTCTTAATGTGATATAATCGACTGAAGACATGATTTCATAAAACTTTTTAGTGTTAGGAGAAGAACAGTAATATGTATCTAAAAACTGACTTCGTAATTTACTTAATGCCTTGCATTCTAATATAACATGAAATTCATCACAAATTTGTTACAATTACACAAATTACAATAACGTTTACCTCTTTCAACAATACCCCACCTTCCTATTTCAACCGGAAGATGATGATTTGTAGTTCTAAACTTAACTAATATTTTTCTTAATTTACTGGGTAACAAGAGTAAGTAGCGTTCACATTCAAAATTTGTTTTATAAATTCTATATATAACACCCTAAGTCGATTCCTTAATATCGTTATGCCATTTTTGTAAAAATTGATCTCTTAACCTTTGGTTAATAGTTGTCTTAATCCAACTGGAGTTATAATGGTACGATTCATGATCACACCATAAATTTGAAAGCCCACATTTATCTAAAACATTTTTTATAGAGCATAGCCATGGATTTAATATTTGTCCCTTATCAAAAAGAACACGTACATACATATATATGATTTTGCTTAACTAGTTTTCACTGCTATTGATTATGTTGGCCCAGAATGAAATCATTCTAGTAACAATGGTTATATACAGAGGAAATCGTCCAGTTTCGCCATATACCATATAACTAGGTGTACAACTTTTCAGATTAAGTATATGTTTCAAATATTTTAAATGGACACGTTCAATAATCTCAATATTTTCATAACCCCAGACTTCGCATGCATACAATAAAACTGGTACAACAATTTTATCAAATAAATCTAATTGACACTCAATAGGTAAATTAAAAGTTCTTATCTTCCTTATAACTCCATACATTGATTTCTGTGCTTGCTCACATAGCCGTTTTTTTGCTTTAAAAAATGAACCTGTTCTTGAGAAAATTACACCGAGATAATTAAATTCCTTAACTATTTCAATAGGTAAACCATTATATGAAAAGACATATTTGGGTTGACGACCTTTAGAAAGTACAACAATTTTTGTTTTACAAATATTAACAGTAAGTTTCCACGTATCACAGTATCTATAGAATTCATTAAGGGCAAACTGTAAATCGTTTGCAGACTCAGCTAAAATAACAGTATCGTCTGCATAAAACATTTTTAAACATAAAAAAAGTTCCTTTTCAATTCCCTCAGTAATTGTAGACAATCCAGTTATGTTTTTATCTAACAAATAATCTTCTAGATCATTTATATACAAGGAAAACAAGAATGGAGATAAGCTTTCTCCTTGTCGTACACCGACATTACAAGTAAAAAGATCAGATGAAAAACCATTAATACATATTTTTGATTTTATACCTTTGTACATGTTTTTTATGTATGTAAAACATTTACCATTTATTCCACTTTTAAGAAGTTTGTACCAGAGCCCATCCCTCCATACTGTATCAAAAGCTTGTTTGAAATCTACAAATGCACAGAATAATTTCTTTTTACTGTTGATCAGTGTGTGTGTTAAAAACTGCAGAACTAGAATATTGTCAAGTGTGGAAAACCCTTTCCTAAATCCCGCCTGTTTTTCTTTAATAAGTGAAATATCATCTGCAAAATGTTCAATGCGTGTTCCTAAAATATTAGTAAATACTTTCCCTAAGCAACTTAATAAAGTAATTGGTCTATAATTTTCTGGATTAGATGGGTCACCCTTATTTTTATATATTGGTCTAATAATGCCTATTAACCATTCCTCTGGGACAATACCAGTATCAAAAATAATGTTGAACACGTTTTCATACAGTGGTAAAAAATTCGACATTGTAGTTTTAATGTGTTCGTTCATAACATTGTCATAGCCAGGGGCTTTGTTGTTTTTTAAACTATTAATTGAATTCACAATCTCTTCCCTAGTGATAGGGCTATTAAGTAATTCATTCACCGTATCCGATTGATCAATAATATTATCACATGTTTCAGCGCCTTCATTTTCATTCAATATTTCAAAAAAGTTATACAATGTATCAATATCCGCAGAACATTTTTTTGTCTTATTTGAATTGTTAAGAATGTTCCAGTATTCTTAGTATTCGACGCACGTAGATTCTGCAATTTATTTGATAAGTCCTTTCTGTATTTCTTTAAGGATTCGTCCATAACTGTTTTATAATGTTTACTTGTTAACTTTAAGGTGGCCTTATTTTCTGTAGATTGATTGCGGCTGTGCATACGCTTCGCTAAATGAAATTTCTTCCTTGCTGTCTTACATTTGGAGTTAAACCATGGTTTATCCTTAGAATTTACAGGAGCACTATGTTTTTTCCCAAAAGATTGTTCTGCCGTTGTAATGAATAATTTACACAATTTTGTCATCACCGTTTTAATATTTTCCTCATTCACGATATTTGATGTCTTTAAATGTAATAGTTCGTCAGTGATCCTTTCGACGGTGGAGTGATCTAACTTTTCACGGAAAACGTCTGCATTGTTTGCTGACCAAAGTTTCACAGTTGGTTGGTTTTTCGCAGGTAAAGAATTAACAATTGAAGCGGTGACATTTGTCTTGATAGAAAAAGATATAGGCCTATGTACATCAGAAAATAAATTACAAAAGTCTAGAACTTGAAAATTACATAGATACTGAAACAGCTCTAGACTACATAAAACATAATCTACGGTACTACTGTTTTTGCACGTGAGTGCACCAACACCAATATCATTACCAACTCGACCATTTGCAATAAAAAAATTGTTATTTTTACAGAAGTCTATCATCTTATAACCAAAATTATTACATACAGTATCCATGGCAGCTCTAGATATAGGGATTCCTAAAGTTTCAAAATAAGAGGCGCAATCAATGTTTTCAGTAACAACATTATGTTGTTTTACATTTGTTAAAAAATCATCAGGTTCAACAAAATCACCAAGACGACCAACTCGGGAGTTAAAATCTCCCATGAAACAAAAAGAATTACACATACCTTGCATCATTGTCAACTTAGTGGTATTTTGACAGTTATCAACTGACATCAATAAATTGAGAGAGAGAGAGAGAGAGAGAGAGAGAGAGAGAGAGAGAGAGAATTATATAATATTTCTTAGTTTAAAACTCTTACAAAATACATTGACTTGCTTCCCCTTAAACCATTCTTTACTTTTGGAGAAATTTAATCAGTCTGTAAAATGTATTTTTGTGTTTAATTTGGTCAAAAGTGTAAACAATAAATACATTATTATTTTTCTTATGGACCTTGTTGTTATCTGACTTTTATTTTTTCTCTGGTTTACATATATATTTTTTTATTTTTGCATTCTAATTACATACGCTATATCCGTGCTCCCGGTCCCTGTTTGTAGGTGTGTAATTTCCCATTTTCCCATTTAATGGTTTGACAATATGCAATATATACATAGATATTTTAACTGTTTATTTTTTTTCTTTTATTATTTCTTATTGAGTTCAAAATGACCTATTTTTTATTCCCCCCTTCTTATACTTACTGTACATGCATGCAAAAATAGCTTAAAATTGGATCGATATGACAGAAAAGTATGGCACTTGCTTATATATACATGTACATGTATATAAAATCTCTCTATCCAATCAAAAAAATAAAAAAATTAAAAACAAAACATCTGAGGCAGGTATTGCAGTTTATACTGAAACAGCTAGTACACACAATATAGATGTTTGATCCACCTCTAATTTTATCGCGGGAAATATAGCGGGAGATCACTGTGACGTCAAACGTTAACATAGTACGAAGGAATAGAAGCAGCTTGTACGGTACTGAAAACGTGTCTTCGAACCTCAAGGCACCGTAAATTACGAGTTAAATGTTAGGCATTTTTGGCATAGCACTACGGGAGAAACACGCGCACTGGTTCTTATAGCACGCTACGCTCGCTGGCGCTGCGCTCGTTTTATTTACTTAAAAAGAAAAATAATTTTAAAACTTTCTTTATCAAGTCTTTCTGAGCCGATCTTCAGCCAACTAGATCTCAAATTATTATTATCTTAAACTTTATGTTTTGTAAGAAATGGAATCAAAACCAAATTATACTAAGGATATCTAGGCATTTATAATGCTGTAATAATGTATTTACACAGCTAAGTTGAAATGGTAAATATATAAAAGAAGGTGATTTGTGTAAATGTTTTGGTGGCTGATCGGAGAATCGAACAAACCACATGTATTTCACATGAAACACAGTTAGTTTTCGTGGTACCGGGATTATAATTGCCAAATACCACATTCACAATAAAATTAATTAACAAGTTTTCCAAAATAAAAGAGCAATTTATGAACTGAACAATACATTTCAGAATATATGCTTGAGTTATCGAACATTGCTGAGGAGCGGATCTCATTAACAGTTGATCTATGCTAACGCCCCAGGGGTCGAGCTGGTATATATACCTTGTTTTTTCTGTGTCATCCAATTCCGTTTCCGTCCATTTCCCGGTCCACAATAGTGGTCCATCCCCAAACCTATCGTAACATTTGTTCCCATATTTAAGCGCCATAACGCTGGTCTTGTTATATCAATCTACAACGTAGATGGAGATTTAGATAAACAACAGGACTCGTCCATTACTACAACTTCCTGTGGTCAGTCTCGCTTCTGGTCGGGGGTCATTGCTCTCTCTAGAGTTCACTAATTAACCAAGCCCTATTCCGATTGGTCATTTATAATCCCACAAGCCCTTTATGACATTTGCGCGCTAACATGTACCTGTTTTGAAAACATGATAATGTACTCAATAAAGAAGGGGTTTTCTTGTGTCTATTCTTTATTTAAAAAAAATTGTCTCAACTGACCTCTTTATATTTTTTGTTAATTTTAATTTAAAACGGAAATTCCGTATTGAACTCTAATATTGTATTATTTGTGTTGACATCTTTATCAGATTAACGAGATTCACAAAGCTATCATTAATAATCAGGTATCAATGTTAAGTTTTTAAGTGTTGTGATTTAGTTTTCTCATTCGATCCAATTATTGAAATCTTTTCTTGATTTAAATTTTAGGTTCAATTCTTCTTAAATATGCGTTCGTAGTATTGGTGAACTGACCTGCGTAAAGTGGAGATTTTGATGATAAAAAATATAATTTTAAAATAATTTTGATTGAATATAGAGTTAGCTAGGTGAATTTAAACGAATATATACATCATTACATTAAAAGGGCATAGACACGACTGAGCACAAAATTTTCAAATTTTATTTTCCATGTTTAGTATCTAGAATGTTTATTATGGGCATTTGTAATGCTCTGTCAAAAGTTTGAAGTCAAATATCAAGTTACAGCGTTTGAAATATTTTGTTTTGTAAACAAATCTCGAGTCTTGTTATTGTTTACATACGAGGGCTGTTCGGAAATTATTAAGACATTTATTCTTACTCCCTTGGGAAAAAAGATAAATCATTGGCATTTCACCAGAAAGTAAACCAGGATACCTTTTATAACGAGAAATTTTTAAAGTTAATGACATCAATTGTTCATTCCTGGTAAGCTAACAAACTTTCCTACATCCATTGCCCCGGAACAACCACAAGCTCATAGCAACATCATTTTAACGTTTCTCCTTGCTCATATGCTTTAAAATCCTTACATACGAACGGAAGACATGAAACATTATTAATTTTCAGCACTAAGCTCGGTTGCCATTCTTCTCTACGCATGATGATCTTCAACTTCTCTGCTGTTGTATAAGAAACTCTTTATGAAGTGTCAAATGATATTTGATACCGCCCTTGTAAATCATGCCCTCCTTTTTAAGTAAAATTGTAAGAACTTTGACTTTAATATCGTTTGGGCCATGTTCCGATCACGAAATTAGTCACATTCGGTATAGTCACATTCGGTAGATAGAAATATTCGGTATAGTCACATTCGGTATAGTCACATTCGGTAGATAGAAATATTCGGTATAGTCACATTCGGTATAGTCACATTCGGTAGATAGAAATATTCGGTATAGTCACATTCGGTATAGTCACATTCGGTAGATAGAAATATTCGGTAGATAGAAATATTCGGTATAGACACATTCGGTATAGTCACATTCGGTAGATAGAAATATTCGGTATAGTCACATTCGGTATAGTCACATTCGGTAGATAGAAATATTCGGTATAGTCACATTCGGTATAGTCACATTCGGTAGATAGAAATATTCGGTATAGTCACATTCGGTATAGTCACATTCGGTAGATAGAAATATTCGGTATAGTCACATTCAGCATAGTCACATTCGGTAAATAGAGATATTCGGTATAGTCACATTCGATAGATAGTAACACTCGATATAGTCATAGTCGAGGAAAGTCACCGGTGTTTTGGAAAAGTCCTAATCGGGAGTGTAAAGTTCTGAAACAGAATATCTCCGGGTGCGCACTGCTCTGGCGCGTTTTCTCTAGCACGGTCTCTTGGGTACTCTCGATGACGGTGGTACCTATGTAATTAAAAAAAATTAAAAAGTTAATTGATAAGATTTAGAATTAACAGTATATTGTGTTAGATTCAATGATGGAATACACATAAAATTTAAAGAGATTTGATGTGAAATATTCAGATATTCATATATATATATATATATATATATATATATATATATATATATATATATATATATATATATATATATATATATATATATATATATATCTACCATGTATAATTTTCTCTTTTTCTTACGGAAAAATATAGTTATTCATAGCTCTATAGAAACAGCCAAACTGAAATTTACACGCCCCATTTATCGATTGGTCTTACCTACAGCGACCTAAGTAAACTCACAGACTGAAAGAAATAATCATGATGATGCCAGACTCAAAGTCTCACAAGAGACGATTTGGCTGTTTCTTTTAGCTAACGTACTTATGTACATTAACAGTAATTTAGTGAATTTTTTTAACTTTTCTTAATCAATTTATTGATTAGTTAAAGAAAGATGTAAATATAAACTAGAGCAAAGCTCGTTGCAAAGCAACGAGTGGGTCTTCCGGTAATGTCGGAAGTAAAGCAGGAAGTTCCTGTAAGAAGCAGAGCTCTTAAATCAACAACAAGAGTAACTAAAACAAAAAGATGAAAAAATCGAATTATTCCTGGTACGACTTAACAAAATCCGAATGATTTTAAGTATGAATTAACAAAAACCTTTCTGATTTCAAGAACGACTTGACAAAAAAAATCCGAATGTGTTCAAGCACGACTTAACAATTATTTTTGGTACGAATTAATTTTACTTTGAACATTACGCTATTTTTTAAACCAAGGACGCGGAATCAAAATTTCCGGAAAAATCAATTTTTAAACCCCGATATCTCTGTAATGCTTTGTTTGATTTTCAAACGGATTTCAGATTTGAATTCACCATGGCAAGTTCTATAAGACTGTAGTATTGTCTTATTTTGTTCAAAAAAACGAAAATTTCCAAAAATTGGAACTGCTTCCGGTTTTGAGCAAAATTGATGAACAAAATTTTAAACCCCCCAGTACATTATAGAATTGATACATCTATCATCAGTAAAAAATTCAAAGCGATATCTTTAAAGTTAACGGAGATCTCTTCCGGACAAAATCACTTTTTTTAAATTAAAAAATGGCCGCCAAATTTGAACGGAAGTGACGTAAATGCTGAAACTTTAAGATCTTTGAGGCACGGTAAGTTTACAAAAGCTCTGAAAATTTCATTGAAATCGGATGAAAACTTTTTGAGATATAAAGCCGAGAAGGAGTCAGAAAAAAAATAAAAAATAAAATAATAATAAAAAGAAACCGAAGAAAAACAAGAGGGTCTTCCGTTGGAAACGGAAGACCCTAACAATAAAATGCTTTCTTTGATGATTTATGCGGGTTATGAAGGTAGCGATCATTGCAGGAAAAATACATAACCCGCGTTAGCTATGTCGCTACCTTCATATCCCGAATGAATCACCAAAGAAAGCATTTTATTGTTTAAATAATGCAGTGCATTGTACATTGAAATAATTACCTGGAAGTTACATGGAAAGAAGTTTCCATGTTTTTCTCCGATTGACGTCTGGTAGTACTGGTGCTGTTTAAGGGTGTCCTCCAAGATGTAGCTTCCGTTGCCATTGATCGCTCGTCTTGTATCATTGATTTGGAACGCGCATTTTTCGTTTATTAATTTTGGCAATCAAGTCCGGCAGTTTGTGAGGCTTTCAGTCGAGGGATTGTTTTAAGCGATTGTTCATGGACTAGGAGTTATTGTTGATCCATTGCTCGGTGACAGTTTCGTTTTGTAGTGGGAGATTTTTTTTTTATCCAAAAGTGGGTTTAAACGGGTTTGGAAATAACATTTAAAATGTGGATATTTGTTCAGGTAGGAATCCAAGTCGACCAGTTTTGAATCGATGAAAAAGAGCCATCGCCGTTTATTACGACATTTTGTCCAAATATTGAAGACACTACAAACTCCATGTCCATTTTGCTGCATCCCTCATTGCTTTTAAGTATCGGCGGACGCCGTCTTGTAAGTGTTTTGTACAAAGTTATTGAACTGGATTTTCGAACACAATTTGGATGGCTTTTTTGATTGCTTTCTCTTCATAAATACGAATATCTACTTTTAGTCCGGAAGGAAATCTTAGTTTTGAATTTATTTAATGATTAAAAATTGGTAATATGAATCGGAATTTCCCTCCCAGTGTAATAAGGTTGGACAGAGGAAAATGGGATTTTGGAGTGTATCGCACTTTACAATTTTCCTGTTTTTGTATGTATCTGTGGTTACGAAGAGTTTGTAAACTATGTTCACTATCACAGATTGAAGATGAGTTTCATTTTATTTTAATCTGTCCATTTTATAAGGAAATAAGAAAGTTGTATGTAAAAAAATATTATTATGAAAAGCCTTCTGTTTTTAAACTTATTTAAATACTTTCAACAAAGTATATCAAAGAGTTGTGCAATTTGGGAAAATACCTATATAAATGCTCAAAATTACGATAAAATTATAATTAGTTTTTGTTTTGATAATATACTCTTCATTATCCTGTTTACTTCTGTCTTGTACATTTTGCAGACTGCTATGTGCACACGCAGTCTAATACAAGATTATGATGGTCTTTCATATGTTTGTTCACTTATGTATATATGTTAAACCTATGAGTCGTATGGTTCTTGGTAGGCTAATAAGCAATACAATACAATACGAAGCATGGTCCAGTGTTGAATGTTCTATCGATGCCAATGACACTGCCTTTAGGGCCAATACCGTTTGTTATACTTTTATGTTAAATACTGAAATCTGATTGGTTTAGACGCAGTTCATAATCCGTTCTATTACCCTTAGCGTTAGCAACGCACTTAGCAACGGGTAACATTATATAAATAGTGCCTGTTTGGGAGGGTAACAGTTGAAATTGACACCCCTCGAAAACCATTGTCAACCTCCGCTTCGCGTCGGTTGACAATGGTTTTCTCGGGGTGTCAATTTCAACTGTTATCCTCCCAAACAGGCACTATTTATTTTGTTATACTGAATGTCTTTTTTAAAAATTTTAAGAAAATTTTACTGCTTTTATATAGGAATAACGTGAATTCTACAGCAAACCGTACGCGCATAATTTTCGCGCATGTAACATTTTTTAATGTTACCCGTTGCCAAGTGCGTTGCTAACGCTGAGGGTAATAGTAAATATTATTAACTGCGTCTTAACCAATCAGATTTCAGTATTTAACATGAAAGTATAACAAAAAAAATTGTTACATGTGCGAATATTATGCGCATACGGTTCGCCGTAGAATTCCCGTTATTCCTATGTAAAAGCAGTTAAGTTTTCTTTAAAATTAAGACATTCAGTATAACAAAATAAATAGTGCCTGTTTGGGAGGATAACAGTTGAAATTGACACCCCTCGAAAACCATTGTCAACCTCCGCTTCGCATCGGTTGACAATGGTTTTCTCGGGGTGTTAATTTCAACTGTCACCCTCCCAAACAGGCACTATTTATATATTGTCATTCAGTCCTCTAGCTGTTCATTCGAATAAACAATAACACTTTGTGGTTTATCTGGTGTTTTATTTGTGGTTTATTTGGTGTTATTATTACTTCCCTAATATCATTTCCCCCGTTTTGGCACATTGTAAGGGTTGCGAGGAATTCGTCGGCAATATTGGTGAGTTTGAAATTATTCTGGTTATTTTTGGATATTGAGATGATTAAAACCACAGTATAGGATAGTAAAGTTGTTTACGTCTATAAAAAGATCGCTGCGAACCGAAACAAAAAACTGATTTAGAATGATGTGTGGATTGTTATGTTTTTATCGCTGATTTTGATTGACATTGTACTAATTTATGCCAACATCTAGATCTAGCTTTTTAATTGGTGGTGGTGCATACAGTTTGTAGCTGAAAGTGCTTCACGCATCTATATATATTTACATTTTCCAGTGTCTTTGACTGTGATAACACTACTTATCGATTTTGTACTATATAACCCATAATACAAATGACGCCAAATTGAGGCGCCAGCGGGGTTTGCTTATTCATATTTAAATATTTAATCGTACCATGGCTTAAAATTATATAAATATAAGTAATAAGGAATCATTCTTTGAATATTATGAGGTGATAATTTCGGTCGGGGCATGATCAAATCTATCATAAAGCACTTCGGGCTTTATTGGATTTGATCACGCCCCGACCGAAATTATAACCTCATAATACTCAAAAAATGATTCCTTATTCCTTATTTAATAAATGAACTCATTGTCTCATACGAGTATAACCTGGGTTGGGACAGTTTACGCTTTATGATCCGCGGATTATGAAAAGGCGTAGCTGCAGGTCTGTAGCTCCCGGTCTGAAAAAAATCGGATGGACGACCTTGGAGCTAAAGTGCTTCCCTAGTAAAAATCTGCAATTTACGGCGCACAAAAATCTGCGCTAGTGTTGGACTGATTAATCTTATTTCCGAGCACGTTTTTTATACGGTAGTAAACTAGTATAAGTTTATACTCGTCATTTCAATCTTAAAATTTCTCTTCGGAAAATAATATGGATCAAAACAGTGCAAATATTCAATAAGAAATCGAATAAAAATTTCTAGAAAAGTGTTTCTCTTTCTTTGATAAAAATGTTGATTCTTGTTGTGAAAATATTTCCCCTAAATCCATATCTTTCAAAAAACTACATATATTCTTTGAGTGTGTGTTTTTTTTTTTACCATGCCTCGATATTGTTTCCTGTACACGGAGCACGGGTAGGTCTGATTTGCAGATGAACATCTGTATGCGTAATTTCGAACATTACAATAAGCTAAGATATTTCTGTTGAAGGAAATTACATTCGTAAGATTCGTTTTTCAAAAAAAAAGTTAAGAAACCAATTAAGAAAAAAAGTCGGACACAAATGAATGTGTACAAAAAACCTCAAAGCCCATTAATTTTTAAAGTGTTGTTTTCCGCACCTACGCGGGATGTCATATAGTCATTTTTATATATTATTATCAAGGGTTTTCATATCAATTGCGTATACTGCAAGTATATTTTATATAAAGTTTCTAGTCCACTTGTCAAGAAAAATACTTGTATCCAAATACTTACAAGCACTAGTACTCCACTTTTAAATCTCATTAATCCAAAGCCTATATAGTTGTTTTCAGTTTCGCACTCATTTGGATATGACAGCTATGTAAAAGGAGGTGCAAGGTCGAATAAAAAACTGCTAATTACAAAAATAATCGCAGCAAAAATATTTGTTTTTCATCATTAATTTTTTTTAACGTGTTCATTCATACAATGGTCATTCTATTGAGTTTACTTACCTTTACAAACCAATGCTTAATCATAGAGCTACACGTACAGTAAAATTCTGAATATATGCTTTAAATTGCGCTCCGCGTACAGAATAAAATAATGACAACTAATGATATTCTGAGGAAGTTTTCTACTTTAATTTGCAACTAAAGGTACTGTGATCAAGCTCACAATTGATACCCCCCGCTAAGAAAATCATAACTCATGTATTTTTTCTGTTATAGAAAATATTGGATGAATCTATTTCACCGTCCATTTTCTATAAATAACAACTGCTCTATTCTTTAATAAAACTGTTAATGCTAATATGAGTAAACAAACCAATTTCTATTTTTTAAATTCCATTTTAGTTCAAGTTAACTGTTAATGCATGAGGACATTTGCATCCTTATGTTAAAAAACATGACTCGAATTAAACAAAATTCCACATGTCAAGCAGCCATTTAATATAAAAATTTTGAATTATAAGTATACTGAGCCCGATTTTTTTTTAACAATGACCTTGTACTTCCCCAATTGACCTTCGGTCAAGGTCATGACACACCTTCAGGTTATAAGCAATCTTGATGTGAATTAAGAACTTCCAATATTTGTCCATTAAAAAGATATGGACTGGACATGAATTTTGCACTTTCTGCCATTAACATTGGCCTTGCGCAATTAACCTTGGGTCAAGGTCATGACACACCCTTAGGTCATAAGCAATCTTTGTGTGAAGTAAGAACTTCCAATGTTTCTCCATAAGAAAGATATGGACCGGACACGAATTGAACAGACAGACGGACGGACGGACGGACGGACGGACTGATGGACGGACGGACGGACAAGGTGATTCCTATATACCCCCCCCAAACTTCGTTTGCGGGAGGTATAATGATATCAAACTCCAGGTCAGATTATTCTCTTGAGATATACATTTTCCTCTACATACTTTTTTTTATACTTGTGCCAGTTTAATACCATAACGTACTGAATTGTCAAGGAAGTATTTTATTTTTTTACATTCATTTATCATTTCATTTGATAAAAATCAGAGCTACCTCTTCTATTTGTTCATTTGCTTCGACAAACCACGCTACTTACAACTGTACACTTCCGTTCCTTCAACCTGCATATAGTATATTGTAGCACTGAATGATTTATTTGTGACGTCGTCGTGTCAATAACTGCCGTCAGGTGAGCAAACAATCCAAAAAATCCAAAAAAGCCCAAAGGGTAGAAAAATTTGATTACGCCCCGACCGAAATTATTACCTCATAATATTTAGAGAATGATGCCTTATTTCTTATCTTTATATAATTTCGATTAAAATTTAATTATTTAGTAAGGAAACCCCGATTGCGTCCCAACAATACGTCATTTGAATTTAGTGGACTGAAAAGTACACAATCGATTCGTAGTGTGATCACAGACATAGACACTGGAAAATGTAAATATTTCTGCATATTGAAAATAAACAGAAATATAAAAGTGATCGCGAAAAATGCAAAAATGAAAATAATAGCGAAAGTTACCGGATATTATTTCTTATCAAGGTTAGTTACTGACTGACTACTGTTTTTCCTCGGACTGAAATATCACATTTGTTTATTGTTTTAAACACGTCACGTTACTGCATCACATATCTCTTTGTCTGTTGGTGAGAATAAATATTAGGCAATATGGCCGTCATTGGCCGACGCTTCGCCTACTCATTTCGACATTTCATATTATTTAATACAGAAACTGCATGGCGTAAGTTTTTAAAATATATAAAGAAGTTGCCCTTTGAAATTTTTTGAGGAAATCTTGACAAATCTTGACGCTGCCATTTTATTCTATTCCAGACTCAGCAATGTAACGTACATTCAAAGGGCAGCTACTCTAATTTAAAAGTTATTTTAAATTAATACTACTCCAAATATTTTATGAACTAACGGAACGTGGTTTCTGTATTGAATATGAATATAAATTTTCGAGATGAGTAGGCGAAGCGCCATCCATATTGTTTTATATTATATAGTTCTCACTGGACGGACGAATTATAGCCTGAAGTCACGTGTCATGTTTAAGCCAATGAAAGTGTGACATTTTGACAGTGAATTGGGGAAAACAAACAGTATTACGTGGCTTTGAGAAGGAAATACCAGAGCACGCCAAATTCACAAAAATGAAGTAGACATAGTTTCACAAAAATCAACTAAACATAGCTTTACAGTTTATGTATTAGGTTTATTGGCTTTAAACTAAAGTTTACAATCTGTTAACTATAGTTAAGAACTCTTTGACTATAGTTTTTATCTTTTAACGGTTGTAAACTTTTGTTAACGAATGATAAGCTAAGTTTATATGTCTGCAAATAATGTTTACAATACATTTTGCTGATAAATATAGATTCACATCTGTAAACTATAATTTACATTCGTAAACTAGAGTTGTTAATCATAGTTTTACAATTGTGAGACCATATTTATCTGGTAAACTATATGATTTGCAACCCCAAACGGTTGTTTTCAATTTCATAGTAATTATAGTTTTACACTTCTTAAACATAGATGATCATGTTAACTATGGTTTACAATGTGAAGATAGATTATCGGCATTAAATAAAGTTTCACTGATGATACATTAGGTTTATCGACTGTTAACAATAGTTTACAAACCTTAAACTATGGTTGACTGGTAACTAAAGTTTACGAACCTTAAACTATAGTTAACGATCCAATAACTTCACTGTAGTCTTTAATCTGTAAATCTATATTTAACGGTTGTAAACTATTGTTAACTAATGATAAGCTAAGTTTATCTGTCTGCAAATAACGTTAACAATAGATTTTGCTGAAAAATATAGATTCACATCTGTAAACTATACTTAACATTCGTAATGTTAAGAGTTGTTAATCATAGTTTCACAATCGTGAAATTACATTTATCAGATAAACAATGTTTACCAATTGCAATGGGATTTTTTCAGAGTTAATTATAGTCTTACACTTCTGAAACATCTATAATCGCGTTAACTTTGGTTTACAGATGTAAAATATAGATTAAGAGATCTTCAATATCATAATCAGTTAGATCTTTTTTTTTCCATTTGGTTACAGCAATTGGAACAACAACATTTTCATTTAAAACATTTTAAATCATTTTTCATGGAGTATAATTGTTTTGGACAAAATAGTATATATGGATTAGGATTTTTTTGTAGAATCTTTTGTCTATGTTAGACATATTTTTACAAAAAATGAAAAATTGCCTTTTTTTACACTATTATATTGCATAAAACTTATATCATTGAGGTTGTATTTACATTTGAATTCATCAATACCTAAAAAAAAAAAATTAAATCCTATATGACTTTTACACCGTTCTTGTACCAGGCTTTCATGAAAACATATTTATTTGCTATTTGTATTTTTGAATTGTACCACATTGGAGCATTTAAAGAATAATCTTTTGCCTCTGGATGATCTTAATAGGTAGTAATAAAACAAAACCATGAATGTAACATATCTTTTCGAAAATCATTGTTTAACCTTGTCTAAACATTCGATTACAAAATTATCACTAAAATCAAACAATTCTATGAAAAATCATTTCCATAAATGGTAAAAAAAATCATGTCCATGGTTTGTGTGATTTTGTAAGCCTTTTTATCCATGAACACTTAAGAGATGTTAGAAAATGTTATTATCAACCATTTGCAAACCTCCTGAAAAATGGTCCTGTGTTATTTCTTACCTTTTAACTTTATCAATCTTAAATTTCCACAAAAATTCAAAAATATTATTATTAAGGTATGAAATTGTTTCCTTCTTTGCATTTGGTAGTGAAATAAATGATTTAGTTTTGGAATGAGCAAACTTATTGCCTATTCTAATATGAAGGGCCACAATCTACTAATTACAAACTTTTAATAACAGTAATTCTACCAACGGGTCGAGTAATAATTCGTCGTTTCCGTTGCTCAACCAGAGCTATAATTTTTGGATTTTGTGATTATTTTTCTTATCGAAAATATTATGAAGATTTACCTAGAACTAAATTCCTTAAAGGTTAAATGTTGTTAACCCCTAATCCAATTCCCATCTTGTGTGATGATAAACCTTAACTTATCAGCTTGCTTTTTCATTTCAAACCCGACGTAACTGATATGCAGAATAATTGCATGGGAAGGTGATAAAGTAGTTTCAGGAGAAAAATAAAGCTATTTCCTTTAAAACAATGAACTGTTTCAAGGAGGACAATATGATTATTCCCTGCACAATTCAACAGTTTTCGGGGCATAGGTATAGGAAAATCTTATTTGTGACGTAAGAATTAGAAAACCTATTAAAATGTTAGGAAAATGAAGATGTACATTTATCCAACCTGTTTTTGAAAAAAAAATGCACCAGACATCTATTTGAACCGGGCCCCCTGAATTTGTAGTCAGGTGCCATACCTAACGAGATACTTAGTATCTGGCGCCGGTATGAGGACTTGTCGACACATTTCTACCTCTCTAAATGATCTTCGACCTCAAAGAACACCCAAGTCTTTTCCCATGGGAGGAGTTAAACTGTCAGTTCCAGGGATTGGTCCCGGCACCAAATGGAATGGGATGAGAGAATAATGACGAACCAGACCGGGATTTGTATCCATACCACGTGAATCTTTAGCCAGGTGCTCTACCAACTGAGCGATCGAGCGCCGGTATACGAACCAGTCTGACCGTCTCATTGATTAAATTGTCTAATCTACACTTAATTACTTTATACATATACTAATTAACCACTTTAGTGTAATTGATCCACACTAACTCTAATTACACTTTCTATCATAGTTACATTGTTAAGATTAATCTTTGACAGGTGCCCCTATCTAACCATCACCTGATTTTATGAAAATTACTTTAAATGGACAATGAGAAAAGGTAAGTGATCATTGAGAATCAGGTAATGATAAAATATTTTTAAAACGTCTATAACTACAAGTTACATTTTAAAACTCTATGATACTTAAATTTTATGATTTGTTACAAATTCCAATTGCGAAGATGTTAATTTAACGATACAGGAAAATATGCTATTATTGGATAAAAAAAACTTTTAAAAAAAATATAAACAGCATTCAAGACAAGTTTAATTGCATGAAAAAATAGTCAATCACGAACTTGGTAAAATTAAAACCATGCATTGTGTAAATTTCCCAATGTACATGTGTAGGTAAAATCATTTTAATACTAGCACAGTGAACATTAAGGCAAAAGGGGGCTCTCTGGTGTCAGGAAGAGATACAGTGACCATAGACCAGCCACAGGGAATGCAGCTACCGGAAGTCACAAGTCAGTTTATTGTCAACTTATGGAGGCTGGATGGTCAACAAATTAACCACCAGTTCCATCTTTTTTTTGTAAAAATTTGTAATATTTTAGCTTATTTTTTCAATCTTTATATCAAAGCTCTTTTTGTAGAGGAGATTAGTATAGTCTAAAAATGGTCACGGCCCTCCAGCCCTCTTTAATATCAGATGGTGTTCTTTGTGTGTCACCTAATGAACAGCGGTGTAATTGTCAATCATGCAGTGTATCATTGCTCTTTAATATCAGATGGTGTATTATGTGTGTCACCTAATGAACAGTTGTGTAACTGTCAATCATGCAGTTTATTATTTCTAAGTGGTTCTAAATGGCACAGTGTGCCAGGGGCCCTGGGTTTAAATCCTAAGAACCCTTCTTGACTTCTCTCTTTGTGTTTTCAGTATCAGAGGACTTTAGTAGGCAGCCTTTGTTCAGCAGTGTCAACGTAGAGTCCTCTGGTGCCAACGTCACTGTGGCTGACCAAACTGCAGTTCTCGTCAACTTACGATCTCCTGAAGGTACAAACTTCTGATGATCCACATTTATAGTTTTAAGTAAAGTTACATTACTTATTTCTTATTTAAACTTTTGCATTTAGTTTTGTGAATGAGTTTACCTTGTGCTGTGAATGGGTTTACCTTGTGTTGTGAATGGGTGTAGTTTGTTACCCTTGCTGCTTTTTTGTAGATATTGATATTGTTTGTTTTGTTTTGTGGGGTTTTTTTTGTTGAATACAAATCAAGTTATGTATTATTGATTTTATTAAATTTTGTTTTAAATTTTTTTAAAATTTGAGGACATTAAATTGTTGGGGTTTTTGTTGACTCAGGAATCAGTGATGAGTTTAAGCTTACCAGATTTTAGTGGAATTTTAGTGCTTGATTTACTGTATCAAAATTCTCAATTATTTGAAGGTTTCTGCTTTTGGTACATATGCCAAAGTAAATCAAATCTTTCCGTTTTATAATATTTGAACACCTGTTGAGCAAAATAGATCTAAATATTAAGTGGAGAAAAGAATGAACTATTTTCAATTTATTTAGTTTATAGCTCACCTGAGCCAATGGCTCAAGTGAACTTGTCTGTCGTTGTTGTTGTCGTAAACCTTCTCTAGAACCACTCAGTTGATTTCAAACAACTTTTTAAAAAAACAACACTGGTTGACGGTAGTCAAGTTGGTTCAAATGAAGCACCACGACCTTTTCAAAAGGGAGATCATTTAGATTTGTTAATATGTGTACGTATTTTTCATAAATCTTCTCACAAAAACCATTTGGCCAGAAATGCTCAAACGTGTGTAAGCATCCTCAGGTAGTGTAGATTCAAATTTGTTCAATCATGGTTCCCAGAGGTAGGGTGGGACTACAAAGGGGGTGAAGTTTTACATAGTAATATCTAGAGAAAATCTTTGAAAATCTTCTTCTTTTTAACTAATTGGCTAGAAAAGAACTTGTATTTAAGCATCCTTAGGTAGTGTAGATTTAAGTTTGTTCAAATCATGATCCCCCAAGATAGAGTGGGACCACAATAGTGAATGAAGTTTTACATAGTAATATAAAGAAAATCTTCAAAAATCTACCTCTTTAAAATTAATTGGCAAGAAAAGCTGGAACTTGTATTGAAGCATCCATAGGTTGTGTCTATTTTAGTTTGTTCAAATCACGATCCC
The DNA here is from genome assembly GCF_025612915.1 of Magallana angulata. Lineage (NCBI taxonomy): Eukaryota > Metazoa > Mollusca > Bivalvia > Ostreida > Ostreidae > Magallana > Magallana angulata. Next base: position 1,115,750 of record NC_069113.1, on the reverse strand, counting down.
CGGGGGTATGGTGGGGCCACAATGAGGGGATGAAGTTTTACATACTAAAATATAAAGAAAATCTTTAAAAATCTTCTTCTTTAAAACCCATCAGCCAGAAAAGCTGAAACTTGTATGGGAGTATCTAGCAGGTAGTGTAGATTTTAGTTTGTTCAAGTCATGATTCCCGGGATAGGTGGATCTCAAATTTATACATAGAAAGATAAAGAGAAAAATCTTTTAAAACTTTCTGGAAAAGCATTCAGCCATTCATGACTTTTGTTGCTCAGTTGAGGGATATGGCCCTGGGCCTCTTGTTTGCAGAAGCTTTGAAATCACAATCTTGAAAATCCATATTAATGCAAAATGAATACTCTTTGAGAATTACATCAATCTAAGAAAATCAATGGTTTTATTTTTAAAAAGCTTCAAGAGCTATCTGGGTTTTTTTTTATCACCAAAAGGTATCTGAAACAAGTGTACAAACTACTTTTTAAGGCAAATTTACTGCAGATCTATTGAAGGGCCTAAATATAATTTTATATTATATTCTATGTTATTACGGTAAACTATGTTATTGGAGGTGGTACATATGTAAATAGTTATGGTTATATTGTAGAGTACAAATTCCAATTATTCCAGCCTGATATTTCCACTTTGATTTTGAGTATTAATTTCCTTCTCTACCTTTTATATTTCAGAGGCTCAAAATCCAACCACAGACAGCCTCCTCCCCACAGACCAGAGTTCTCTCTCTTCTCCTGTTAGTGTGACAGGGGGTACATCATCAGGGGACACAAATCTTCACTTCCTTGTTCATGAGCAAGGGAAGTACATTCAGATAGGCCAGTGTTGTGTGATTGTTGAGATGCATGTCAACGACCAAACGATGGAGAGACTCAAAGCCCAGGGCACCTTAGAAGGTCAGAACCACTGTCTTCTCATGGTTTGTTCTAGTTACAACTTCCATCAATTTTAACAAATTAAGTGAAAAAAACACTTACCTGTCAAAGTAGTAAATTTTAAATTGATATAAGGGAAAAACTTCAGGAATTTTTATTCACGTCATCTTTTTTAACCCAGAAAAACGATACAGATTTCTTTTAAAGATTTATAATGGCAAAAATGGCATCATTCTCGGATGTTTAACGCCGCAAACAAATTTTGGGAGTTGATTCTCTGTGCACTTACTCGCTGTGATATAGAGTGGACGTGTGGACCCATTAGAGTAATAAATCCAAACTAATATTATCTATCTGATACAGCTGTGCCTGAGAAACAAAGTATTTTAAATTTCTTTGGCCTATTGACTAGTTTTTGACAAGTTTTTGTTTTCTTTTAGTTGAGTCACAAATTTGTGCCTCTCTGGTGACAATGAGGTGGAGAGGCCTTGAGTTAGATGAGACGAAATTGAGGACCAAAATCAAAGTCCAGCTGACAGAGAACCTCCTTGACCTTGAGAGAGCGATCCCCCAGGATTTGATGGCCAACCATTGTGACAAGTGTCAGCAGCTTGTGACCTTTCTCCTGAATGAATTCAGGGGTTATCTAACCGACGTGTCACTTGGGTGCATTCAACTGGCATTGGTCTTTAGGAACAAAGAAGACTTTCAGAGAGGCAGATCTCCTGAGGCAATCTCAAAAATTAAGATCTTCCTTGACAAATTACTTTTGACAGAGAAAAATCCTCCGATTTTTGGGAGTGTGAGATTTTCTTTGACTCTCCCAGGAAAAGAGGGTTTCACAAACAAAAATGACACCATCGTTTACAACAGGTTGTTACATACTCTTTACACTCATTACAAATGACTGGTTCATTGACATGAAAACTATAATCTCATTACCTTTGCTCATACTATTTGGGTTTTTTTTACAGAGAGATTGAAAAGACACATGTGTCTGAAAAATCAGCAGGTAATTTTGAAACATTTAATGAATTCATAAACGAGGTTCTATTCTAAAATAGTAAAATTTAAATGTGTATGAATTACAAAAACATTTGGAATGGTCATTTGCTAGGGAGAGGGTATTAATCAAAGTATACATAGAGTATACGTCGATCTTGAGTAAATATCTATTCATAAAAAAATGCATTTAGTAAACGAAATCTTATCCGCTAAATGTGAAGAATATCTCAACATTATTCAGAGACTCCTTCAATCTGTGAATACGAAAGAACTTCGATAGGCGGTCAATCTGGGGTCATTACGGTAGACGAGTTTACTCGCCAGATCCTACAGATCAATGATTTCCTCAGAAATGAATTAGTCCACAGTTTACGTAATGTCATAACCAAAGAATCAGAAGGCATTGAAAAGAGAATCTTGGAGAATATTTCTAAAATACTTGATAGAAAAATCCATCCATCACCGGAATTGGAAAATCTAAATGTTCCGGGAGACAGAAGTAACAGGGTAAGTAATTTTTGAGGATTTTATGAGTTTTGGGAAAGTTTTTTTTCCTGATAAATGTTAACGATATAAAGTGCACATTTGGAATTTATTTTTATGATACATAATATGTTTAGTTTCGTTTGTCAGAATCGGATACTGTTTTTTCTCAAATGAACTGATATATTTATATTAGGACTCTGGATGCGGACGTTCAATAAGTCCTTGCCTTTCTCCAATGAGTGACCCCACCCAATTGGACATCACAAATTTTGAAAGGTTGTTAACTTTACTAAGAAGAAATGAGAAATTTAATGAATATTTTTTCAAAAATTCAGAAATTAAGAAGCGGATGGAGTTTTTTTTTATGAATTTATTTCAGACACAAAAAGGAAGATCGGGAGAATAAAGGCACTGAAACACCTGGTATTCAAGAAAAACAAGATGGAAATGGTAATGTCATAAAAAGTTATACTATTTATTCTAATAATGGTCATACCAATCATGGTATTAACGATGGAATATACATGTACATTCATATAGAAACATACAAACTTATCTTTAGATAATGTGTCCTTTAGATGTCCTAAGACGAAAACACAATGCTCAATTTCTCTCAGATTTATGGATTAAATTCGAGAGGAATAGAGTATTGTGTTATCGTCTGCTAAAAACTTGTTAAGGTCTTCCGTTTCCAACGGAAGACCTTGTACTGATTCTGTTGGAAATTCTTCATTATTATTTTTAGGGTCTTCCGTTTCCAACGGAAGACCCTCTTGTTAAGGTCTTCCGTTTCCAACGGAAGACCTTATTGTTTTTGCTTTGTTTCTTTTTCCCTATTATTATTTTTCTTTTTTTTCTTACAAATTTGTCCGCGCGACATCTCGAAAATGGCTTGGCCGATTTTCTTGAAACTTTCAGATCTGATAGATATTAATCTGAACCTTATTGGAAATTTTTTATTTTGATGACGTCATTTCCGTTTTAGAGATATTGACGTTTTAGCGATTTTTAGAGTGTCAGCTTGTCCGTCGAACTCCTCCTAAACGATAAAAGATATCAAATTCAAATTTTCAGGAATTGTAGACGAATGATAGTAGTTTTGTCTAAAGTGAGCCATTTATGTTTGGCACAAAAGGCGCCGAAGCTCGCCTGGACCCGAAAATTGAGACATAAAAAATGTAGTGATTTTTCTTGGTTTTCTTTAATTATCTCTTTTCTTGAAAATATTTTGTTAAAACATGTAGAACAATTAAAATTTATTTTTTCAAGAGCTTTCATTTGAGATCAAGAAGAAGGGGCTGGCCCTTCAAATTAGGGGCTGATAAGGCTCTAAAGTCTTTTGATGATAACTTTTTAATGTGAAATATTTTGTGATACATTATAGAAGCAATTATGATTATTCTAACGTTATTTACCTATACATGGCAATCATTTACTCCTGTATGACGTAATTAGGGATTTTAAGGGGCCAGAAGTCCAAAACTTTGATGCTCAGTATCTCTAAATGGAGGAAAATTTTGATAAGCAATATTGAACAAAAGATGCTCAAAATATTGAGCTTATCAATATGCAACAAAAATTTCTTTGTTATGCAGTCCCTGAAAGGAGTTACAGGGTCGGCCCCTAAAACGACCCTCTCCAGATATCTCCTGAACGGTACAGAATTTCTAAATACTTGATGAACAAAATGTGTTTGAATTGACAAGAGCTTTCATTTGAAATCAAGAAAAAGGGGCTGGCCCTTCAAATTAGGGGCTGAGGGGGCTATAAAGTCTTTTGATGATAACTTTTTACTGTAAAATATTTTGTGATACGTCATAGAAGCAGTTTTGTTTATTCTAACGTTATTCACCTATACATGGCAATCGTTTACTCCTATATTATGTAATTAGGGATTTTAAGGGGCCAGAAGTCCAAAACTTTGATGCTCAATATATCTAAATGGAGGAAAATTTTGATAAGCAATATTGAACAAAAGATGCTCAAAATATTGAGCTAATCATTATGCAACAAAAATTTCTTTGTTATGCAGTCCCTGAAAGGAGTTACAGGGTCGGCCCCTAAAACGACCCTCTCCAGATATCTCCTGAACAGTACAGAATTTCTAAACACTTGTTGAACAAAATGTGTTTGAATTGACAAGAGCTTTCATTTGAGATCAAGAAAAAAGGGGCTGGCCCTTCAAATTAGGGGCTGAGGGGCTCTAAAGTCTTTTGATGATAACTTTTTACTGTAAAATATTTTGTGATACCTTATAAAAACAATTCTGTTTATCCTAACGTTATTCACCTATATATGGCAATCATTTACTCCTATATTACGTAACAATAGATTTAAAGGGGCCAGAAGTCGATTTTTGAACAAAAGATGCCAAAAAAATTAAGCTTAACAATATGCAACCATATTTTCTGTGCGATGCGGTCCTTTAAAGGAGTTACAGGGTCGGCCCCTAAATCGACCCTCTCCAGATATCTCCAGAACGGTACAGAATTTCTAATTTCTTGTTGAACAAAATGTGTTTGAATTGACAAACACATTCTTATGACATCATGAAAAGGGGCTGGTCCTTCAAACAAGGGGCTGAGGGGGCTCTAAAGACTTTTAATGATAAATATTTACTGCGAAATATTTTTTGATCCGTTATAGAGGCAATTATGTTTATTCTAACGTTATTTACCTATACATGGCAATCATTTACTCCTACGTTACGTAATTAGGGATTTTAAGGGGCCAGAAGTCCAAAACTCTGATCCTCTATATCTCAAAATGGAGGTCAATTCCGAAAAGCAGTATTTAACAAAAGATACTGAAAATAATGTGCTGAACAATGTACATCCATATATTGTTTGTTATTTGGACCCTAAATGGAGTTTAGGACCAGATATAAAAACCATTTTTCACATATATCTCAAAACGATAACCAATTTCTAAACATTTATTAGCAGTACACAAAAATACCTTTTAACTAAAATGAATGAAAAGGAGCTGATCCCTCAAAAAAGGGACACAAAAGGGGTAGATAGTCTTTCACCCATTACTCTTGAACCCCGCTTCCATTTCCAGATACGTTTCGTTGACGAAGATCAAGAGCAAGGTCATTCCGTATTCTAAAAATCGGACGGAAGACCTCCTCGTTGCTCGCAACGAGATCGTGTCTAGTTTTTCTACTGTTTCTTTCTATTATTATTATTCTTAACATTCTTTTTCTGCCTTCTTTAAAGATTTATTTCTCGAAAACTATTCGCCTGATTTGCACGAAATTTTCCGGACTTATAGGACATCGGAGGGGATAAATGTTTATAGTTAAATTTTTTGTTGACGTCACTTCCGGTTTCAGATATTGACGATTTTATAAATTTTTAAGGGTCATTTTGTCCACGCATCTCCTCCGAAACTAATCAAGATAGAAGCTTTAAATTTTCAGGGATTGTAGATGAATGTCTGTAGATGTACCCCCATGCTTTCAATTATGAAAATTGCTCAAGGCCTTAAAGCTCGCCTGGACCTGAAAATTAGCATCAAATTTGTTCACGACATTTTTGCACATTTTCCGTTATACCTTTTGATGTATAAATATGTTGTTAAAACATGTAATGCAAGAGTTGTTTCAATTTCCACGAGCTTTCATTTGATATCAAGAAAAAGGGCTGGCCCCTCAAATTAGGGGTCAAGAGGGCTTTAAAGTTTTCTTACCATAACGCTTTACTGAATAATAATTTGTTATTAATTATAGAAGCAAAAATGTTCATTGTACAGCTGTTTATCTATAAAGTACCATACTTTAGTCATATGTTACGTAATTAGGGGTTTCCAGGGCCCAGAAGTTCAAAACTTTGATGATTTATATCTGAAAAAGGAGAAATATTTTGAAAAGCATTGTAGAACAAAAGTTGCTCAAATAATTTTCTGTACAATATGCTAACTTAAATTTTTTTATTTTATGACCCCATTTAGGAGATAAAGGGCCGGCCCCTAAAACACATTTGTACAGATATCTTAAGAACTGTTAACATTTCGTGAACATTTGTTGAACAAAATATGTTTATATTTGCGAGACCTTTAATTTGACATCAAGAAAAAGGGGCCGGCATCTCAAATCAGGGGTCAAGAGGGGTCTAAAATCTTCTTATGATAACTCTTTACTGAATAATAATTTGTTATTGATTATAGAAGCAAAAATGTTTATTGTACGGGTGTTCATCTATACATTACCATACCTAAGTATTATGTAATAAGGTGTTTCAAGGGGCCAGAATTCAAAACTTTGATCATTAATATTTGACGGCCCCTAAAACACAGTTGTTTAGATATCTCGATAACGGTTTATAATTTACGATTACTTGTAGAACAAAATATGTTTATATTAGCGAGACCTTTTATTTGATATCAAGAAAAGGGGGCTGACCCCTCAAATTAGGGGCCAGAAGGGCTATTAAGTCTTTTAATAATAACTATTTTCTGACCAATAATTTGATATAAATCGTAAATCAACAAGGAAGCTTTTATTAAGCTTAATGTCAAACTGAAATCCGTTTTAAAATCGGACGATGCATAACAAAAATATTTAAAAATTGAGTTTTCCGGAAATTTTGATTCCACGTCCTTGGTTGAGAAAATAGTGTTATGTTCAAAGTAAAATTAACTCGTACCTAAAATAATTTGGAAATTGTGAATTTGTTCTTGAACACATTCGGGATTTTTTTTTATTAAGTCGTTCCAGAAATTGTAAAGGTTTTTGTTAATTCGTTCCTGAGTTCATTCAGATATAGTTAAGTCGTACTGAGAATTATTCCATATTTTTAAAATATTTTTTTTTAATTTTCCCTTGTAGTTGGTTTGTAAAACTCTGCTTCTTACAGCAACTTCTAGCTTTACTCTCGACACTAACGGAAGACCCACTCGTTGCTTTGCAACGAGCTTTGCTCTAGTTCTTCTTCTTTTTCTTCTAGACGTTTCTTTAAACTGTAATATCTCGCTTGTTTGTCGTTAGATTTTATTCAAATTTTCAGGGTTTATTGGAAATGACTTACTATATAGCTTACTATAGCACAAAAGATTGTGAAATTGCTACTTCCGGTTTTGAGTTATTCCCCTTTGAATATTTTTTTAGTGGGTCTCGTGTACCTGCAAAGGCTCCGAGTTGATCCGTAGCAAGTAGTTTAATTTACAAATCTTTAATGTAGACATCTTGAACGTTGTCCTCCTAGTTTTACATGTTTGATTAACCCACGTTTACTTCTTAAAAAATTAGATCGAAATTTATGTTTCAAAAAATGTTAAATTTTGCTTATATCTTTGCTCAATAACTTTTTAGTTGTAATTTTTTTCTAGTCACATATAGAACAAAAGTTGTGCAGAATATTAAGAGCTTTCATTTGATACCATAAAAAAGGGGCTAGCCCCTAAAATGAGGGGTCTAGATCCCTTAAAAGTATTTGCCTCATAACTCTAAAACGGTAAATTTTTCGATATGGGCGTCGCTGCAAAAAATGTTGTTTGTGACTTTATTGATCTCATAAAACTGTTTTTGTGTTCCGATATTGCATAATATGAGGGTAAAAAGTAATACGTGTTGACCAGTACCCGCGGCAATTTGGCCAAGTTAACGAAACTCTCCCTCGCCCGCGGCCGAGAAAATCGGTAACCATGGTCGCGGCTGGGCTACCTAGCTAGCGGTCAGCGGTTATTTAATACACGAGAGTTGCGTCTCTCAAATATGAGTTTATTTAGCCGCAAACTCAAGAATTGTTTTAGTTTTGATTACACATAAAAGCTTATGGACTAAACGATTAGGTGTCATTTCAGAAATCGTTCAGTTAATTAATAAAAGCTATGTCATTTTCAATCTAAAGCAATATCAGACATAGATCAATTGTGGGTTTCAAGTTTAGAATAAAGAACTTCTATTTGATAGAATATGGTCATTATACTGCAAATTTTCAAATCTTCCTGGGTTCTGAGCTGTGCGTGTCTGTGCGTTGTAACTTTACGTAAACTATCCTTCATCCACGGTCGAGGAGATCAGCCACGGCTGCACTACCTAGCGGTTAGCGGTTATCTAATACACAAGTTTCGCACACCGCGACGCACACTTAGATGAATATGAACGTGTTAGAGTTTATATAGCCGTAAATACAAGAACTGTTTTAAATTTATGTTATAAAAGTTTGTCCATCCAGTATTTATCTTATTAAAAATTTGAGTGTAAGTGAATATTAATGAACGATATTACTCCAAATCGGAAACATCGTCAGACATAAATTAATGGTTGGTTTGTATATCTAAAAAAAATTTAACCCCCCCCCCCAGCCCCCCCCCCCCCCCCCCCCACAAATATTAAATGATGATCATCCCTCGCACATGGCCGAGGAGATCCAGCGCGAGTGCACAAGTGATCCGCGGTCGGCTCGTGTTCTTCTATACGTACCTTATCACGCGTTCATGTTTCATATTTTGTACGGACAGAACTATATTTTATTGTGTTTTCAACTATTATATAGGTTTAAGATGAAAAGATAAATTTATTTTACTTGTACAGTTGATTAAGCATTGATTTAATTATACGATAGCGTACAAGGTAGTTTAAAAATCAAATCAAATTATAATCAAAGTTCCATGTTACATGTTTGCGGTAGGTGCTAGCACGATAAAATAATGTCCTGAATTGTCCAGAATTGAGGCATTTGATGATTATTTTAAGATTATTCACAAGAGTTTTAAACAACTTAAGATTAGGTTCTATCGGTCACATATTAATCGCTCTGTAGTCTTTTCTACATGGTTGCTCGTTTCGGTGTGGAAGCGAACTCATTGCTGCGTCCCCCCTCCTCCCGCCCCGCTGACAAGTGCTCGCGCTGGATTTTTTTTAAATTGCCGAAAAGATCCCCAGAACTGTCGAAAATCATTTTTGGTGACTTTTTCTTATGTGTAACATTTTCTCCTCAACGTGTTTCATTTTCCCACCCGTTTGTTAATTCGGTCAGTCTGTGTTAATTCAATCCCCACGTGCGACCGAAGATTCTCAGAACATATGTAATTGAGTAACAGTTGGAAGGGTGCTTTTATAAACAAAAAGACTATTATTCGAAGTCAATCATCTTCACATTGAAGATGTAAAATCGTAACCTGAGAATGTGGCTAATAAATTAACCTGTTAAACACGCTAAACTTCTATAGTTATGAACAGAATAGTTCATCATGTATTATAATCAAAAGTTTGAAGTCAAAGGAAATTTTGTTCTTGGGAAGTACGACTACATTATGCAATGCAGTCGATCGCCATAGAAATCATCAAAGTACTGCAAGTGTCGACAGATTTCTTATTTCTTTTAAAGACCATGATAATTCACTTGACTTGCAGACTATAATATAGCGACATATTTGCCTCCCAGATATATATGCGCTTCTCAAAGTTACACTTAAGTGAGATAGATGTGAGTTATTGGGGATTTTATTTATTGCTAATTGTATGAAAATTGATTAAAAAAAAACAACTTTTAATTGAAGTTGTGTATTATGAGGTTGTAATGCAACTTAACTTACTTACAAGGTTAGCTACAGCCAGTGGAATACTAATTTTAGCTGAACAATGAATACCCAATATATTAAAATACAAGATAAATAGTTTCCAGAACTAAAATACTATGCATGTGTATATGAAAGTTGCACCCTAATTTGTATGGCTGAAGGTGGGGAGGTAAAGGTGTATCGATGTACATACAATGTATGACTGCATATACAGATTCCGGACCGCGGGTACAGACGATACCCATGATAGTCCTTTAATACATCAATGCGCAGTTTGATCTAGAAACTGACCAGTTTCATAACTTCTTCGAATTTCTCTTACACGGACTGTCTAATTCCTTCCCAGAATTCCAATTTACGCAAGCGCAATTGAAGTTTTTTTTTCAATTTATTTAGTCAACCCACTGACATAAAAATAAAGATTTTGCATATTATTACATTGTCGAGAAAAATAATATTCATTTCTGTTAATAAGGTTATTTAATTCACGTTACATAGCGGTGTCTCTATGAAACAGCACCATCTGGTGTAAAATTTAGATGCTCGCTTTTGCATAAATTCTCCCGCTGATCTTTTTCTTTAGCTGATTATATATTATTTTGAATGTCCAAGTCTACTCGTATCACTAAATAATATCGGACGACACACATTTCCCTGTAGAAAAGTTCAGGGAAGCCATCAATCTTGACTAATTACTAAATTTTGTCAGCACGTAATAATTCTACAACTTGCACATAGTCTTCAAAAATTTAGAAAGATTTAAATAAAGAAGTTATCCAATAGAAAAGGTTACGTGTTTTGTAGGCAGGTTCGGTTTAAAAAAATACAATTCCTGATATGAATCATGAGTACATACTGTTTATAACAATGCTTGCTACCCTTTGAAAATTTAACTCGCCATTAAACATCTCATTTTTTAAAGAACTTTTGAAACGATTACACAAACTGTGTTCGACAAATAGTTTTCCTAAAACATTTTCTTCCTTTCTTTTTCAAAACACGTCTTATATACAGGCTTTCAATCACAACACATTTTTATAACAAAAGCAGAACTGAAAGTTTAGTCATTATAATCGTTTGACACCATATCACACATATTTTCAACCCGCAGCAACAACGGAAGACCTACTCGTGGCTTTGCCACGAGCTCTGCTCTAGTTATTTCTATATCGTTACCTATGCCAAGGATTTATTTGCTTTTACATAAATATATTTGACTTGCACTTTGCTCAAGCGAAGAGTTTATCTGTGTAGTCCGTAAATATATGGATCGACCATATGAAAGAACTATGCATACATTTGTATAATGTGAAATAATTGATATGTAATTGTTTTGTTGTTTTTTTTACAAACCATGCGGCCACCGATTTCTTTGAATCAGACACCGGGAACAAATGGCAAGCTTCAAACGTTGGAAAAGAAGTAAGGTTATGTTATATTTCTTTACAAAAATTTCTTTCTTTACCGATAGAAATACATGTATTCAATTATTGGAAAAAATCATATGTATATAGAGAATACATATAAAATGGTTCGGATTGGTGTCTCTATTTTGCTTGATGAGTAATTTCCCATTTTGTTGCAATGCAAATATATTCAGTCGGATCAGAACTTTGGAAATGTAACATGAACGTCGTTGGAATTGCTTGAATTTTATAAAATAAAAAAATTAGCCTTAAATATTCAGATGTTTGTATATATTTTTAAAAAGAGAGCAAAACTTTGAGTAAGTCAAATGTATATATGTAATGTGATGAATTGGCATCAATTTTAACCAAATTTTTCAATAGAAATAAAGATCATTTTGTTAAAATTATGTATATATTTATTTATTCCACAGATTAAAGTTACAATTGTATGTATTATGAATATTATTTGCTTGTTTTGATTATATAACATATGTTTGTCTTAAACAGATTTAGTGGCATGCTAGAACTAACCATAAACGTTTAATGCAATATGAATAGTTATATCATTTAACGCAACACATTGAGGAAAACACTCAAGAATATTGAAATTGTAGTTTAGTTTTCTAAGTTTTCTGAATAACGAAACTTATATTTGTACGCATGAGATATCACAAACTGTTTTAAAAGAATGTTTACTTAGAATGTTGAAGCAAAGAATGGTTTAATAACTTTATTTCAGTCATACATTCACTGTTTTACTGATACAATTACCCCAAAACGTATATTAACAAATACCTTATTTGCCTCTATTGTGCAAGATCCCTGTTTGAGATAGCAATAAAATAGTAGTAGAAACTTCTGTCTCCTTTTTCAGTATGTAAAATTAAAATTTTTCAACCGTTCTGTAAAACTATATACCCGGATCACTTTCATTTTAACCGGTAAAGATTGTTATGTGTAATTTTATAAAAGGTGATTTTAATCGTGCTGATGAATAAGCATTACAATATTTAAACGGGGGTTACATAACTCTAAAAGTACGAATAATTGGCATTTAATGTTATCCGGGAGTTTGTTTATGAACCATATATTGTGTCCCTCTTGTAACTAGAATGTTACATTAATCAAGATATATTGGTATAGAGGTCCTATACAATATAAAATGTACCCTCTAATTCTGATATTAATGACGTATCTTTAAAAAAAATATATGAAAAAAAAATCCTTCAGTTAACAAATGCGTTTACTTATTTCAATTACTTGACATGTCAATTTAGACGCAGTATGAAGAGGAAAGTGGTCAAGTGGAGGGCGATTTTGTAGATTTTTCGCACTTGTTTGATGCTGTTCTTGGAAAGAGGTATAAGTTCATTTAAATTTATTTCTTGCGTCAAAAATTAAAAATGACGCTGATTTCATGTGAAATATGCACCGATAGCGTAGTCTTAGCTCACAAGCCAAACAAAGGACTATGTGCGGTATGGTCAAATATCTGCCCCCGATTTCAACCAATTTTTAAATAGTATCGTATAAAAATGAAATCTTCACAAATTATTGTAAAAAGGATACCTATAACTTTAATCTTCATTTTAGTCATCATTACTCACTCGTTGTTTAACTATGACGTCACCTAAATGACCTAATTCCCGCAAATTTGCAAACAAATGAAGATATTCTCATTTTTGCTCTATATTTTGCATTCGGAAGTATAGAGCGCAGGTCTGCTCAAGTGCGATTTTAACATATGTTTTTCTTCAGATAGTTATACATATCATACTAAAAAATGGTACTTGAGCAAGCCTGCGCTCGTTGTTTCCCAGTCAAAAAATCATCGGAAAACACCCATATTTTGCCACAAAACATGAATTTATCAAAATAATGCAATATTCATGACGTCATTTCTACATTATGACGTCACTGTAGTGATAACCTTTTTCACCTTTATTTCCAATATGATTTTAACTATCTTTCATCTTATTTTAAAGTTCTTTCTAGAACTTTGATTTTGGGGGGCAAAAATTGCATAAAACCGCACTTAGTCCTTTTCTTGATTTCGATGAGCCATGGCTGACTGGCCAGCCATGAAATAGACAGGCTTACTTTATATTGCTGTTTGACACAACCACCAAACGTCCAAGCTCTTGTTAAAATGTTTCTAAATAGTTTTAAAGACTGATTATTATTTTTCACAATATATCTAATGTGTATGCATTCAAACGAACAGAAAAAAAGAATAAATAAGTTTTTTTAATTTAGGGCTGAAAGTGGTCAAAAGAAATTTGAAGGTAACCTTTACATTCAATCATCTGGTATATATCTTTTAAAAATGAAAAACAGTTGAAATACAATGTATGTTAAACCCCCAAAATAAACAATTAACGATCAATGCATAACTTGAAAATGTAAAACAAGCTTATATGGGGTTTCAAGTCTTGCATAAATAAATCTAGTATACTTTTTATGTCAACAGTAGTTTCCAAGACAACCTACAGTAATCTAATAAAAAAACAAGATTAACAATACGAACCAGAAAAAAAAATAATATAAACAAACCATTGTTGATTTTTAAAGAAATTATAATGGTGACATTTTGATATCATACAACAAATGAATAATAAAACATTGATATATGGGCATTATAGAGAAATTGTTTGAAGATAAAAATGTCTTTTATAAAAGTGATAGGTTATAAGCGTAGGTATATAATATTATAGATATATGTTGTTAGAGCATCATGAAACACTAAAAGAAATATGGGGAGAGGACTTGCTGAACGTTGTACAACAGGCTTTAGCCAAAGCTGTCCAAGGTTTGACTAGGATTGTAAACATTTCATCAATATCAATTATCATCAGAATCGAATTTAAATTTTGTTGATGTGATGAAATAACAAAAAGTGTTAAAGCTAAGATCAGATTAATAATAGTGTCGCATGCATCATAAAAAACGCACGATTTTATGAATGAACTTAAAATATGTGGTAGTCTACAAGGGTAATTCCTTTGGTGTATTTTTTTTCTCACACAAATGAGAGTTCTTTTGCTATTTTTCACAATCCTAATATCTATTTGAATAGTCTCCAGTGTTTAGTTGCTTCTTAGTTATAGCAATCTCAACAAACATTAAAAAAAAGACGTTGACTTGTAGTCACTAGAGAACTGGATGACGATGAGAAATTGGACGAGTTTTGTACGGTATTGTGTGTAGATGTATCTCACAGTATGGCGGGAGAACCGTTTGAGGAACAGAGGGCAAAAGCCAAGAAAATAATAGAGGGTAAGACCTCTCTGTTACATTAAAGTAGAAAACTTCATTTTAATATAACATAATGAATATGCCCTTAAAAGTACTTTCGAGTCTGTGTCCTACAAAACGGTTTTAATGACCATCAATATTTATTAAATTTCAGCGTGTCTGGGTTATATTGGCTTGGTCTCCATTGGTTCTGAGACAAAGGTGGAACAAGAACTGACCAAGGACAAAACAAGAGCATTAAAAGTCATAGGTAATGATTTTTCACATTGAAATATTTATTTTATATTGACTAATATTGTAGAATAATTGATATCAGCCTATTTTTATCAATCGAGTTAAAATTAGATATTAAAATTAGATCCTTTTATAAAATATTTTAGAATTTCAAATAACCATAATACGTTTTGGTGACCAAGAAAAGGGGCTACAGTCATTTCACTCTTGATCCAAAGACAATTAGCCCCATGTAATAAGTTATGAACTATTTTCGGAGCGCTCTGCTTATGTTTCCTGGGCGCCCGTTATGCATTTCATATTTCATGTAAAATTTAAGCAGTTTCCGTCAGAACACTCTATGCAAAATGTTTTAGAAGGGGTAATAGCTGAGTTGTGTAAAACCGATAAATTTAGTTAAAGAATTAAACAAAAGCAGATTTAATCTTCAGGCTCTACAAAGGCAATACTACTAGTGGTGAGCATTAGTCTTTATTTTTCAGATTGAAGTGAGTTATATTAGATGATACATGCAATGCAGTTCTTAAAGACCATAAATCATTAAACTCACATAAATTAATAATATTTTTAATCATATTGTTTGGGCTCGTATAATATTGTTCAAACAATATTTCATATACCGTATAGAAGATAAAGATTATATATGAATATCTGCATTAGTTGTTCATAGGCTTTTAAAAAGAGGACTTTTTAAAACCCTCCTCTCATTTTTTCCTTCTTTTATTTTTTTTTTAATTTTTTTTTATCTCTGTCAAAAATGAAAAAGAAATTGAACTCAAGTATACATTTTACATGTCAATGTATATTTTAATCGGTTTAATACTTTCGAAAGAACAAAACTTTTTGAAAAGTTGATAATGAAAACAATGAATTATACTCATTTGATATGCCTTCCAAAAAAAGAGCGATTATGAGATTACATGCAGTTAAATACTTAATGGTTACAGATCAGCTAAATATCAATCAGCTTCATTCCTCATCTAGTAGTCCAGTGATACAAGGAATATTCACAGTTCTTCAACTTTTAAACGGCACAGGTAAGAAATCATTTGTTTATTATTGAAATTAAGTGCGACAAATCATTGTTAATTCATTAAAATAATTATGAAACTCATGATAATGCAACAATATAGATTATAGATTACTTAAATGTAATAAATCAATGCCGTCTTTAAAAACGCACAAATTGAAATTCGTACATTTCATTGTTATTTTTAAATGATATTGAAATTAGAAGTACTATAAACTTTGTAGTGAATTAAATTGAATTCACATTTTAGCTCACCGAGACGATATCGGGGGGAGTTTATGCTATACCCCCGGCGTCGGCGTCCGGACCTGGATAAAGTTTTTGTTGCAGGTCCTTTATCTAAGTTATTACTTGTCCTATCTTTACCAAAGTTGCATTGATTGTGTATCTGGACCTACTTATGGACCTGAAAGACTTGGATGCTGAATCTGGGCCATGAATTTCAGATGCTCTAGGTTGTTAAGCTTTTTGTAGCAGGTGCCCTTTGGTGACTACATCTTATTGGTTATCAAGGTCCAATCAAGGATGTATGGGGATTTACCCCGGGTTGCATTCCATACACCCTGAGGCCGCAGCGTCAGATAGAGAGAGTGATCTTGATTATCTAGATGCTTAGACAGGTTTAAGATTTTAGAACAACTTAATTGGGTTTTGCTGTGGGAGCTTGTTATCAAAAGAAGTAAATGCTTCTCATACTAAGAGTAAAACAGTTGATATAACTTTGGATGTGTAAATAGAGATAGCTTCAGATACAGAGTATATCGATGCTGGCGCAGCTAAAGTAGCTTAAGCATGTTTGATTGTTGAAAAATTGCTATTGCTGTCCTTGCTTACTGTAATTGTTCATGTAACTGAATTTGAAACGAAAGGCTAGCTTCAGATATAGAGTCTGATCTTTATAATCAAGAATGCTTAAAAAACCTCACTCAAACGTGATTGATAGATGTATTTGTTATAATCTGATATATCATGATTCCTTTGATATTTTACTGTATGATATAAAACAATTACGTATAATATGAAACAATATGTATCATATGATGATATTTTTTTGTATTATTGCATCAATTCATGTATGGCATAATATGATATTAAATTGTGTCATGTGATACTAAAATGTATGATATTGTATCATATAATACGATATTGTATAAAATAATATGATATTACATCCTATGAAATTGTAATATACATGTATAGTATTGATTGATATAATACAATTTTGTAAAGAATGATATTGTATTTTAGTATATGGTATAATATAAAATTATATAATATAAAATAATACCATGGTTCCTCGTATCATATTGTATCATACAGTACAATTTTGTATGGTACAATATTATATTACAATATTGCAATATATCAACAGATATGATATTGGATCATATAATATGATATTGTATCATTTGAAATGATGCTATATTGTATAATATAATACATTATGATACAATATCATATCTTGATACAATGTCATATCATCATACAATATCATATTCTATCATAATTTTATACGGCACTATATTGTGCCATATAAAATGTAATAATAATATTATATAGTATCATATGATACAATATTGTATTGTTTAGTAGTGTATTGGTAAATATTTTATCATACAATACAGAATAAAATTTACACATAATATGATTATTAAACAACTTTGCATTATGTGATTTCATATACCATTGTGTCAACCGACATTTCAGTATCCAATATTTCTTTGAAGATCATTTAAAAGGTCTTCCGTTGGAAACGGAAGACCTTATTGTTTTTGCTTCGTTTCTTTTCCTCTATAATTATTATTATTAATTTTTTTTTCTGTCACGTTTTCTCAAAAACGCTTCAGCCGATTTTCATGAAACTTTCAGATCTTATTCATGACAAAATTTGTAAGAAAATTACACGAGATTTGTTTGGTCGTCACTTCCGGTACCGAGTTATTAAAGATTTTATGTTTTTGCTTGTTCACAATTTTTCTCAAAAAGACTTCCAGATAGGACTTTCAAATTTTCAGAGAAGGTAGAGAGTAAACGGCCGCAGTGTCCTTTGCATATCCAAACGTCTGCCGTCACTTCCGGTCGTCACCGGAAGGAAATGAAAAACCTTAATTTTTCAATTTTTTGGATTTGAATTTTTTTTATTTTTTCATTCGATAGAGACGCTCTGAAAACTTCTGAGTATGAAATTCGTTTTAAAATCGATCCACGCATTCTTGAGATTTTGGACTCCAAAAATTTTGAAGCGAGGGTCTGCGTAGCTCAGTCGTTAGAGCGGTGGACTTGTGGCCAGGCGACCCAGGTTCAGTCCCTGAGTGCCGAATCTTTTTTCTTTCTTATTTGTGTTTTGATTAATGGTTTTATCTTTAAAATGATGGATTTGAATGTGTTCCGTTTTATTTTTGTCATAAATAAAAAAAAATAGCGGCTTTTTTCAGTACAAATATAGAGCTCTTTTCTGTCAGCAGCTCTCTAAATTCCGACGCTCGTCGCATCGCCGACATCAAAGACATGCCGCCGAAGTGCCCCTGCAGTTCGACCGCATTAGAGTTCGCTGGGTCGCTTTGCCGGCATCAAAGAAAAGCCGCCATCTCAATGACTGTATGCACACAATATTTAGCAATGCACCCACGTTATTCTACTCGGCTTAAAAAGGAGGACTGCTTAGTATTTAATCCCATATATAGATACACACATGCATGTATACATGCGTTTATTGAAATAGGTTGCTTATATATATTGATTTCCTGAACATTATAAAACACTATGTAACCTCCCTCCCTCTCTCTCTCTCTCTCTCTCTCTCTCTCTCTCTCTCTCTCTCTCTCTCTAAAGTACAAATGTTTTAGCATTTGAATAAGAACTAGTACAGGGAACATGGAGTAAATTGGATAGAAGCTAAATGTACATTGGCGTCCAAAATTTATACATAGTTTATATCAAGTTACGGGATAATGTCTATGGATTCAAATAATTTGAATGATTGTCTTCTTACTGATTGGAAGTCAACGCTAAAAAGTCATCTTTATTAAAGATGGTGTACTTTTTCCTTTTTTGTGCATGTCTATATACTGATACAAATCTGTTGCCTGTCTGGGATTAAGAAAAACCTCCTAAGTTTTTACACGTAACTATACAAACGAACGGGTGACTGCAACAAGGTTTAAAAACTGACCACCTGTTTATGAGTGTTTGGGCCTAAGAATAAATAGATGTAAAAAAAAAATCAATAGTTACATCTTTCAAACAACGCTTATACATTGTTCTAACATATGCATTTTATTTATAAATTGTGTAATATGTGATATTTAGAATCTAATGTTCTACGTTTAATTTAGAAGTCACCGACCGACCCCCCCCCCCCCTCCCAATTTATAAAATCATTTAGTTTTTCTGGCCCGATTTTACTTGATCTTTGATCTTGGGCCTTTAATTTCAAATAATTACCATTGTAGATTACTGTAGTAATTACCAGACTAATTCGTTCATTAATAACAGAGTTATGAAGTTTTTGGCATTTGAGTTTCAACTGTCGTGTTTGACATGTACTATAAAAAAAATTCTAAATCCAAAGCCCTTCACTCAATCCTAATGAAAATTCGTGAAAATGAACCTCGGACCCCATTCTTATTGTCTGTGAAATATGCAGCGGATTAAACAATTAAGACGAAATTCCTGAGATTAAACGGCGCTTATTGCCTATACGTGGAAATTAAATTTACACAGTACACCCACCGACCCCCCCTCCCCCTCATTCCTATTCACAAAATCATTTAGATTTTCTGGCCTTATTTTACTAGATCTTTCATCTTGAACCTTTATTTTCAACCTAGTTCAAGTCTAGATTACTGTACTAATGACCAGACCTAAATTCGTTCATTTTCAAGAGAGATATGAATTTTTGGGCATTTGAGTTTCGATTGGCGTGCGTGACATGTACTGTAGAAAAAAATTCTAACTCCCGAGCCCCTTACTCAATCCTAATGAAGTTTTGTGTAAATGTACCTCGGACCCCATTTGTATTGTCTGCCAAATATGCAGCGGATTGAACAATTAAGAAGAAATTCCTGAGATCAAACGGCGAGTATAGCCTGTACGGGGACTTAAAATTTACACAGTACATGGGATGTAAGCAGCCGCGTAATATTTCTGTTGCATGTATATTTCTTGTTTTCCGTTTAATCTGTATCTACGATAGCGTGTGAACTACTTATGAATGTTAGAACTGTGTAAATTACTGTCATCAAATTTTTACCGAATAAATTAACGTGTTTCTGATTTCGTTATTTCTACATTTATTAAGATTTTATCAACCCTGCTGAAATAAAACAGCCAAACATAATAGTAAACGACACAAAAAAAACCTCAACACTGAAATACATGTGTAAAATGCATCAGTCATTGTTTTAGGACTTCCCCTGATTGTTGTTAACTGAATCCGAGATATACACCTCAAAATTCTATTTTCGATTTATTTAAGACGAAAATCAAGCACGGGTCTTTTCACCCCCTCCAGACACAAACACGCATCAATATTTCAAATGACCTCGCACTGTTACCAAACCTGAATAGTCAGACATCTTACACGTTGTTTTTCATCTCATACAAAAACTCAGCTCCTCTCCCGGGCGGAAACGCCCCAAATTCAAAGACAAATTCGGGAATTATTTCGCGTCAGCCATGTTTTGAGACACATGCAAAGGCAATCGCAACTTCTCGGGCCTTTCCGGCAAGCTCGGAAAAACACCTCGAATGTATTAACACCACCGGATGTTAGAATTTTATACAAAATGGAGTCGCTTCCCATTTAATTAAGTATCGGCTAGACAGTGTTGTATGTCGCTTCTGTGCTATATTTTAGGGTATATCATTTACTTTAATGAAGTCTAGCTCACATCTCAACAGATCATACAATGTGTTGTATTTATATCAAGTTTTATAAAAAGGGGGGTTGTCATGGACGCCTAGGTAATACATTCGAGGTGTTTTTCCGAGCTTGCCGGAAAGGCCCGAGAAGTTGCGATTGCTGCAAAGGCTGTGTGTTCTAATCTCGCCGGAGCCAAGATTTGTTCTTTCTCTCTATTTCTTTCTCTCCTTTTTATTTAATTTTCTAACTAAAATATTCAACATAAAAGGGTTGTTGAACTGTAGTACAAGTTGAAAAACACTCTTCAATTAAGATTTAGACAAAAACATCCTTTTATTATTAGGGTCTTCCGTCTTCAGCGGAAGACCCTTCTATTCTTATTGTTATTAGGGTCTTCCGTTCACAAGGGCAGGCCCTCTTTTTTTCTTCGATTTCTTTTTATCACAGGTAATAAGACCTGTTATTAAGTCAAAAGACCTCTGATTTAATATGAAATAAAATGGGGCTGGTCCTTTAAATTAGGGATCCAACGGGGTGTATAATCCTTCATCCATCCCTCTTTTAGATCCCATCTGCATTTCATGATATGTTTCGTTGATGAAGATAAAAGGCAAGGTCATTTCCTCTTCTAAAAATCGGACGGAAGACCTCCTCGTTGCTCGCAACGAGATCGTGTCTAGTTACCTATGATTTTCGTAATATGATTAAGGTGGTCTCGTAAGCTTTGTAATCTCTTATTACATATAATTTAATCTGTAAATTATTGTAACATAGTATTATACTTGCAAATACTCGATTCTTTCACAGTAAGACCTACGAACTACGGTTCTCACCACACAAGGTACCCAAAAATTGTTATAATTTCTGACGGCTTCTTCAACGACTGTTCTCCAGACTCTGAAAAAAAACAGCAGCAATGCAAGAAAGTATGAGGTTTTTTGAAGCCATTTTCCAAGAACATATTCCAAAAATTTATAAAATTGTATGTATTTAATTCAAAATTGCATTGCAGACAACTGAGTTACTGGTATCAGTTTTGGAGGTGTTGGTTGCCATGAGTATACGAGTACCTATCTATTTTGTTCCAGTTGGGAAGAAAATGGAAATGGTTTGTAGCATTCCAAAAGCTTGTGCCCATAAAGACCCTTAATTTCATAAATTTAGTAGTTGTGATCATATGTGCAATAGCTGAACTAAAAACAATCCTAAATAAACCCCTACCAGTTGCCACGTATTTAAAGGCGGCTAGATCTGATAAAACATCATTTGTCAATCCATTGAAAGCTGTTCTTTGTCCTTCTTAGAAACTTTAAAAACGTTTTTAAAAATATGGGCGCCAACATCGGCTCTAATCAAATAAATAACAACCATTGATATTAATCTGTCGTCGTTTTATTAAAAAATGTGATAAAAATAAATTGTTTTTTCTACAGAGTCCTAAGAGCATTAATATTTTGTCAGAGACCCATGAATGGTTCAATAAACTGTCAGTTGTGGACAATGTAGAACTGCTTTTTGATTCTAAAAAACGAGAGGTACTGATACTTTCATATTATCATATTATTGGGTTTTTTCATCTTTCTTTTCAATAATCTTGAAATAAACTGAAGAAAACAACTCTGTTGCAATATTTATACTCAGACGGCCATGGGGAGAGTGATGACAGCAATCATGTCGCCTAATCAACCAGAGACCCCATATAAATCATGGCAGACAATAAAGGAGGAACTATACGAAAACCACACTGGTGTAAGGGAACAATTTGGGTAGACATTATCAATTCATAATATCTAGTTATTTGTCCTCCATTCTTTCATTCATATTTTGAATGTAGTAGTTTTGTCATAACAACACAAAGAAATGTGAATTACAGAAGGAGATGACACATATTGAATGGTTAATAACGGATTCCTTCAAGCGACCCCCTCAAGTCGGAACTCGGGTACGCGTGGCTGGTTTACAGCCACAGACAACGGGAACGATACTTTGTCGTATTGAAGAGCCTAACATAACACTAAGTAAGTTTTCATTTATATAATGTACTTACAAGCAAGACATATTGTTGATTTATCAATTACAATATAAAAATGACACCCTTTCTATAAAATTAAAACATGTCTCTATCATTTATGTTATCACCCAGTTATAAATTTATAGTTAAAGAAAGAACAAAATTATTGCAGTGTTTAGTTTCTAATTTTTAAATACCGGTATTTTTAACAAAAATAATTCTTAAAGGAAACACTCTTAGTTAATTCATCAATTTTAGTATAACTTCATAAAATTACTAGCATGTATTATATGTTTTATTTAGATATACGTATGTATATGATACATGTATGTGTATACTCACAGCTGAAAAGGTTGTAGTTGTCAGAGACACCGGAGAAACTGGCATATTCTCGTGGAGCTTCAATCAGAAAGATTTACTGTTTTATGAACCTTCCAAGTCTTCTGATAGCTCTGAATTTACTGTTGGGTCATTAATTCGTGAAGGTAATTGGCTAAATAAGTGTGTGGAAAAATTAATCATTCCTATAAAAGAATTATTCAATACACGGTATTTTTGTTTTGGAGTTATTCAAGACGTTTATAATGTAATAAAACATTTTAGATGGACATCACATTTGTGGAGACCTAGGAGTGGTAATTGAAAACGAACAAGCAGCATCGGAGGGTTTACCAATTATACTTTGGGTTAAAGACCAAGTCAAGGTTAAAAATCAAAACAAAATCTACAAACATATGTCAACATCATGAAAACAAAGTTTGATGTTTGTGGAAAAAAAACATTTGTGGGATTTTTATTTATGCTAAAAGATGTGCTTATATTCCCCGGCGCTAGTAAATAAAATCCTACCGTCCTTTTTTAGTTGTCAGACATTTTGTCTCATTGTGCAATATCATTGTTTAGATTTATTGTTTGCATATTCAGGTTTGTTGGCGCTCACGGCTTACAACGGATGACAAATGTTGTTTTCGCATGAAATCTATGATAAAACATGCGTAAGTATCAAGTGTCAACTATTGATATGATGGTTGTATTATACTATTTATATATGTATAAGTATCAAAAGTGTCAACTATTGATATGATGGTTGTATTATACTATTTATATATGTATATTGTATTAATAGTTTAACTTCATCTAAATAGATAATCAAAGATATAAAATTTATGTTCCAGGGAATCACCTCTTATAGATTTGACAGGATTGATAGGTAAATTTATCATAAAGATACTAACTATTAGCCAGGAAATTGTATAATTATAAATATTGCCGTTATATAAAGCACTTTTAGTGGTCAAGAACAAAAACAATAAAGATTTATTTTTCACTTTCATCTTTAAGTCATTTGTGCTTGTCGAGTGATTCATATAAACACACACACTTTACCCACCGTGTATGAATAATTCAAAAGAATATCTAAAATAGTTAAGAACTGCAAAATTTGCAGAATAATATACCTGAATGCAACAGGCCTGCCCATGTGATAGAAAAAAGTAAGCTTTTCATTGTTTAGATGGTTTGCATTGGATGCAAAAGTACAACTATTGTAATGTATTTAACTGATATATTTATAGTGTGTTGTTTATGGAACCAGAAAATTGTCGTACACTAGGGCCTTTGGCTTTTGTTAAAAGAAGAGTAACTTATATACTCTGTATAGTATAACTTTCAAAACTGTTTACATTAAATTTATCATACAGCTTCGAAGACTATGGCCTATCATTTGAAGCAAACTTCAAGTTCAGAGGGGACAGTGACTTAGGAACCGAATTCTGATCGTCCACTACTCAGAAATACAGTAAACGAAGAAGAAAAAATAAATGTAATTTTATCTTACGATGCAGAAAATATGTAGAAATTGAGTGTCAGTATTTCTTCAGTAACTGATGACAGAAATCATTCTTGAACTGGAAAAGGTGACATCATGTTTGAGCAATTCATCATCTAACCGTATTTATAAATCTTAATATCATAATTAAATAATTCTCTCTGAATTTATACCTGACATTCTAATGTTGTCATTTTTTAATTTTTTAAGAACTATTCATTTGTTACCAATACAGTGGCATACATCATGTACTTAGTATTTACAAAACTAATACTTTGTAGGTTTGTATAATTCTTATTAGTTACTCACATAACCAGATTTATCACGTCATTCGGTATTTGCGATTTCATGATTGTCCTTAACAATGAGTGTATTTTGCATCATAAGAATAACTGGTTTAAGGTGAAATAACACACCTGGAAAAAGTCACTCAAATTAACCGGGTATTATTTGATAATAAAAGATAAAATGATATATATACTGTACATGTGTCAAATAAGCTATATATTTGCAGTTCGGGGATAAAAAATGAATATCTAAAATAATTATTTCAGTAAGAAACAACAAAAGCCCCTGCGGGATACGAACTCGGGATAAACAGATCACAAGCCCGACACTTTATCCACTCGGCTATGGAGTAATTTACTTGTTGCAGTCGATAAAATTCATTTAATAAAACGAAATGTCGTTTTGATCAGCAGTCAGCCATTTTGTGATGATGTGTTATCCCACCTTAATCTGCATATGTAGCCGAATCATGAGAACTCAAACTCTTAAATCAGTAGCAATTAAAAGCTTCATATTCATGATTGTCGTGTTGTTTCTGTGATTGATTTTTCTGATGAAAAGAATGTTTCTGTTTAATTTGAAATACTTTATATATAAGGTGTTGATATTAGTTCTACTTTTATGTAATATAAATGTACAGATACTTTATTAATGCTTCATTGTAGACAACATATTTTGAGCAAGAAACGGTTTGTTTCAAGCGTCAAAGAAAACAACTGCAAAACAACCACAAACAATGTTTTAATAATTTGAAATGAACAAGAATGAGAGGCAACGCTGTCCTTAAGAATATTTTTCCATGAAATGCAACAATCTGGACTGTTTGAGATGTCACACTATGCCTTTCAATTTTAGTCATTTCAAATTAACGTACATGTAGTTTTATATATATGTTAATCAGAGAAACAAATGGTGTGGGGCTGTTCCTTTAATGCCATTTTTAGGTCACCTGAGTAAACTCAGGTGACCTATTGATATCTGTTTTCGTCCGTCGTCGTGCGACGTGTGTCGTGCGTTAACAATTTTACATTTTTAACTTGTTCTTAAAAACTACAAGGCTGATTGTTAACATTTTTAATGTGAGGCATCTCTATGGTAAGAGGAATCTAAATTATGAAATTCATGGCTCTACCACCCCGGGGCGCCACATGTTGGGGGACAAATATGCTATAAAAAACAAATTTTCAAAAATCTTTTTCTCTGCTCCAACACATGTGAGGAAAAAACTGATTGCGTAGTTATGATGTCCATGCGACCCTCTACCAAAATTGTGAAATTTATGGCCCCTGGGTCAGGGGTTCAGGCTATAGGGTGGGGCCAATATGGCCATATAATAAAAATGTATTAAATCTTAGAAAATCTTCTTCTCTTCTCCCATACATGATACCTTTGTTCGGGGTTTAGGCTCTAGGGTGGGACCAATATGGCCACATAGTAAAATGTTCTTTAAAAAATCTTCTCTACTCCCACACATGTGGGCAAAAAACCGAATACATGGCTATTATGTCCACTAACTCCTCCACCTATATTGTGAAATCCAGGGCCCCTGGGTCAGGGGTTCAGGACATGAGGGGGGGGGGGGCAATATAGTGTTAATGCATATAATGTTTAAAAATTTCCTTCTCTATTCTCACACATCTGTATAAAAAACTGACTTACAATTATGTTTACCAGGAAGTCCTCTACAGAAATTTAAATTTGCATGTGCACTGGAGTATGAGTTTTGACTCTAGGACAGTGCTAAAATGGATATTTAGGTGTTAATACATATAATGTTAAAAAATTACCTTCTTTACTCCCACACACCTGAAAGGAAAACTGAATTCATGATTTTGTAGACCAGATCTTTTGGGGGTGTTTTTTTACCAAAATTATAGGTTTCACAGTTCGTTTTGAAAGATTTCAGGCAGGGAGGTGGTCGTCATTACAAATTTATAATTTTACTACTTTAGAATGAAACCTAATTGATTAAATGCATATATGAGACTCCTCGACAAGTTTGTGAATAGGTTATATGCTACTCAGGTGACCGTTAAGACCAATCGGCCTCTTGTTTATAGTTCTTGTGGATGATACAAAATAGGAACATGATAGAGAAGAAAAACAAACTTACTATGTTGTTTCATTTCACCAGTTTCATAGGACGTCTTAAAATAAATTACCTCATGCATGTTACCAATATTTGATTTTCAAATACCCATTAAATATTGGCAATTCACTAAAATGGGACATCGCAGGGCATCTCTTGGCGACGCTATTTAGATCTTTCCATCTCCGGTGAAACGAAGTTCCATGAATATGTAACATATGAAATTTTACATGAATATTTCTGAATTTGTATGAATGTGTTATTACTGGATTTTTACGTTATCATTTTGTTATCTTTTGTCTGTAACTTTCTTTTCATATGTTCGAAAATATAAATGAATCTTTTGAAAATGATTAATAAAAACTAATAGCTTTCTTATCTTTAAGTACTTTTTTTAAAAAAAATTACCGGACCAATTAAAGAGAGATTCAAGCATGTCACAAATATTAACATTACCTGTTTCACTGGTAGTCCATACGAACAAATCATCAACAATTTTATTTTCGGAATCAAATAGCTAGTTACTTTAAGTTTAAGCCATTATTTCGCGAATCAAGGAGGAACCAACATAAGGTGTCAGCTCGTTGAGATAATTTAAAAAATTCTGTTGAGGAAATTGGCGGTCTTAATTTATTTTCTTGTACATGTACTATGATATTGGGAGATAAAGTAATCCATGACACAGAGTGTTTGATGAAAAGTACAACAACCATTAAATTGATAAATTCAGAACAGTTACAGTAGTTTAAAATAAATTGATTTATTCTAATCAGAATCACTTTTTACGTTTTATATCTTGTTAGTTACAAGTATTAACACAAAAACAGGATATCTCATTCTTTGACGGAGCTCGGTGCAAAACTTTTGATAACGACATCAGACGCCATTGTGTTTATTACGAAAGTATGACACCCAACAAACGTCCGTCATTAAAGACATCAGAGATATTAGAATTTGATAAATGTTGGTGTTTGTTGTTCTTACTTTAGAATTGGGACAAACTGTTTGTACAAGAAAAGAGATAGAGAGAGAGGTTGTCCAGAGAAAAAGTGAACTATTAATATTGGTAACAAAGACCTGGTCATTTATAACCATGTTGCCCTCGTTGCATGATTTTAGTCGCTGGGATGGGTTTTACCAATGGTAATTTTAACATCTAAAAGGATGTCTATTACAGTTTGGTTTCGACACACATAATTCCTTCAATTTGTCTTCTTTAGGAAAACCTCAATCCAAGGCATCGACAAAGGACACGTGCACCACAAAGGGAGGGTCGTGTATTCATTCACACGACCAGTGCGGGGGTATATAGATCTGTATGCTCTGGGATGCAATAGGAATAGCGTGTGCTGCAAGCTAGCGCCAGTAACCGCCAATCCCGAACCAATATACCCAGGTAAGACCATGCCAATCTCGAACCAATACACTCAAGCAAGACCTTGCCATTCCAGAACCAATAACCCTGGTAAGTCCACGTCATTATAGGTTAAAAACGCTCACCCAAGGAAGACCTTGTATTCTATTTTACCAAGAAAAGATTACGTCATCTACATTGTCAACTTTATCCAGGTAAGATCATGATTGTCATCTATTGCTTTACCCAGGTAAGATCATTTCATCTTCTGATTTACCCAGGGAAGACTGGATCACCTTTTACTTAACTCAGGTAAGGTTGGGTCATCTACTCATGACAAAAGACTGGCCATTTACATCATATTCAAGCCTGGTTGAATGAATTATGGTTCAATTCCCCAATGATCGGCTTTGACCGCAACTTTGATCCGCTCCACCCCAGTATAGCCCTTAAAAGAAAGGTCAAAATGGCATCAGACCTATACATAACATGCGTGTTCGTTGGTGAAGTTGAATCCGAATGTTTGATGTGGTAAACAAAATAAGTAAATACCTACATGATTTCTTGTTTCAGACAAACCATTTCCAGCATACACGTACTACTTGGCGAACATCACCAGGAATTGAAGTCAAACAACGAATGGAATGCAACCATCCAAAAGGTTCAAATTGCAAGGACCCCATTCCAACTAACTCCAACGTTACACATACGCTAGCTAACAACATTGGTCATTTTTAAACCCCCCCCCCCCGAATAAAAACAAAAAAGAACTATTTTGTTGTTTGTTTCTAGCATCCTGAATACTCTACCAATCATGGTCTTCCTCATGATATTGCGGTGGTGCAGCTTTCACGCACAGTAAAGGTGACCGGACATTACGTCAGAACAGCGTGTATAGCGTGTATGCCACACGATGATGACATGTTTGATGACGCAGACTATTGTTATATCAGTGGTTGGGGATACACTCAAGGTACTCCAGTGTCATATGATGAGGTTTAGTCTTTGACTGTATTCCCTACTCACTAACGCCACACTAGAGTATGAACGACCTTGAACCTTTGGTAAAAATGTGCATGTTACTTCCGGTTGATGCAGAAAACTTGTTTCTTTAAGTTTGGATTGATTTCATTATTTACTTTTCATTTTAAGAAATTCATTTAAAAAAGATCTCTTACAACCTGTGTATTTTTTTCAATTTACATAATACAGTGTATTAACTGTTTGTAGTTGTGTAGATTTATAAATGTACATACAAGCAATATACTTTAAATATCCACCAGGTACATGTACCAGCCTACTATATTTGATAATGTACTTCTTTCATGCATTGTTCATGCCTTGTACTCATTGTTATATGTAATATATGTAATTAAAATACTTTGAAAACTTTTCTTAATTTATTTGTTTTAATTAGATTAAGAAATAGATTATAGTCAATGCATGTTTTCAAGAGTTGTCTCTCTTGTGGAAAACAATGAATGCTCCCAAGGGTTCATGACCCTGAATATTGAGTAGGCTGTGAGGTGTGACTATGTTTGAATCAATCTTACATTCGTGTTAAAAGCTAATTTTTAAATAATGTTCTTCAATTGGTTTGTAGAGCTTCTAAATCAATAACTCGATGCAATTATTGAAATATTTTCCTATTAGTTTCAATTCTTTATAAATGTGCGTTCGTAGCATTGGTAAATTGACCTTCGTAGAATGGCGTGCTTTTGGTGATAAAAATTATAATTTAAAACAATTTTGATTAAATTTAGATTTGTTGAATTTAAACGAATAAGAAACGAAACTATTTACATCAATACAAAAAGTTGAAATGTTTATAAGAATAATTGATATGAAAGTGCATCATCTCCAATGTGTTCTGATTATTCAATTTTTACAAACAAATACCCGGTATATATAATTATATATATAATTGACGGTTATCCGAAAATGTCACTTATTTTTTTATTCGCGATTTCAAATAATTTATCAATATAAATGCATTACCCATGATGCTTATTAAGTTTACACTGAATAAACATCGTTGATGTTTGCCCGAACCAAAAGAAAATACAATAATAAAACGAACTCAAAGTACGATGGCCGTTACAAACATTGAATACCGTATACATTAAGAGGGCTCGGTGGGCGTGACCATTTTTAAACTTTTGAAATCTCCTTGAAAAGAATGGCTCTGTATGAAGAAATTCAAAACAGAAACAAATTCAGTGCTTTAACATTTTCTTCACTCATTAATTTTTTGCGCAGCAAAGATTTTTTTTAAAATTTACATACAAAAATTTGAATTAACATGGAGTTGCCCCTATTGCCCCCCCCCCCCCCCACACTTTTATGGGACTATGTAAAAAATTGAATTGAAAGTAAAAATTTATTTGCCGCCCCCGATCAGGAATTTCAGAATTTTGCGAAGTAGCTTTTTTTTTTGTTTTTTAACGGTTTTACACAACTCAGCTATTTACAAATTATGTAATAATATTTTTTACTGCATTGTTGACCGGAAAAAATTTTGGATTTTGTTCCAATCCGAGAGGTGAAATCTGCAGGAATATTGTATCATTTTTTTCATAGTGAAGAAGCTTTTTGTCTGACTTAAACTAATTTTTTTTTACACATTGACTTAAAAACTATTAATCAATATTTAAATTGATATAATATGTACATGAACGTGAATCCACATTGCTAACCAGTTATGCGACAGCTACATTTTTTTTTTAAACTTAAGATTTGATGTAAATGATAGTAAAGTAATACTATCTTTTCCTCATTCAGCAAGGTATTAAGTAATTGTAATTTTATGTTAATGATTCACCCTTGAACAAGATCATTGTATTGCTGAAATGAAATTAAAAGAAAAGGCCAAAAGCTAATATCTTGACAGGAAGTAAATGATTGCTACCGTTAAAGTGTAAAGAATAGTAAAAAAAAAAAAACCATAGTTTCTTTTTTATTTCCTTAACCAATCGTTGAGAGTTGTGGGGTGATATGTGACCTGGCTTTTGCTAGAAAGATGTGTCACTGAAGTAACGTAAGTATTTTAAAGTTGTGTAGAATCGACTTGCAAATGATTACAATTAGATGCAGATGGCAATAATGTAAATTACATTGTTGACAATAAATATTTATTTATCATATCAGTTGAAATTTAAGTTTGGGTTTTCATCACTAGCATTTAACTTGATTTTGATTCAAACTTTACTCAAAACAACCAAATGTTTGCTGATAGTCGTGAGAAATAAGAGCGGTGATGAGGTTGGTGGGGCACGTCCTGTGTAAATCATTTTTTGGCGATACAATAGAATTTTTGTGATTGGCTTCGGCCGATCACTGTTGTGTCCATATGATCCGGCAAATGCTTCCACGTGCGCACACATTCCGCTTGCATAAGTAGTTCTTATAAAAACTTGAAGTTTGGTTTAGTATTTATATAACATTTTACTCAGTTTTATTTCAATTCATTTACCTTAAGAGATGCAAACATACATGAAATGCAGTTCGACCTGTTAATTCAAGAATGCACATTTTGTCTCACGCGTAAGAATTTCGATTTATAAGATTCATGCAGTTGACCTCGATGAACTGACCTCAATCATAAGAAGATGCTCCATGAACTGACCTCGATCTATTGATGTTGCATAATAGTAGCTAGGAAGACGGCTTGATTTATAAAACAAGGTTACCTTATAATGCGACCTCAATAGCAAGTTATGATGGCATTCAATGTTTCTCAGTCGCATTAAATTATTTTAATACAACTTTTTCTTTGTATACGCGTTAATGCTCTTTGAAGAGCCCTACTCAGTATTCTGAAGAAGAAGAAGAAGAAGACAGATTAACATTTAATAATTACGTAAAAAATATAAAACTAGATAAGGAGTTTACGAACGGCTTTCCCAAAATTTATTTCAAAATTAAATTTGTTGACGGTTTTCAGTGATGAAATTATTGTGTACAGATTCAAAATAATCTATATTTTGTAAAACTACAGTATCTTTTTAATTATTTTACATCAAACTGATCATGTTGATTGCTTCTAGCTATCAGTATATAATTATTGCCGATCATTCCTTTAAAAGGAATACTTGTTTTCTCTATAACGCAATGGATTTTCTGATGATTGAAAACAAAACTGTTGTTTTTAAGGTTATGATTAAATGATTAAGATGAAACAGAGGTTTTGTTATGTATTGAAATGTTTCCCTCATATCAAAATCAATACGGAAGAAAAAATTAGTTTTTTGTTAGATAAGACAGAAATCCCAGACTACCATCGACCACAGAATTCCATAGATAATAGTTGGAAAAAAACACGAAAACATATTTTGAAAGTGTATTATAAAAGTATGAATTCTTTTAAAGTATATATATATATATATATATATATATATATATATATATATATATATATATATATATATATATCATATCATATCATATCATATCATATCATAGAGATATTCACCTTATTTGAGCTCCACCTCCGCCCCGGCCGGTACCTATGGAACCTTTTCTCCTAGCAGTGAGGGGACACCGTGCTAACCACTCGGCCATCTGGGCAAGACAAAAATCTTGCTGACGAACGGAACCTAGCGCGCTGGTCGGTCACTTAACGGTCGTTTGAGATACAGGTGGAAAACATTTAAACGACAATTTGAATACTTTTTTCAAGGATTCAATTTTTGTTCTATTTTTCAAAAAATACTCTTAATTTTCATGGTGATGCAAATTGTGGCAATATACACTCAATTTATTACTGTTGTTTTAAGAGGAGAAAATGTAATATTTGACTGAAATCCAAATTAAAAGAAATGAAAGCAATCTTTTAGAAAATATGAAAAACAAAGTTGTATACAAAATCACACCCTTTGTTAACCTGTTTCATTCACCTAAAGAAAAAAAACCCTTCCTAACATAATTGTGCGATGAACTGTTTGCCAGTCTTTTTTTCAACAAAATATGATCGATTGTACGTTACAACTATAAAGACCCAAGCTTTCAGAACATTCAGTACTTTGAATTACAAATTAAGTTTGTCGATACGCGCGGGGGGATGGAACTACTGTTATTATACAGAGATGAAAACACAATAAATCGAATGCAATACATGTTGAAATGACGGAAGCATTTTCTGCGTTTAAAAATCATTAAAAGGGCTAGATGATTGTGTCCATTTATTAACGACATAAACTTCTTGAGAAGAATAGTTCAGCATGATATGAAGATATGGAATGATATTCAAAGCTGTTATATATTTTTTCTTTAATCCAAGTAACAGATAATAGCTTGAAGTTTGAAATGGTATATTATTTTTACACAACTCTCTATATGATTTCTATTCTTTCACTAAGACCTTGGAATTTAAATTTTTAAAAACCCACACAACCCATTGGATATTCAAAACCGGAATATTTTGATGTGGAATTCTTCCATATATATATTTTTTCAGCTTATACAAGCAAACAATACGTTCCTGTTATTGAGTTAATGTGAATGCGGCAGTGTTTAACCCGATCAAAGAGATAAAAAAAGATGTTTTCCTTCTACCCGTGTATCACGCCGTTTTCATAGGCGGAAAATATTTTTCTGGATTTCGGACTAGATTTAGATTAGTTCTATGTTAATAATATAATTGTATCAGAATATTTAAGTCCTGTATATGGACGTCTTACCATAGTTAGCGACACCTCGATTTTGATACAATCAAAGTAGCAAATAAAATCTATATATAAGGGCGATCTAATTTCCTGAACACTGATTACCTTTCATATTTTACAGATTTAATTGCAATGATCAATGAACCAGCCACCTTAAGATGAGCAACGAACCAAAGTAAGCTTGCACTTAGTCTTTTTAAAATGTTTATAAGTAAATCTGTGAAATTTGACATTATACATATACAAAAATAAATCTCGTATCAGCTCAGTGCACATTAAAGCTCAAGAGGGTTCGGTCATATCGGGAAAAACAACAGTTGTTGGCGACCTGCCTCATGGAACACAGAAACCCGAAATCACATGTGAGTTTAATTGTCACCATTAACATGAACTTTTTTTCTGTTACCTGAAGCGATATAAATATGTGAGATAAAACAGCATAACAAAGGTAAGTTTGTTATGAAATTCAGGTGAGATTGTGACATCTCGCAATATCTAAGGTGAGTTTGGTATTCTACCTGCAGTTAAGCTAAGTTAAGCTTTGACTCTTCAGCTGTAAATGAATTGTTCTCTGTATATTCTGTTATTTCAGCATCCGGGTTTAACCGAAGAGTCCAACCTCTCGGAAGTGTACACATAGATGCGAGTAATGCCAACATCTCAGTAGCCGATGATATGGCTGTTCTTTTCATTATCCAACGTCCAAAAGGTATAAATGTACTCTATTTACTTAATTTTCCATAGGATTGTTAATTTGAAAAGCCCAAATAAACGTGAACTTTGACATCATAATCACGGACAAGAACAGTGCGTTGTCTTAACCCAAAACATAGCATCGGAAATTGCAGATGAAAATGATCGTCATATGTTTCCGATGGTATAATTTGTGTGATGATTTTGTTAAGGTTATTCTGGTAGATCAAACATTCTATATAAGTGACATAACCTTCTGCTTTTAATTTAACTTAATTCTTTTAGTTATTCAATCTAGCCTATAACTTTATATGATCATAAGCATCGTCAGAGCCCACGGGTTTTGTATCCGTTACACTGCTTTGAAAGCAGCATAATATGGTTATTACAAAATCATCATCATTGGAATAGTGATTTTGGCACGCAAAATTCACTAAAATTAACTTAACGTAGTTTTGCAATAAATTAAATTTGTTTATCGAAAGTAAATTTGAATTTGCGGATCGTAAACTATAGTTGAACACGTTAATCTATATTTCACATATCTAAACCATAGTTAATGGAATAATCTATGTTTCAGAAGTGTTAGCTGTAATTCCTGTAAACTAAGGTCTTCAATCTGACTCTTAACTATAGTTAACCGATGTAAATAATAGTTTATAGGTGCGGATCTACATTTGTCTGCAAAATAAATTGTTAATGTTTAAGTACAGACAGATAAACTTAGATTGGCAATCGTAAACTATAGCTTACAACCGTTATATAATGTTTTACAGATGAAACCATAGTTAACAAATCGTTAACTATAGTTTGCTGTTCGGAAACTAAAGTTAACAGTCGATAAACGTAGTTTTATCAACTTTGAAGCTGTGTTTTGCTCATGTTTGGGAGTTTGGCATGCCATAGTTATTAGTAATACTTTTAGTCAAGCTTGGTTTTGTAGCGCTCCTAGGCTTCAACGCTAAAAACTTACAAAGTCATGTGATAATGTTAGCATAAAATACTTCATCGGAAGTATATTTTACCAGACAATTAGCTTTTTGCCGGGCTCTGTTGAAAGCAGAGTCCTGGCTGTAGGCAGGCAAATTGCCAATGTACTATATATAGCACAACTTCAAAAGTAAACAAAAAATAAAACAGCGTCAAAGTAAAAGCTTCCTCTATATCTTATAGTTACACAAAAAGCCACGTTTTGTCAAAAGTGTTGGCTTTGGTTCTTTCTTGTTTTAATTTCGAGAGAATTGTCTATCTTTTTTAGTTTTCTTTTTAATACCGTGTTTTAAAAACAAGACTATGCATTTTGGACACATCCAATTCGCATGAATTTCCACGAACTACTTTGCTTCGCGTTGAAGAAATGGGGATTGAATATATAACGCTTGTTGCAAAATTCAATCCAGCAACTGTTGAACTTTTTTCTACCAGACAGACATATTTTTGTTTATAGCCGCTTACAAAATCTGGTCGCTCTCTGGCGATTTGCCGACATTAAAAGCATGAGAGAAAGAGAGAGAGAAATATTTTCAGTCTTTACTACACAATATGCATAAAGACACACCAAAAGAGCCCGGCTTTCAGTCCTTCAGTACTTTAATTAAATGCAGTATTTTAAAAATTAGGGATTTGGGCAATTAAAGTTGAGGTAATACATGTAGTTAAAACTATGCATGACATAATTGTTTGGTTTTAACCATTGCACACAGCTAAATTTTGGTGGATAGGAAATTTTGTTCGTCCGATGCCCCAAGTAATTAGGAAATTACGTCATTTTGGAAAACACAAATGCGACGAAAATAGAAAGTCGGAAATATAACGGTGAAGTTATCGGAAACATACGACGGCACGAAAAAATGCTTAAGTTTAAGTTGCATTTTCTTGAAGAAAGTGACAATTATAAGTTTAGTGGGTCAAAAGTTTGCATTTACCTTTTTGCAGTATATTTGCCATTGTTTATGTCAATCTCAAACAAATTTCACTGTCATATTTATTTATATTTACTTACGTGCTTACTTAATTATTTTTTTCAAACTTCCACAACAGCTGAGGTACTTCTCCCTACAGA
Organism: Magallana angulata; assembly: GCF_025612915.1. Taxonomy (NCBI): domain Eukaryota; kingdom Metazoa; phylum Mollusca; class Bivalvia; order Ostreida; family Ostreidae; genus Magallana; species Magallana angulata. The sequence continues at coordinate 1,079,071 of NC_069113.1, read as the reverse complement.
CAAGAGTTCCCTCCCTTCCCCTTTGAGTGTGACAGGATGTGCTTCATCAGGGGAGGCAAAGCTTCACTTAGTTGTCCACAAGGAGGGTAGCTATATTCAGATAGGCCAGAGTTGTATGATTGTTGAGATGCATATAACCGACCAATTATTGGAGAGACTCAAAGCCCAGGGCACCTTAGAAAGTAAGCATTACACGTTGTCTTCCAAGACGCGTTTTTTAGATGAATATAACCGTATAGATTTAAACTAATCTGATTAAAATTAGATCCCGTTTTAATGATAGTCGCTACGAGCCACATATCATTAAAACGGGAGCATCGAGGATCTGATTTTAATCAGATTGAATTTAATCAAGACAACATATTACATTACAAGCAATATACCATGTCGTTTATTTACTTCTTGAGATAATTTTGAAAATGGCTGATCATTATTAATACCTGTAAATATATAAGTGTAAAAACTTTTAGCCTAAATTGTGACAATGTCCCATTTATATTACTCTTTAACAGTAAGTGTTTGTAAGCCCAAAATAGTGAATGTAAGATTACTGGATAAGGTTTGGATCAAAGGTTGTAAAATCCACATACCATTTTAACTTTTTCTTCATTTGGGCATATGATACCTTGAAAAGGGCATAACTAGAATAAGAAAGGTTTCCACTAGGCATATGTAACTGATCATAAACCGATAGTTAATATAAAATCAATATTTCTATTGTTTCAAATCCTATAGAACAGAAAAAAATGAATAAGTACAGCTAGCACTACATTTAGTCTACATGCTGATTACTAAGATCTGCTACATGAATCCGGATCAGAAAGTTTTACGAGTAGATATATCATTGTTTGCCGCTAAGATTTTTGTTTTCCTATAGTTTTAAAAAACAAAACACTAATTTCTATGGCATATTGACTAGTTTCCAATTTTACAAGTCTTTGTTTTTCTTCAGTTGAGTCACAGATTGGCGCCTCTCTGGTGACAATGAGGTGGAGAGGCCTTGAATTAGATGAGGCGAAATTGAGGACCAACATTAAAGTCAAGCTGACGAAAAGACTCCTTGATCTTGAGAGAAAGGTCCTTCAGGATCTGATGGCCAATCAGTGCGACAAATGTCAACAGCTTGTGATCTTTCTCATGAAAGAATTCAGGGGTTATCTAACTGAGGTCTCATTTGGGTGCATTCAACTTACATTGTTCTTTAGCAACATAGAAGACTTACAGAGAGGCAGATCTCCGGATTCAATCTCAAAAATTCAAAAGTTCCTTGACAAATTACTTTTGACAAAAACAATACGTCCAATTTCTGGCAGTGTGAGATTTTCTTTGACTCTCCCAGAACAAGAGGGTTTCACAAACAAAAATGACACCATCGTTTACAACAGGTTGTTATACGCTCTTTACTCAGGACTGGTACATTCTCATAAAAAAAATCTCTTTACATTTTACTCAATAGCACTGGTTTTCTTTTACAGAGGGATTGAAAATACATCAGCAGGTATTTTATGAAACATTTCAAGAATTCATCAACGAGATTCTATTCTAAAAACATAATATTTAAATGTATTTAAAGTTAAATGCTATGTAGGTCTGAATCAAAATAAATACAGAGTATACTTCACTCTTAAATATCTTTTTATGAGAAATTCATTTAATGTGAAAAATGTCTCAGTAGTCTCAATATTATTCTCAGAGACTCCTTCTATCTCTGAATACGAGAGAACTTCGATAGGCGGTCAATCTGGAGTTATTACGGTAGACGAGTTTACTCGCCAGATCCTACAGATCAAAGATTTCCTCAAAAATGAAGTGGCAAGTTTACGTAATGTCATATCCGAAGAAACACAAGGCATTGAAAAGAGAATTTTAGATCATATTTCTAAAAAACAAGATAGAAATGTCCGTTCATCACTGGAATTGGAAAGTCAAAATGTTCCAAAACGGAATTCACATTTAGTAGAAATAGACAGGAGTAACAGGGTAAGTCATTTTCGGAATTTTATGGCTTTTGGGAAGGCTTTTACTAATTATTCTGGAATATTTTTTTATGATATTAATAACATTAAAATTCGTTTGTAAGAATCGGATAAAGTTATTTCTCAAATGAACTGTGTAAGCAATATGTTGGGGGTATTTTAGTAATATATATATATATATATATATATATATATATATATATATATATATATATATATATATATATATATAAGGACTCTGGCTTTGTACCTGGAATAACCCCTACTCATTCTTCAATGAGCTTGACTGACGATGGTGGCGCAGCCCAATTGGACATCACAAATGTTGAAAGGTTGTGAACTTTACTATGTTGAAAGGAGAAATTAAAATTAAAAAACAGAGATTCAGAAGCGGTAAAACATATTTGGTTTCTTTTTTAATATATTAAGAAACGAAAAGGGAGTTCGAGAGAATAAAGGATCCGCACGCCAAGAAACGCCTGGTCTTCAAGAAAAAAAACATGCAAAAGGTAATGTCATTGAGATTAATACTGTCCATTCTGATAATGGTCATACCAATCATGGCATTAACGTTGGAATATTAGTAAATGCGGAAATTTGAATTGTAGAGGGGGGTATTAATAAAGAATAAAGGTTTATCATTTTTTGTATGTTATTAATCAGTGCTAATTATAATGACTTAGGTCAAGAATCTTTGAAACAGTGCATTTTTTGTCTGACTGTATATACATGTATACTTATAGTCAACATTTCTAACGCCCCAGGCAAGCATTTGTATTATACTGATCGTAATTCCAATTATATTGACCCTGACAATGATCAAATTTGAAAAAAAAATATTAACAACGCATTTTATTGAAACTCAATAAAAATTTATATAAGGGCTACATTAATATCGCATACGTTCCCCATTTGCACTAATAACAGCATTTCATAGAGATCCTCTGTGGAAGGTTATTTTATTTGTTTATGGGGTCTGGTTATGTGAAATTCGGATGGTGGTTATATTTCGTCCCTCCCATAAAGGCCATTTATGAGGTCTAAAATGTGCGGTGCAGTTGCGTGTGATTACTGTGTCTATCAGAAAGGTTGGATACCCTATTTAACAGTCATTTTGACGTGTCGTTACATGAAGTTTTTAATTTATGTATCCCTTAAAGGTATATGTGGCGTATATGGAGTAAAATTTTTGACATGAGTTTAAGTAAAAGTATACATCATGCTTCTTATAATTAGACGTTTCACAATATCTAACCCCGTAAAACATGTTCTTTCATTAGTTATTTGTCTCTAAACTTTGCTACACGTCTGATGAATATTAATGTGATCGGCCATTTGTAACGCCACGGCGCATGTGTGTGGGAAAACCTAGTATTGAAAACACGATGGAAGAACAGTTTCTTTACAAATTAGAAACACGTTTATCATGTCCTAAATTAGATAATCTCTTTATCAGATGATAGTCCCGAAGCATTAGTATTCCCTTATTCATTAATGTAGAACGATATAAATTGCTAATTTTGTATAATAAAGATAAAACACTATTTTAGCATCAACGACACGGTAAAATGAGTGAATAGCCCCTCTCCTCAGAAATGCATGTACTGAAAGTGTTTATTATTTCTTCATTCAAAAATTTATCTAAATGGAAATCCACTTGTGGTTCATAACTTATAAAGTAAGGACATGGACACATGGAGCACGTACGAACCTGACTAGCAAAACCCCTACAACTTCATGATAAAAACTTATTTAACGTAAGTTTAATTCGGCTTTAATTCCTATTCTATCAATCTACATGGTCTCCGATGACAATCTTCCCTTTGCTCCTATTCTTGTCAGTGTCTCTTTTTTCTTTCTTGGCCAAGTCTGTCAAACTTAACGGTATTACGGGTATACCTATCTTTCTCGTCATTGCCATTGTTTTTGTGATAGACTGAGCGTGGTATCAAGTGGCCGATTTAAGGCGGGATTTATTCAAATGCTGTATTTATTCTGGACGCGAAAATAATTATTAAAATTATTTTTTAATTTCTATATCTTTTTTAACCCGATTGATATAAACTGCGTAATTTATTGTAAAGATATATCTTTATATAACATTTAAAAATTTAAATTTTTTTTGAATTGATAAACCATGTTTGAAAATGAAATGTTCCCTTGTTAATCTTGAAGGAACTTTTTTCAATGCATAAAGTTGTTGACGTCTTGCAGTAAATGTGTAAATGCGGCTCACAATTATAAATTTACAGATAGGATTGAGGTTTATTAAAAGACATGGTAAAACATGAGATAAAAAGAATCTCTAATAGTTTGCGATGGTATTTGTTTTTTATCCAACTCGTTGTGTGTGTTCTATCACCTCGACAAGTCTCGGGTATAGAACACACACAGCTCGTTGAATAAAAATCATATGCCATCGCAAACAATCAGATAAGATAGATAGATAGATAGATAGATAGATAGATAGATAGATAGATTACATTTCACTGTGCGCTCAGACAAACAGTGTACTATGCGTATATATGTATCGATCTACCCTATGAAAAGACTATGCATATATTTGTATAATGCAACTGTGAAATAATTGTTATACAATTGTTTTGTTGCGTTTTCTTTTTACAAACCGTGCGGCTACTAATTTGTTTGAATCAGACACCGGGAACAAATGGCAAGCTGCAAACGTTGTAGATGAAGTAAGCATTTTTTTTAATTCTTCACTTATAAATATATTCAGCGATTGGGAAAAAAACATTTATATTGTTAATAAACCATCATGTGAATACACAGTGTTTTAAATTTTCATCTTAACTAGAGGAGTATTTGTCCACGGGGTTTTTTTACACTCTGATTTCGTTTCTCTTTTTTAACTTATATTAATGACATATTTACGAAAAGAAAAATTGAAAATGTGAAAAAATCCTTCAGTTCACAAATGTGTTTACTTATTACAATTACTTGACATGTCATTTTAGACGCAGTATGATGAGGAAAGTGATCAAGTGGATGGCGACTTTGTAGATTTTTCGCACTTGTTTGATGCTATTCTTGGAAAAAGGTAGATTGTAGAACGATTTTAACAAGACCTTGGGTTTTCGATTGGACAAACCAATTTATTTCTTACGTCAAAAGTTAAAGATAACGATTATTTCAAGCAAATATGCACCGATTGCGTTGTCTTAGCTCAAAAGCCAGACAAATCTTGTTCATTCCAAAAAGTCATGGCTGAGTTTCCAGCAATGAAATAGACAGGCCTACGTCACATTGCTGTTTTACACAACTACCAAAAGTCCAAGCTCTTGTTAAAACGTTTCTGAATAGTTTGAAAGACTGATTATTATTTTTTCAAAACATATCTTATTTGTATGCATTCAAACAAACAGAAGAGAAAAATAAATTTAAAAAATCTTATTTCATTTTAGGTCTGAAAGTGGTCCAAAGAAATTTGAAGGTAACCTTGACATTTAATCATCTGGTATATATACAAAACATAAGAAAAACAACAAGCAACAAATGGGTCTTCCGTCCGATTTTTTAATAGATTAGATCAAACTTATCAATTCAAAGATAAAATCGTAAACCTAAGCGAAAAATATAAAAAAAAAAAAAAAATTGCGACACTCGGGGCTTGAACCCGGGTCGCCTGGGTCATGTCCACGACTCTATCGACTGAGCTACTCAGACTCTCGCTTCAGAACTTTGACGCTTAGTTTCTCGAGAATACCTTGATCGATTTTAAAACAAATTACATATTCTGAATCAGTGAAAGGGTCACTATCAACCCTACAGAAAAATATCAAAAAAGGAAAAAGTTGAAAAAATCGATTTTTTGTCTTTCCTTCCGGTGACGACCGGAAGTGACGGACGTTAACCATTTAACCTAAGGGCATCTTTCCAAAGATAGATCTATCATCGCTGAAAATTTCAAGTTTCTATCTTCAACCATTATTTAAATATTCGCTGGACAAAATGAATTTTTAAAAGAAGTAAACTTAGCGACGTTGACGAACGGAAGTGATGTCATATTCGAAAAGATACGTATGCATAGCTATAGTTATTGTCTTCTATCTGTGAAATTTTCGAGAAAATCCGTCTAATCGTTTTTGAAATATTCGGTTTTAAAAAATTTGGTGCAGGAAAAAAAACAAGAAAAATAATAGGTCAAAAGAAACCTAACGAAAACAATAAGGTCTTCCGTTGGAAACGGAAGACCTTAATGAAATATGTTTTATCTCTAAAAATAAACAACTAACGATCAATGTGTAAATTGAAAATGTAAAACAAGCCAAAATGGGGTTTAATTTTCAATTCTTGCAAAAATATATATAATATACGTTTAATGTCAATAGCGGTTTCCAAGACAGTCTACAATATTTTAATAAAGAACAAGATTGATAATACGAACCAGAAAATAATACATTGTTATAATAATGTAATCAAACCATTGTTTATTGGTATCTTTTTTTTAATTCTAATGATAACAACACATACATAATAAAACATTGCGATGTGGGCATTTGATTGAGAGTAAATATTTGAAGATAAATATATCTTTTATAAAAGTGATTGATTATAAGCGAATGTATATAATAATATAGATATATGTTGTTAGAGCATCATGAAACACTGAAAGAAATATGGGGAGAGGACTTGCTGAACGTTGTACAACAGGCTTTAGCCAAAGCTGTCCAAGGTCTGACAAGATATGTAAACATGTCATCGATATCAATTATCAGAATCGAATTAAAATTTTGTTGATGCAATGAAATTTTAAAAAAGTTAAAACTATGAGCAGGCTAATAATAGTGCTGCATGCGTAATAAAAAAAAAAACCAAGATTTTAAGAAAGAATTGAAATTCTGTGATAGTTTAGAAGGGTAACTGCTTTGGTGGGTTTTTATTTCACACGAATGACAGTTCTATAGTATTTAGCTTTTTTCAAAATCCTAAATGGTCTCCAATACCTTATATCTATTTGAATAGTCTTCAATGATTAGTTGCTGTTTAGTTAAAGCAATCTCAACAAACATTTGAATAAGACGTTGACTTGTAGTCACTAGAGAACTGAACGACGATGAGGAATTGGACGAGTTTTGTACGGTACTGTGTTTAGATGTGTCTCACAGTATGGCGGGAGAACCGTTTGAGGAACAGAGGGCGGAAGCCAAGAAAATAATAAAGGGTAAATCCTCTCTGTTACATGAAAATAGAAAACTTCATTTAAATCTATACTACTATATTAGAATAATAGACTCGAACTTTTAGGCTTTAATACCGAGAAATCAGAAGAGTATTGCTTTTGTTTATATATTTTAAACATCTTTGGTACTTGAATATTACCAATTTGTTTTTATTTTTTCTCAATCAAGCTTCGCTAATTAATAATCAACGAAAATTTCTTTGAAAAATCCGGAATTCATCCGGATTTTTTGGATTTTACAATCTTGCGCATGCGCATTACATTCACGCTAATTCACGGGAGCTCTTTAGTTAATGTTTCCACAATTTCACATTTGCACGGATAAACGATATTACAAATACATGTAAATTTTCATTGAAAATTTGTTATATATTCTCACCAAAAGAAATACGGGAGATAACTCTAACTCAGTGTATTTAATATGAAATCCCGAGACTTTCGAATGTCAACATGGTGTGTAAAGAGAGTAAAAAAAGTTGGCGGAAAAGTGTTGAATTCTTCATTAATTTAGATGAAAGGTATTTACAGCCTCAAAATGGTTTGTTATGAATAATTTGACTGTTATTTTCAACGCAGCTTCATTAATTTTCTCTAAAATCGTTTCGAAGCGATTCTGCAAATTTGATACAGGAAGGGTATATGGGAGGCATTTTAATTGTGGTGAAGGCCTGTCCCGAGACACATTTAGATTATTCTAACTAAGCAGAGTGCAGTGAAATTAATAGCATTATTGTAGGCTTAAAGCTTGGTTATGTAAATGTCAACAATACGGTGTGTCGGTGTATCTATTTCATATATATGTCCGATATCATATGCAATGTCAACCCGTGCACGCATGGGTCAAAGTCTTGTATAACATAAAGAATATGTTCTCAAACGTACTTTTATGTATGTGTTCTGCAAAACGGTTTTAATGATCAGTTATAATTCTTTATATTTTTATTAAATTTCAGCGTGTCTGGGTAATATTGGTTTGGTCTCCATTGGTTCTGAGACGAAGGTGGAACAAGAACTGACCAAGGACAAAAAAAGAGCATTAAACGTCATGGGTAATGATTGATCATTTGATATATTTATTTTTAAAAAATAATGCATTGACTAATATTGTCGAATAAGTATTATTTTTATCAATCTAATTAAAATCAGGTGTTAGATCCGCTTTATAAAACTTTTTAAAATTTCAAATAATCATTTTACGTTTTGGTGACCAAGAAAAGAGGTTACAGTCAATTCACTCTTGATCCAAAGGCAATTAGCCCCATGCAGTAAGTTACGAATTATTTTCGGAGCGCGCTCTACTTATGTTTCCTGAACGCTCGATATGCATTTCATATTTTATGTATCGAATTTTGGCAGTTTCCGTCAGAATAAAGTACTCCTTGCAAAAGATTTTAGAATGGGTTATAGCCGAGTTGTGTAAAACCGTTAAATTTAGTAAAAGAATTAAACAATAGCAGATTTATAAAGTTCAGAATCTACAAAGACAACACTACTAGTAGTGAGCATATATCCTTATTTTTCAGATTAAAGTGAGTAATATTGGATGATACATGCAATGCAGTACTGAAAGACTTTACCATAAATCATTAAACTCGCATAAATCAATAATATTTTTAAACATCTTGTTTGGGCTCGTATAATACCGTTCAAATAACTTTTTGGGAGTTGATTTTAATCAACTCTCCTATGCAGTTACTCAGGCAAACCGAAAGTGAAACAGTGTTTGGACCTAAGCACAAATCAACACCGCTGACAACATTCAGTTCTAATCAATAAATTCGATGTAATGAATTCTTAAGCATTGTTTTTCAAGGAAACTAAGTTATAGACCTTGTTAATAGTCAGATTTTAAATGGTACGAACAATTTAGATATTTTTTGAAGTCGTACATTTTATGAATTCCTACGCCAGAGTTCAATATAGTCTCGTTCAACCAGACGCTCGACTGTCTCCGTAAATCTCCGACAAGCGACAGCTGAGAGTCTGGTTGAACGAGACTAGAGTTCAATTTTACTTGGATCCATACAATTTGTCATAACTATTTCGATTACTGATACGCAGTTTGATGGACTAATTCTTTGAATATTACACAACATGATTGATATTGGATTTTCACGAATTTCCTGTAGGAGGATTCATATTATGAATGTGCGTAATACGAATACTTAAAGGAATTTACTTGCCATGCATGCAAAATTATATCTCGTTGATTTTAAAATAAATAATTATCGATAAAATCAACTCCCGTCAGTACTTCAGTACTTTGATTATATACTGTATAGATGAAAATGAGTTAATACGAATATCTGCATAAGTTGTTCATAGGCTTTTGAAAAGAGGACTTTTTTAATCTTCTTTTCCGTTTTCCTTTTTTTATTTCTGTTTAAAACTTTTTATCTCTTTAAAAAAATTAAAACAAATTGAACTCGAGGATACATTGAACATGTTAAAGTATATTTCAATTGGCTTAGAACTTTCGAAAGAAAAAAAACCTTTTAAAAGTTGATAATGACAACGATGAATCATACTTATTATGCTTTCCGCAAAAAGAGCGTTTATAAAATACAGTTACATATTCCATGGTTACAGATCAACTAAAAATCAATCATCTTCATCCCGTGTCTAGTAGCCCAGTGATACAGGGACTATTCACGGTTCTTCAACTCCTAAACGGCACAGGTAGGAAATAATTTGTTTATTAATAAGTGCGACAAAGCATTTTTAATTCATTATATTTACATTTTTCAGTGTCTTCGCCTGTGATAACACTACTTATCGATTTTGTACTGTACAGTCCAATAACTTCAAATGATATATAATTGGGGCGCCAGTGGGGTTTGCTAAATTATATTTTAATATTTAATCATACATTGGCTGAAAATTATATAAAGGAATCATTTTTTTAATATTATGAGGTGATAATTTCGGTCGGGGCGTGATCAAATCTACATAATGCTCTTCGGGCTTTATTGGATTTGATCACGCCCACACCGGTGATAATTTCGGTCGGGGCGTGATCAAATCTAAATCTAGATTTACCCTGGGTTGTATTCCATACACCCTGAGGCCGCAGCGTCAGATAGAGAGAGTGATCTTGATTATCTAGATGCTTATACAGGTTAAAGATTTTAGAACAACTCAAATTGGGTTTTGCTCTTGGTCCTTGTTATCAAAAGAAGTAAATGCTTCTCATACTCAGAGTAAAACAGTTAATATAACTTTGGATGTGTAAATAGAGATAGCTTCAGATACAGAACTTGATCTTGATTATATTGATGATTGCGCAGATGTAAAATGTTAAAGTAGCTAAAGCATGTTTAAATGTTGAAAAATTGCTATTGTTGTCCTTGCTAACTTTTATTGTTCATGTAACTGGATTTGAAACGAAATGATAGCTTCAAATACATAGTCTAGTCTGTGTTATCAAGGATGCTTAGAAAACCTCATCAAAACGTGATTGATAGATGTGTTTGTTATTATCTGATATATCATGATTCCTTTGATATTGCACTGTATGATATACAGTAATGTATAATATGAAGCAATATGAATCATACGATGATAAATTATTGCAAAATACTATATATTTTGATATTGTATTGTATCAATTTTTGTATGACATAATATGATACGATATTGTGTCATGTGATACTGTAATATGTGATATTGTATCATATAATACGATATTGTATAAAATAATATTGTATCAAATGATATTACATCCTATAAATTGAAATATATAGTATTGTTTGATATTATACAATTTTGTTTAGAATGATATTGTATTATATTATATGGTAAAATATAAAATTATATAATATTAAATAATACAATGGTTCCTCGTACTGTATCAAACTATATAATTTTGTATGGTACAAAATGTATAATACAATATTGCAATATATCAACAGATATGATATTATATCATAATATATGATATTGTATCATGTGAAATGATGCTATATTGTATAATATGATACATTATGATACAATATTATATCTTGATACAATGTCATATCATCATACAATATCACATATTCTATCATAATTTTATACATCACTATATTGTGCCATATAAAATATAATGAGGCACAATATTATATAGTATTATATGATACAATATTGTATTGTTTAGTAGTGTATTGGTAAATATTTTATCATACAATACAAAATAAAATTTACACATAATATGATTATTAAACAACTTTGCATCATATGATTTCATATAACAATGTGTCAACCGACATTTCAGAATCCAATATTTCTTTGAAGATCATTACCTATGATTTTCGTAATATGATTAAGGTGGTCTCGTAAGGGTTATGCTTCTCGGTGAGCTTTGTAATCTCTTATTACATATAATTTAATCTGTAAATTATTGTAACATAGAATTATACTTGCAAAGACTTGATTCTTACACAGTAAGACCTACGACCTACGGTTTTCACCACACAAGGTACCCAAAAATTGTTATAATTTCTGATGGCTTCTTCAACGACTGTTCTCAAGACTCCGAAAGAAAACAGCAGCAATGCAAGAAGGTATGACATTTTTTAAAGGCAAATTGCAAGAACAAATTACAAAAATTTATATAATTGCATGTATTCAATTCAAAATTGCAGACAAATGAGTTACTGGTATCGGTTTTGGAAGTATTGGTTGCCATGAGTATACGAGTACCAATTTATTTGTTCCAGTTGGGAAGAAAATGGAAATGGTTTGTAGCATTTCAATAGCTTGTGCCCATGAAGACCCTTAATTTCATAAAAGTAATTGTAATCATATGTGCAATAGCAGAACTAAAAACGATCTTAATTAAACCCCTACCAGTTGCCACGTATTTAATTGCGGCTAGATCTGATAAAACATAATTTGTCAATCCATTGAAAGCTGTTATTGTCCTTAGAAACTTTAAAAACGTTTTTAAAAATATGGGCGCCAAAATCAGCTATAACCAAATAAATAAGAACCATTGTCGTTTTATTTAAAGATGTGATAAAATTAAATGGTTTCTTCTCTAGAGTCCTAAGAGCATTAATATTTTGTCAGAGACCCATGAATGGTTCAATAAGCTGTCAGTTGTGGACAATGTAGAACTGCTTTTTGATTCTAAAAAACGAGAGGTACTGATACTTTCATATTATCATATTATTGGGGTTTTTTCATCTTTCTTTTCAATAATCTTGAAATAAACTGCAGAAAACAACTCTGTTGCAATATTTATACTCAGACGGCCATGGGGAGAGTGATGACAGCAATCATGTCGCCTAATCAACCAGAGACCCCATATAAATCATGGATGACAATAAAGGAGGAACTATACGAAAACCACACTGGTGTAAGGGAACAATTTGGGTAGACATTATCAATTCATAATATCTTGTAATTTCTCTGAATAATATTCCTCCATTCTTTCATGCATATTGTGAATGTAGTAGTTTTCTCATAACAACACAAACAAATGTGAATTACAGAAGGAGATGAGACATATTGAATGGTTAATAACGGAGTCCTTCAAGCGACCCCCTCCAGTCGGTACTCGTGTACGAGTGGCTGGTTTACAGCCACAGACAACGGGAACGATACTTTGTCGTATTGAAGAGCTTAATAGAAAACTAAGTAAGTATTCAATAACGTAATTACAAGCAAGACGTATTGCTGATTTATCAAGTTACAAAATTAAAACATATTCTCTATCTTTAAAGAATTAACTCAGTTGTAATGCAGTTGTAGAGAATTATTACAGTTTTTAATTTTCTAAATATTTTTAACAAAAATTAATTTTTATAAGACAGATAGAATGATTTTGGTATCATTTCATAAAATGCATTATGATTTGAATGATTTGAACATATTTTATTGTATACATATATATAAGACACATATACAAATGATGCATTATATAAATATAAGTATGTATATGATACATGTACGTGTATACACACAGCTGAAAAGGTCTTGGTTGTCCGAGACACCGGAGAAACTGACGTATTCTCGTGGAGCTTCAATCAGAAAGATTTACTGTTTTATGAACCTTCCAAGTCTTCTGATAGCTCTGAATTTACTGTTGGGTCATTAATTCGTGAAGGTAATTGGATAAATAAGTGTGTGGAAAAATTATTTATTCCTATAAAAGAATTATTCAATATATGGTATTTTTTGTTTTGGGGTTATTCAAGGCGTTTATAATGTAATAAAAACATTTTAGGTGGACATCGCATTCGTGGAGACCTAGGAGTGGTAATTGAAAACGAACATGCTGCATCGCAGAATGTACCGAAAACGTCTTGGCCAAGAGACGCTGTCAAGGTTTAAGTTAAAAAAATATACATACATATGTCAACGTCATGAAAACAATGTTTGATGATGTTTGTAAAAACAAAAACAATTGTGGGATTTTTATTTATGCTAAAAGATGTGCTTATATTCCCCGGCGGTAGTAACTCAAATGCTACTGTCCCTTTTTAGTTGTTAGACATATTGTCTCATTATGCAATATCATTGTTTGAATTTATTGTTTGCACATTCAGGTTTGTTGGCGCTCAAAGCTTACAAAGGGTAACGGATGTCTATTTCACAGAAAATCTATGATAAAACATGTGTAAGTATCAACATGTGTCAACAATTGATGTGATGTGTCGTTTTATTACATCATTTATATTTATATTGTATCAACAGTTTAATTTCATCTAAATAGATAATTCAATATATAAAATTTATATTTCAGGGAATCGCCGCTCATAGATTTAAAAGGATTGATAGGTAAATTTAATATATGGATACTAATTGTAAGCCAGGAAATTGTATAAGAATAGAGAGAGAGAGAGAGAGAGAGAGAGAGAGAGAGAGAGAGAGGGTTTACTCACCGTGTATTAATGATATAAGAGAATAATAAAAATAGATACGAACTGCAAAATTTGCAGAATAATCTACATGGACTGCAGCTTTCATGCTCTTATGCTTAAAAAAATAAAACTTTTTATTGTTTAAATGTTTTGCAATGGATTCAATAGTACCATTATTTTAATGTATTTTACTGATACATTTATTGTGTGTTATTTTATTGAACCAAATAATTGTCATACACTAGGGGCTTTGGCTTTTGTTAAAAGAAGAGTAATTGTTATGCTCTGGATAGTATAACTGTTAAAATTGTTTACAATAAATTTATCGTACAGCTTCGAGGACTTTGGCCTGGCATTTTGCCAAATGATGCTGCAAAATTCAGGATCAGCGAGGACAGTGACTAAGGAACCAAAATGTGATCGTCACCACTCATAAATACAGTAAATAATAGGAGAAGGAGATATATGTAGCTTTATCTTCTGATGCAGAAAATATGTTGAAAATGAGTGACGTTATTTCTTTAATAATTGAAGACAGAACTCATTCAACAAAACAACAGAAAAGAAGGTGACAGATATGAGCAATTCAACATCTAACCGTAGTTGCAAATCTTAATATCATAATTAAATAACTCTCTGTGTGGAGTTATACATGACAATCTAATTTTTACATTGGGTCCTTTTTTAATTGTTTAAAAACTTGCCATCTGTTACCAATACAGTGGCATATTTACAAATCTTATTCTCTTTTTGTTTGTAAAATTCTTGTAAGTTTATTTCACCATCTTTCCATTTTTTTTTTTTTTCGATTTCTTGATTGTCTTAAACAATGAGTGTATATTACATCATAAGAATTATTGGTGATTGATTTTTCTGATGAAATAAATATTTCTGATTATTTTGGAAAAGTACTGATATTGGTTCTCCTTTTATGGAATGGAATGTACTTTGTTAATGCTTCATAGGACAATATATTTTGAACTAGAAAAGGTTTGTTTCAAGCTTAAAAAAACAACAGCAAAAGATGTTTCTTCTCTGATAATTTGAAATGGACAAGATTAAAGAAGAGAATTTTTTCATGAAATGCATTAAACTGGATTGTTGTAGATGCCACACTATGCCTTTCAATTTCATTTATTTCAAATTAACGTACATGTAGTTTTGCATATTTGTTAATCAGAGAAAAAATGGTTTGAGGCTGTTCCTTTGATGCTTTTTTCTATAGTTCTTGTGGATGATACTAAATAAGAACATGATAAGAAAGGAAAACATTACTTACAATCGAAACTTACTACGTTGTTTTATTTTACTAGTTGCTTAGGATGTCTTAATATTAATTCCCTTTTGTATGCTACCAATATTTTTTAATACATTTTGATGTTATTATCATGTTATCTTTTGTCTTGTAACTGTATTTTATTCACATGATTATTAGAAAATAAGAATGAATCTTATGGAAATGATTAATTTGAAAAACTAGATTGATCCCTTTTACCTTTTGTAGCATTGAAAGTAAGGAACCAAACAGACTGATGATTATGTTTGGATTGTTCCATTTTAATATATACCTTTCTTATCTTTAAGTACTTTTTAAAAAATGTATGACTAATTAAAGAGTTATTCAAGCATGTCACAAATATTAACGTTACCTGCTTCACTAGTAGAACAAATCTGCAGCATTTTTTTCTTCGGAATCAAAATGTCAGTAGATTGAGTAAAGCCAGTACTTCGCGAATCAAGGAGGAACCCATACGGTGTTACAGCTGATTGAGATAATTTGAAAAATTCTTCTGAAGAATATGACGGTCTCAATTTATTTGCTTGGACAATGATATCAGGAGCCAAAGAAAGACATGACATAGATAGAGGCATTAAGATACAGAATGTTTTATGAAAATTACAGTATATTGATAAATCCAAAACAGTTGCAGTAGTTTTAAATAAATTGATATTTTTATCAGATGTGAGACTTTTTACGTTTACAATTACACAAAAACACGATATCTAATTGTTTGACGGAGCTCGGTGCAACACTTCTGATAACGTGCATTACGAAAGCCCGATATCCAACAGACGTCCGTCATCAAAGACATCAGAGAGTCTATAATTTGATAAATGTCGGTGTTTGTCCGAGACAGGGTTGATGGATCAAGAAAGGTAAAGTTATTGTAACGTTGAGATGAACAAGTGCTTGTTTATACCGTTTCTAATGTTTTGTTTTCACAACATTCTATCTTTTGACTTTAGAATAGGGACAAACTGTTTGTACAAATAGAGATAGAGAGAGGGGTTGTCCAGACAAAAAGTGAACTATAAATATTAGTTACAAAGACCTGGTCATTTATAACCATGTTGCCCCCGTTGCTTGTTGTTTTAGTAGCTGGGATAATCGGTTTTACCAATGGTAATTGTAACATATAAAAGATGTGTAGTATACAGTTTGATTTTCGACACACAAAATTCCTTCAATTTGTCTTCTATAGGAAAACCCCATTCCAAGGCATCGACAATCGACACGTGCACTACAAAAGGAGGGTCGTGCATTCATTCACACGACCAGTGCGGGGGGTATATAGATCTGTATGCACTGGGATGTAATAGAAATAGCGTGTGCTGCAAACCGGCGCCAGTAACCGCCAATCCCGAACCAATACACCCAGGTAAGATCATGTCATCTACAACAATTATACCAGTATAAGACCATATACCCAGGTAAGTCCATGTCATCTTAGGTTTTACCCTTACCCAAGGAAGACCTTGTATTCTAAGTTACCCAGGTAAGATCATGTCATCTAGATTTTCAGCTTTATCCAGGTAAGATCATTTCATCTTCATCTTTACCCAGAGAAGACTATGTCACCTTTACTTAAATCAGGTAAGTTCGGGTCATCTACTCATGACAAAAGACTGGCCATTTACATCATTTTCAAGCCTGTTTGAATGAATTATGGTTCAATTCCCCAATGATCGGCTTTGTCCGCAACTTTGATCCGCTCTGCCCAGTATAAGCCTTAAAAGAAAGGTCAAAATCTAACCTAAACATAACGTGCGTGTTCGTTGGTGAAGTTGAATCCGAATGTTTGATGTGGTAAACAAAATAAGTACATACCTATATGATTTCATTATATCTGTACAAGTTCCTCTGTCTGCCAGGGACCGACAAATGCGGATTGATTACTCGACTAGATACACACCACCTGGATCCGCGCCTGAGGGTGGTGGGCGGGGATCCAGCCTTGGAGGGGGAGTGGCCCTGGCAGGTCAGCTTCCAGAACGAGCGGGGGCATTTCTGTGGAGGGACCCTGGTGGGTGACCAGTGGGTGGTGACGGCGGCCCACTGTCTGTACGGGTGAGTGCTGTTCCTTTTTACCATTGAAATTCTTCTCTCTTATGTACGTGTATATTATATTTAAATGCTAAATGTTGGTGTTTGCAACTTACTACTAGTATTGTTTCCACTTTAATTGATATACCCTTCATGGGCTTATATTTTTGGGAATTGAATTGGTCCGATTTTCTATAGGTCAAGGTAGTTAAAGTATTTGAGTATTTGTTCTATGAAAGTTTTAAAGAAATTGTCTCATCTCATCCTTAATCAATAAGAGGTAATGCTGACCGTTGATACGTGCTATTGGAATAAGTGTAATACACCACACACTGGTTAAGTAATTAACATTCATTGCTATGTTCTTAAGTTATCAGCATGCACAGTTTTGTAGATTGCTTCGTTTTCTTTATACAAAACGTATTGACCTTGCTTGGTCTACGATCATAAATTTTAAGTTATCAATTCTCATTTTGCTTTTGATATTGGTGTTTCAGACAAACCATTTCCAGTATACATGTACTACTTGGCGAACATCACCAGGAATTCAAGTCAAACAACGAATGGAATGCAACCATCCAGAAAGTTCAAATTGTAAGGACCCCATTCCAACTAACCCCCACGTTACACATACGCTAGCTAAGAACATTGGTCATTTTTAAGCCCCCCCCCCCCCAAATAAAAACAAATAAGAACTATTTTGTTGTTTGTTTCTAGCACCCTGAATACTCTACCAATCATGGTCTTCCTCATGATACTGCGGTGGTGCAGCTCTCACGCACAGTAAACGTGACCGGACATTACGTCAGAACAGCGTGTCTGCCACATGATGATGACGTGTTTGATGACGCAGACTATTGTTATATCAGTGGTTGGGGATACACTCAAGGTACTCCAGTGTCTTATGATGAGGTTCGGTGTTTGACTGTATTCCCTACTCACTAACGCCGCACTAGAGTATGAACGACATTGAATCTTTGGTAGAAATGTGCATGTTACTTCCGGTTGATGCAGAAAACTTGTTCCTTAAAGTATGGAATATAAGACGGTCTGGTCAAATGCGTCGGTGACCTATTACCATCTGTCTCTTGTGTGTCGTCCATCTGTCGTAAACTTTGTAACATTTTCAGCTCCTTTTTAGAAACTAACACTTTATAGAGCCAATCTTGACTAAACTTGGTATATGCCATCTGTATGGATAGCTTTGAAATTAATGATTCATACTTTAGGGTACCATATATTAAGAAAAAAAAGGTGTGATTTTATCTTGTTTTTACCAATCTTGTCTTTTACAAATGGGCATCTAGCCAACAAAATAGGTGGTAGTCATCAAGGAGTTCGAGATCTCTGTAGTTCAATTAGGATTTGTGTGATGAAAAAACAACAAGCTCCAAAATGAGTTTCAGTATTTTTTTACAAAAAAATCAAATAAAAAATAATAAAATCCTCAGTAAACAGTCCGTCAGTTTTTCCTGTATCTATGCATCAAGTTCGTTTTCATATTGTTCAAAGGTTCAACTTGATAAACGAAACTATATAGATGCAGAGACCTAGTAAACCACCATTGTTAGGCATTAGACTTTACTCTTCAGTTAATATTTTCTAGGAACCGGTGACAACGACGTATTGCGTCATCTGCGCGTCCTCATAACCCCATCTGTTACGTGCAACTCTAGCTGGGATGGCGTCATCACAAATAACCAGATCTGTGTTGGGCACGGTGATACAGGGGCTTGTCGGGTAAGCTGAATAAAGGGAAAGTCCAATGTTTAATCTGAAGTGTAGTTATTTGGTGTTCTGTTGGTATTTATTTAACCATTCTAAAATTATGTATATTTTGATTTTAGGGTGACTCTGGTGGACCATTGGTCTGCCGACGTCACGATTCGTTCGTGTTGGTGGGAGTGACGTCATGGGGTTCCGCTACATGTACTGAACTTGGCAAACCGAACGTGTTCACTAAAACCACTGCTTATCTCCCCTGGATTCGCAGCGTTCTGCAGATAATCTGATAACATCGCATAAGCTGACATTAAAAAGTGAAATAAATTACTTCAGTAAATATATTGCTTGTCTTTTCTCATTACACTTTAAAGGTGTGAAATTGATAACATAAGACGTCCTGGTGATAAATGACAATTCCGAGTGGATTACTAACATCTACAGGAATATCTATGCACGGTGTCCGGATAGGGTCATTTATAAAGCTATCTATGGTGTCTGGATACGGCCATTATGTTAAAGCTCAACAGTGCGTTGGAAGGCAACCACGCCATTGCGTAATCGCAAAACGCACTGTAGAGCCAACACAATTAACTGGTCGTCGTGTTACAAAACACATTGTTGCGCCGTCAAACAACATGCCATCGTACTATTATAATAACTTAAGCGTTATGTGGTGTTATGTTGTATTGTGTTGTGTTTTGTTGTGTTAGCGCGACGGCGCCTGGTGTGCAAAGTTGCGTTTTGTAGGAGGAGGGGGAGGGGGGGTGATCGCGTTATTGGGCTTTCGTTATATAGCCTTATTCAGACCTGCAAGTATATTCCTTTATTTTCCATTCTTGTATTCATGTCTTCATGTAGCATTCCCAGCTGACCTCTCTCTTAGTGCCGTCTGTCAAACGATTTCCTCTCCGTCACGAAGCGCCGTGTGTGTACAATTAGAGGGTTTCATTGTGGCAAAGTGTTTATGTTTAGTCGAAGACATATATACATAACCATTCCTCCGAGTACAAAGTTTGCTTTGCCGATTTAACCTGTAATTATACATTCATACGATACACTCTCACGGCCAGGCCTGAATGTTTTCTGAACAAATTATCCTTGAATAGATCTTAATAGTTTTTCTCTTTTCTTACTAGCATTTAAATATATAACGACATCTACCCGGCATTATGCAGCCAGTAGGGGGCTTTGGCGCTGACAATTTAAACAAACGCTGTAGACTTACCTGTGTTTTACGCTTTCACTCTCTGGATATTTTTTGTCGATATTTCTGCAATAAATGGACCCGCTTAGACAGCGCCGTGTTTATTAATATTTCATCTCTCGCAGAAAGACTGGCCGATTCCCTAGGAACAGAACATTGCTGGGTTAGACCAGGTGGGTGTAGATATCAGTAGGTATATACAGGTATTACCTGAAGAGCATTATCCCGCGTTACGTAAGATCGATTGTAGTTGATCAAAAACGAGTTAGAGATTACAGGCCCAATACTGCGGCCCTTCCTTAATCGGGTAAGTGTTTACATCTATGTGCTATGGTGAATTATAAAAAAAAAACATTTTCTGAATTCTCTATTAACACATTAAACGACCAATCTCTCTCTCTCTCTCTCTCTCTCTCTCTCTCTCTCTCTCTCTCTCTCTCTCTCTCTCTCGTCATATAGATGGCAAGATACAATATTACAATGACTTTGTCCGTGATATTTTTGCGATTTGTCAGGTGTTAATCATGTATATAATGATGGCAATAAATAGATACAATGTTATAATGATAAAGAATTTGACTAGCATAATGTAATATGCCTATTAAATTCGAAGTGTTGAATTTCCTGAAATGATTGAAATTTTACTAAATGATACATGTATTTATTATGCAATTTTGAGATACATGTTTTAATTCTGGGGTTTTATTTTTAAATACATGGTCAATAAACGTGAGAGTCAAAATCAGTGAAATGACTTTATTTTTAGCTATGGTGACTAGATACAGATCCTGATTGGTTCCTGTCGGCTCATCATGCCTCGGATAAATGTAGTGTCAACTGTCCCAGGGGCCGAATCGGTGGTGAGACAATTATTATGTGAACCCGTTGTTGCAGTTTCATGCCAAGGAAAACGCCATATAAGTAAGACCACGAAGATATACTACAGTATATAGTATTTGTGTGGATCATATCATGATAACTAACTATGTGAGACACCAAACTGATGCTTTCTAAGTTTAACATCTCTAGCATTAAATACATTGTCAACATATAAGTAGCATTTAATACTTAAAATATTAATTTCTGAGACAAGTTATAAGTGTAACGGATGATAGAAAACTTAAAATGATATAGAATTAAATTGTCATGCTTCTGGGACCTCTTTATGTAGATGAGCTGACCTCCATCACCACCCGCGTCCATTCTGGGGCCTTGTACGTGTTCGATGTGAAATCGTGTCCAACTATCGTGCTAGCTGGCGGACTGATAAGGTTATTCCAGTCAGTGGAGCTAGTAAAGGTGGGGCATTCTGTTCTGTAAAAGTAATTATACAAAGCGATCACAAGGTTTCCGAATTAATTAATAGACTTTCAATTTCAGGTTTTTCATGACATCAGCATAGACAGCAAATTTCTCCACCCGTACGGCATTACAATACGCAACTATTTCGACACTCAGGTAATACTCTACCTCCCCCCCCAGTTTTACATTTTTATGAAAAGGATCCCTTTTTGAATTTTTTAATTTTTAGACAGATCAGTTGTGCCCCCCCCCTGGTTTTTAGCTCACCTGAGCTGAAAGCTCAAGTGAGCTATTCTGATCACTTTTTGTCTGTCGTCTGTCTGTCCGTCTGTCCGTCTGTCCGTCCGTCCGTCCGTAAACTTTTCACATTTTCAACATCTTCTCAAGAACTACATGGCCAATTTCAACCAAACTTGGCACAAATCATCCTTAGGCAAAGGGGATTCAAAGTTGTGAAAATTAAGGACCACACCCGTTTTCAAGGGGAGATAATTAGAAATTAATGAAAAATTTCGAGAAATTTTCAAAAATCTTCTTCTCAAGAACCAGAAAGCCAGGAAAGCTGAAGCCTGTGTGGAAGCATCCTCAGGTAGTGTAAATTCAATGTTGTGAAATTCATGACCCCCGGGGGTAGGGTGGGGCCACAATGGGGGGTCGAAGTTTTACATAGGAAAATATAGAGTAAATCTTAAAAAATCTTCTTCTCAGAAACTAATCAGCCAGGAAAGCTGAAACTTGTGTGGAAGCATCCTCAGGCAGTGTAGATTCAAAGTTGTGAAAATCATGACCCCTGGGTATAGGGTGGGGCACAATGGGGGGTCGAAGTTTTACATAGGAATATATAGAGTAAATCTTTAAAAATCTTCTTCTCAGAAACTAATCAGCCAGGAAAGCTGAAACTTGTGTGGAAGTATCCTCAGGTAGTGTAGATTCAAAGTTGTGAAAATCATGATCCCTGGGGGTAGGGTGAGGTCACATTGGGAGGGGGGGGGTGTTGAAGTTTTACATAGGAATATATAGAGTAAATCTTTAAAAATCTTCTTCTCAGAAACTAATCAGCCAGGAAAGCTGAAACTTGTGTGGAAGTATCCTCAGGTAGTGTAGATTCAAAGTTGTGAAAATCATGATCCCTGGGGGTAGGGTGAGGCCACATTGGAGGGGGGGGGTGTTGAAGTTTTACAGAGGAATATATAGAGTAAATCTTTAAAAATCTTCTTCTCAGAAACTAATCAGCCAGGAAAGCTGAAACTTGTGTGGAAGTATCCTCAGGTAGTGTAGATTCAAAGTTGTGAAAATCATGATCCCTGGGGGTAGGGTGAGGCCACATTGGGGGGGGGGGTGTTGAAGTTTTACAGAGGAATATATAGAGTAAATCTTTAAAAATCTTCTTCTCAGAAACTAATCAGCAAGATGATTCTTTTATAATTGTTAAGACTTTGGCTCCAGGACAATTCTTCGGCCTCACAAAAAGGTTCAGAGTTTGATGTAGCTAAATATCCCATATATAAACAATTGTAAAGGATCTTTTTGAGAACTGCATTCCCAACATGTGATATGACTATAAAATTGAAGCAGGCAGCTATTTTTTCATTAGAATCTTTTTGTATTACTGTATTGAGTTATTGCCCTTGATTTATTGATTCTTGATTATTTTAATTAATGCATCCACTGTTAACCAATTATTGTGACGATTATTTTTATACAATAATAAATATTCAATGTATATAAGTTGTTCTGCATAAGTAGTTCTGGGTTAGGCCGGATAAGTTTGTTTATTTTTGATTTCCAATTTTTAGATACTATGAATTATTTTAGGCCGGCACATATATAGGGACAGTGTCTATTGCATTACGACGAGCGACTGTTTTTGGGGTTAAATTTGTACAGGTACGGATAGATTGAGTGTGTGGACATTCCTGCTCTATATAATCTCCGTGTTTTCTAACCTGCGATACAGAGTGTGTGGTCATCCCTGCCCTGTATCGCATTAATACAAGTGTGCGGGCATACCTGCTTGTATTGGTGGTGGTTGCGGTGGAGCACTAGTGTGTGGTCATCCCTGCTGGTGTTCTGCCCTTTCTAGCGCAAGTGTGCGGCACTCCCTGCTTGCGTTAGGTTGAGCTGTTGGCGCAAGTGTGCGGTCATCCCTGCTTGCGTTAACGTTGGTACCTGTTGAGTTGCGTAGGTGTTCGGTCATCCCTGCTTGCGTAACGTTGAGTCCCTATATATGTGCAGGAGCGGTGATTAAAGTCTGCTCTTGTAAGTATTGGCAGCAATCGGCTATCCGAGTTCCTAGGGGGAAAAATGGATTTTATTTATACAGGATCTACATGTATTATTGTACATTGTCCAGATTGTTTGTATTATGACTCCATTAAGCTGACTTTATCATACCTAATGTTCCTCAGGTGAGCGATGTGGCCCATGGGCCTCTTGTTTTCCTATCTGATGTTATCTCAGTGTCTCAGATAAGATCGCATTCACCGATATCTAATCCTGACTCGTCTTGCATTGTTCAAAGGTCGGTTACTCTGTTCTTCTGGAGCAAAAGGGATTTCCCCCAAGAAAGATAACTCTGCCTCAACTTTGTAAGAAGTACCAACTAAATCTTCCGGTTCCCGACCCCCAGGAACAGGTAACAGTTTGTTCTTCAGGTGCAAAATCCGGAGTTTAATTTTATATTTGTTCTAAATTTTTAGGGAGTGTCTAATTGTATATTTTTGTACACCGTACAATGTTTCAGAAAAGAGCCCTGGAGGATGTCAACTATTGGGCGAAACGTCCCCTGTCGCGGCCCATGCTGATCACGTGCGCTGCATCGGTGATGGAGCTGGAGACTTTGTACACCTGTCTCGCCGGGTAAATTAATAATAAACCTTATTTATCTGAACATGAAATATTTAAATCAATCCCTCGTAAATACAGCTTGTAATTAATGTACATGACCTTATATAAGGATTTTTACTAGGCTTCGTACGTCTCTCTCTCTCTCTCTCTCTCTCTCTCTCTCTCTCTCTCTCTCTCTCTCTCTCTCTGGATTTCTATTTTCCTTTATTTCCTCTTCCAGTCAGTTGGATCCCGACATGTGGGATTGGTTTGACTGTATGAGTGAAGAGAATCGCCTCGCACTGACCCAGAGGGCACGGATCCAGTCAGTGAAGTCCGCCCGGAGAACGGAAGAATTTCTGGATCACCTGTACGAGTACCCCATCACGCGGTTGACGGAGGAAGAACGACAACTCTTGTCTGACTCGTTCCCGGAGACGCATATTTCCTAACCTGTGATCAAATAATGCAATAATAATATTGCTTTTTAATTTTGATGCATAATATTTTAATGAGAAAAGATGTCTTTGTTAAAAGAATTGTAAAAAATGAATTAAAAACTTTTAATCCTCTAATTGACTTAGACTGTGAACAATGAATTATCAGATTGACTTAAATTTCAATGCATAATACATGTATTTGAGTTTCTGTTTTAAAGGGGCATAAACATGAACAATACCGGTATATTATAAGAATATCGATGATTTCTTTTCTTCAAAGAATTATGTAGAATGGAATAAAACTCGCATTCTTCTTAATTAATTTAGATTAATTGTGAACAATGAATTATCGATATGAGTTTTTAATTCCAACGCATAATATTTTGCCTTGTTAGTTTCTGTAAGAAAAAAAGGCAAAAACTTAAACAATATATAATTAGATTAGTGATGTTTTTTTTTACAAAGAATTATGGAGAATGAAAAAAAAATGCATTCTTCTTAACTTAGACTGTGAATGATGAATTATCAATATACTGTCAAGTTTTAGTGCATAATATGTGAGTTTCTGTTTGAAAAAAGGCTATATACTTGTAACTAAAATATCGTTGAATTTTTTTTATAAAGAATTGCAAAAAATAAAACACATAAGTTAGTATTCCTCAAACTTTAAGAAATATACTTTTCATTTTAAGTGTCGTTAACAAGTTTAGAAAAAGTTTCCCGAACCTGCACAAACCGATGCATTCTTAAAAGATGTAACATTCTAGTATTTTTGTACGATTTTACAAAAATTACGCAACTTTAGGGGAAAATATAATTAACAAAATGTATTGCATATTTTATGTATATAAAAGTTTCTGTCGTATTCGAACTCATGATCTGGCTGAGGTTGAGTCAGTAGTGTTATATCCACTGGGCTCGAACGTGACAAAGTTAGACAAGTCTATATCGATGTCAACAATTCCTTTAACACGTGAATATCCGCGTTGTGATGTACTACTGTCTTTAACAGTTATAATCACTGCATGTGGAGGACCCTTAAAGCAATCGAGGCCAAACTATTAAAGATTTTATTTCACTGAATAACGGGCGTTTATATTTGTTTTGCAAGTTCCTTAAACCTGTTATATGAAAATAAAAAAAATTAAAACCGTAACATTAAGAGAGCTGGATGACCTTGGCTAGTTTTAGACTTTATCAATATCTAAAAATAGAAGGAAATATTCCAATTTTGAACCTAATATAATTTGTTGCATAATTTTAAGTATATCTGGTAATATTTTGAGCACCGGGCCTTCTTACATCACCAGAAGGATTTCTATGCTGTGGCTGTGGAATTCAATATTGTTTTGATTTTTTTGCACAGGATGACAACAATAAAATTGAAATAGTTTTCATCTATTCAAATACAATGTATGAATATAAAGAAGTTTTTAACTTATTTGATAAAGAAATAAAAATCACAGCTATACAAAAAAATATTTCCTACATATATAATGCAGCTCATATTGCGTTAAATAATTTTGAGGTGCAAAAGAGGATGAAGTTTCAACGAACGAACAAAGACAGCTATATTTTTTTATCCTCATTCCAGCGATTTCCTTGTCTTAAATAACAAACATCCGTAATGAAATCTCTGAAGACGATCATTTAACAAACATTCACAATAGCCCACACGTACACTGTGCTAGTCCTGCAGATCAAAGAGCGTCGTTGTTGCTGACTTTTTAAGTTGACAGAGACCCTCGTTAATTATATTTAAGGAGAAAGACGCCTTATCCTTAAGGGGGTTCAGCTCTTCCTTCTGTAAGGTCATTGTCTCCCTCGTCATTTATCTTTTGCAAAAAAAAGGAGAAAATTAAGAATAAATGTGTCGTCAGTAGACTTCATATCTTAGCTGTGTACCGGGGCCAAATCCCTGGCCTCTGTGGTCATCCAACTGACAGCAACCCCGACCCCGACACTGGAGAGCTCCTCAGCCACCGGGCGCCATTGGAGTGGGCGGAGCCCCCGTCTCTCACTTCCTACATGTGTCATTAATTGAATGTAGAGATTGATATTGAGAGCAGTCTTCCTCCGGATGTCTCACTTACTGGTCTCCGCTGTCAGTTTTAATGTGTCCATTTAAGGATGTGTATTTCTTAAAATATCATGGATTTTTAATATGTTGTTGTCGGTGGTTAGAGTTAAACCGTTGCAGCGGATTGATTTCTTCAGCGATATTTTAGCACTTTTTCCACTTTGCACAATTGTGCAATCTCCGTATTTTTATTCTAAAATGATGAGACGGGAGTGAGAAATAATCGCACACACAGAAAAATTGTGTAGCTTCTTGCGGAAACTTTTCCTGTGTGCTCTAAAAAGAACTTCCGACGGAGATAATAAGATAAAAGGATGAGCCGTTTCCAACCAGCCGGTATATGAGATTGTGTGTGATCCCATAGGATAATGCAGGCACGGAAGGAGCGGGGTAGGCAGTGGGCAGCCCACAGTCGGCGACTACGGCTAGGCAGCGATGCCCAGGTCGGCGAGGTAAGCTTGCACACGTCGTGTCTGTCCGGTCAGAGAGAGAGAGAGAGAGAGACAGACAGACAGACAGACAGACTTTGACAGATGCAAAGCACACCCCAGTCTTTGAAAAGAGAAATATTAAACATACAGTACATTGCACTCAGCCACGGTAAGATCTCTCGATCTTGATACGGCGATCGGACCTTCGAGGTGCCAGTTAAGGTCAAGGTTAAAATACTTCGACTCAGAAAAGGGTGAGCGATATTCTGACTTTTGAGACGGTGGCAGTTTTACAGAGCTAGGGATTTTGAAAGACATTGCTAATTAAGAGAGCTGGGTGGTGGTGGCCATTTTCAGGGTATATTGATCTCCTAAAGAAGAATAGTTCTGTATAAGGATGTAAGGAAATGTTAAAATGTTAATGCTAAAATATATGGTAATTTTGTTTACACAATAAAAGTTTATGGCTTAATATATCATACTTGAAAATTTTTGGTAGATCTTTTGGTTAACTTGTTGACCATCCAGCATCCTTAAGTTTATAAGTCAAGGCTAGCTACAAGTGACTAGAATTTTGTTTATAAGTCAAGGCTAGCTACAAGTGACTAGA
Organism: Magallana angulata; assembly: GCF_025612915.1. NCBI lineage: Eukaryota > Metazoa > Mollusca > Bivalvia > Ostreida > Ostreidae > Magallana > Magallana angulata. The sequence continues at coordinate 1,051,107 of NC_069113.1, read as the reverse complement.
ATTTTGTTTATAAGTCAAGGCTAGCTACAAGTGACTAGAATTTTGTTTATAAGTCAAGGCTAGCTACAAGTGACTAGAATTTTGTTTATAAGTCAAGGTTAGCTACAAGTGACTAGAATTTTGTTTATAAGTCAAGGCTAGCTACAAGTGACTAGAATTTTGTTTATTAGTCAAGGCTAGCTACAGGTGACTAGAATTTTTTTTTTTAAGTCTCTGTGGAAAGTTTACATTAATTGTGCCGAGAGGGGAAGATAGCGGCGAGCCTTAAAAAGTGTAAAATTAAAAAGAATTCAATTAATTCCTAACTAGGTCTGTATTCAATCAGGTAAAAGAGTCCAGAAAAAGGGAGGGAGGGTGTTATCATATGTAATATGCATATCGATTCTATACGCATCTTTTTAATCTAATAAGCTATGGCTTTAAAGTGTGCACAGTATTTGCCACCCAAGTGCCAAGTACAGCGAACATGTTAATGAGAACGCTCAACTCACGATGACCCCCCCCCCCCCCCGATTGATCACTTCACGTAATAGCTTGTTGTTACTTTTGATTTGAGTAGCCTTCCCTTGTTTGTGACTCTAAATAGAGTGTCCTTATTTACCAGATACAAATAACTAAAAATAGCATTGAAGAGACATGTCCTTGTTTAGGACAATGTCATTATGAACAATATAGTAATCTACATTGACTGACACATCACAACATATAATTATAACAGAGCAGTATGGCCTTGACTGTGACATCACAACATACAACAGAGCAGTATGGCCTTGACTGTGACATCACAACATATAAGAGAGCAGTATGGCCTTGACTGTGACACCACAACATACAACAGAGCAGTATAGCCTTGACTGTGACATCACAACATATAACAGAGCAGTATGGCCTTGACTGTGACATCACAACATACAACAGAGCAGTATGGCCTTGACTATGACATCACAACATACAACAGAGCAGTATGGCCTTGACTGTGACATCACAACATACAACAGAGCAGTAAAGCCTTGACTGTGACATCACAACATACAACAGAGCAGTATGGCCTTGACTGTGACATCACAACATACAACAGAGCAGTATGACCTTGACTGTGACATCACAACATATAACAAAGCAGTATGGCCTAGACTGTGACATCACAACATACAACAGAGCAGTATGGCCTTGACTGTGACATCACACCATATAACAGAGAAGCATGTGTTTTACTTTAACATCACAACATACAACAAAGAAGCATGTGTTTGACTATGACATCACAACATATAACAAAGAAGCATGTGTCTGACTATAACATTACAATGTGAAACAGAGAAGCATGTGCTTGACTAGAAGCATGTGTTTGACTATGACATAACAACATATAACTGATGGACACGTGTTTGACTATGACATCACTACATATAACCTAGAAGCATGTGTTTAACCAGGGACGGTATATACGTCCCTGGTTTAACTATGACATATCTGCATATAACATTAGAGCGTGGGTTTAACTATGACATCACTACATATAACAGAAAAGCATGTGTTTGGTTTTCAAATCACTACATATAACAGAGCAGCATGTGATTATAACCATGACATCGCTATTTGAAAGATGTACATTTCTGTATAGGTATAGTGAATTAAATGAATCGACAGCTATAGATTAAGTTAACTTTATTTACCTATTAATGAAATATACCGAATAGCCAGTAAACAGAGGATATTTGACATTTCATAAATAATTGTTATTTATCCAATTTTTGAATTTCGCGCCAAATCAAATTTTGAAATTATCCAATGACCTTACATTTCACTTTCTCTGCGGCGTTCAAGGAAGGAAAAATTTTTAACTTCCTGGAATAGAGATAATATGCGATTGTTAAGTGGTAAGGCAGAGTGAATCAATAAGTAATGTTAACAGGAAGTCCGCTGGATGCAGACGATCGTGTTTATTCGGAGCCTTTCAGCCATCTCCCACCATCTGTTCAAAAAGCAATAAATGACAGTGAATTGTTTAACAAGAATAGGCCTGTTCGCAGCAGCAGAAATCGAACAGCATTCAAAGACTCCAGAACCTCAGCTCCTCATACCGCCGAGGCAAAGCCCACTAAACACGATCCGTCTGCCTGCCCCTCCCCCGAGCATGAACCCAGTCCGGAGGGGGAGGGGCCGCTAACACAGTGCTCTAGTTTAGGTGGTGATGGGTTGTCCCTTGTGTTACCTGAAGAAAAGGTACACCAGGTGTTCATTGTTGTAACCAGTAACTACTTAGTACTGTATCTTGATCTGTAGTAATACCCTTAGTCAGTAGTGGGTTCAATATAGCTATTTTGATTCCTTGAAAGTTTGTGGAATGATGAATTACTTGTATGTTACATTAATTACTTTCACATTTAATGGAATGTTCTATTAACTCCTGGTGACCAGCAAAGACACAGTGATGAAAATTCCTATCACGTAGTCATGATGATACATGTACATTGGTATTTCATCATTAAAATGCTTTAAAATTCGTTCTGTCAGGTGTGTCACAAATTATTGATAAAAGGATGCATGCTGATTTTAGCGGGTCTGTTAACATTTGATACATGAATAAATATTAGAATTCGAAAAGAATTAGAAAAATTCTTAAAAGATTACCAAGTCAGCATGTAATTCATCTGTCCACAAACTAGATGTTTATAATTTGTAGAATAATCAGTTAATCACGTATCAAGTTTTTAAAGATTACATCTAATGACCAGATCTATTTTTTCTTAACTTCAGTGTTTTTAACCCTATGTCGAGTTTTACGAATTGTAGCAATAATCTAATACATGTACAACTGTATATAGATTTGAGTTTTGTCCTCCATCAATTAACAATCAATGATGATGAACAGATTTTTGAAAGTTAACCCCTGACTGTTTGAATTTCGGTCAAAAACGTCAGATTTTACTTTATGAAGGGGACTGAATGGTTTATTTGTACTGTTGGGTTTTTTAGTGTGTTGATGAAACTCGGTAAATAGTTCAATGAATCAGATATGGAATCACATGATGTTTAGATTGTTGCGACACTCGCAGTGAACTGAGATGACATTTCAGATAGAAGGTTGGTACGTCACTGGGCTTGACATTGTAAAGTGGCACGGAAGATGGGAGAAACATGCTTTCATGAAAGTTTGCATCATAACAACATCCCCTCGTATAGAACACTTAGCTGAAGTGTTTGTGGCTGCTCGTACCGGCCGACTTCAACAATTCCACAAACTTACTCTCGTCTCATACACTTCATGTTTCATAAAAACACCAGAGCAGTTGCACTAAGAGTATTTTCATCTTCTTTTTTTAAATTTAAGATTAGTAAGCCACATCTAAGAATAGAAAGATGATGTCAGGCACAGCAAATTATATACTGGGGTACACTTGTAGGTTTGAGTTTTTACTTTGGTCTGTACATACAATCACTTCAGGCAACAGAAATGAAAGGAAAGAGAATTGTTGGATTAAGTTTTGTGCCAAGATGTACGTGTAGTTATAAAGTAAGAAATATTCCTTTATATATATCTATAGCTTTCATAGTTGATGAATTATGTTTTTATTTTACTGTACTTCTGTTGTTATGAAAGAAGTTGTTTGGAGAAAAAAAGTGATAATTTCATAAAACCAGGTCTTTTCAACATTTTAGGAAGGGTCAGTCTTAAACAACCTCTTTATGCAACTTATTCCAAGTAATGAAATTGTAAATGCAGATTGCAAAAAGGAATTACAAGTTCAGGTCACTGTTAGGTCCAACTTCCTTGTACAAGTTCAAAACTGTGAATATTTTTTTATACAGGCCCTGAACTTACAAAAAACATTGTACAATATAAACATGTTTTGTTATTATTTTTTCCCTGGATGAGCCGGACATAGATTGAGGATGTAAAAGTTTTTGCTTCCTGCAGGTGACTCTATACGACAGAGCCTTGCTTTGTTACCCCTTTAGTTATTCTTTCAGTGTTATCCTTCATGTTATATCTTCACAAAGCATTGTGTCAGTGCACCCTCTGAGAAAAATTTGTTTTGCAATTTGAAAACTGTCTGGTCAGTTTCATTCAGTTTATTCTTTCTGAACCCTCTACAATAAGAATTAGTTTGTACCATTAAAAAATTTTAAGTTAGAGATACTTTATGATTCAAAGTATATTGTTAATTGAATGCTAGCAAATACAAGCTTCAAGAATAACTCAATATTTTTTACATAAATGTTCATTGAAAAAATTCTTAATCAATAAGATCACTTTTCTTGTGACTTTGAGTTGAAAAAAAATCTTTAATTTGACATTGATAAATGTTAAGTAGTGAGAGTATTTTTGGTTATGAGGATTGGAAATGCCCCATATAGTAGCAAGGACCAAGTAAAAAAGTGAGAAATAATTGTATACAAAGTCCCTTTATAAATATCTTTGTTCAATGAGTCAGCAAAGAATATATGTTTTGATTAACTGCCATCACTTTCAAATGTTCCCAACACTTTTCCCAAAATTTTTGTTGTAATTTTTGGAACAGACTGTGAAGTGAAACGTACCATGAAGTGTTTGTCCCCAGACTACAAAGTACTTCAGAACTCTGTGGGGGTAATGGTACAAGATTAGTAGATCAAATACGTGTACATACATATTGCGTAATACCTCAAGGTCCCTCCATCTGCCCATTTGTTTCTGAAACAATTTTTTTTTTGTCCCTTTCATCGTGTTAATTGGAAATGCCTTTTCACACAGGGAAATAGATATATGGGGTTCAGAAGTTATGACATATGAATATCGTAGAAGTGGGTCGGCGTTCTTCCTTGATTTTTTTAATAGTTGTGTTAATCAGAGATTACCATGGCTATTAGGAGGCCTGTATCTGTGTCTTTTCCTCTGAGACCACAGGTAATTTGATCTGTAGATTTGATTGCTGGATTAAGTAAGGAATGGGACCAGATTTTGTAGAATAATTATAGAAACTGTAATATTCTCTGTGTTATAAAAAAAATGACCAAAGAGAAAACAATAACTTGTTTAAAATGTCAGACATGACATCCTCTTATTACGAGGCTTTTTAATGAGGATGTAGTGATCCGATTCTGTGTGCCCTACTTCATCCATGATTTTATTAGCTGTTCATTTTTATTACATTCTTTGTAATATTTGTGCAAAACAATTTTTTGTCCAATTGATCTATAATACATCAAGCACGGCTTAATTAATTTGTACTTTATTTTTCTTGATGAGCTGCTCAGAGCAAGTCATCAAATGACAACCTTGTGATATAGCCCAGATTTGTGATGAGTTTTCAAGGGTTTGATCCACTGTTATGGCAAGGACCCTCTCTATGGAGAGTAAAGAGTTATATAATGGAATTCTTTTACACTTAGAGTGATCTGCCCTTTGATATAGATAATATTGAATGAAATGCAATGAGTATCGATGTTATTATCTTGAATTAATATATGTATTTTAATCATTTCTAAGACCTTGATAAAGTTATCAAATACTTAAAATCCACATTTGAGTGATGAATTTGTTGTCCTTGAATTATATATAATATTCTCGAACCCCAATTTTTTTTCTTTAGTGAACAAAATTATACACAGTCGAGAAATACACTAGTAGGGGTTCTGGCAAGCATTGTCGCCTAACTTCTTATTGGTATCTGTTGCCATGGTAACCAAGAATTAAGATGGGCATTTGGGATGTTGTCAATTTCAAACTATAGAGAAACATTGGTGGAGAATCATTACCTTCAGAATGTTAACATGGAAACTGCTATATATTTTCGAAATGTGGTTTTTTTTTCTGTAAAAGCCCTATTTGGTTAGTATGGAAATTGATGTCGCTATTATTGTATTTACAACAAACATATCAATTATAAAAGATCTGCGATATGTATTATCCACCAATTAGTTGGCGTACTCTTCTAATATTCACCATATATCTTGTACAATACCTGCTTCCTCCTGTTGCACTGTTTTGTATATTTGCGTTTGATCTTATAGGTGAGTCTGGGTGATTATGTGCTCCCCCCGGACAAAAGAATGGAACACCTGCAGGGAATCCCACGATGCAGTTCTGCGGAGTACACGGAACCCTACGAAACCAGTAAACTGGTTCATGGTACATACCTATGTTTATCACTTATAAATAAATTGCAGTCTGGTGTTTTCCATACCAACTACTTATACTTTCTTAAAGAAGTGAAGGGGTCATATTTTTTTTGTTCTATATAAGAAATACATCTATAACCAAAAAAAAAAACGAACCACCATTGCTATTTGACTGTGGCCTTTCGGTGTTAAGTCAAGCATTCCTGGGAGATACAAAATTTTATTATAAATAGAATTGACCGTAGAGTTCCTCTTTCAATCAGGTTATAAATCAGTAGACCATTATCTCTTGAAGTGAAGTGATTTTGCCAACATTAATAACTTAAATTTAAATTTCAACATTGATATTACACATATAAATGTCAAATTAGTCTGAATTTTGTGCAAATCATACTTTTGTCAGGATTATTTCTCCTTCAGTAGTAATTGAGATACTTATCTTGTCCATTTTAGCTAAAAGGGCAATAACTCTTTATCATTGATTTTTAAATCAGTGTTAATTTTACTTACCATTTCCTTCCCCCACTGATGTTAATTGGGCTTGTGAAGCATGACACAAGGGGTTACCATGATGCCATGGAGTCAGCTGTCATCACGACCCTGGAATGACCTCTATGTGACATGAAGGTCAAATCCCACTTTGTATCTATATATAAACCATCTGATCAAGAGATCAATTGAATTGTCAATCTTGATTTGAAGGATGAGCTGGATGAATCACCATTTAATGCACTTGGGCTTATTCTTCAGACACGAAGAGCTGTAGAACTTAAGAGTGATGTCGTAATCCTGCACTCTTTTTCTGCCATATTTAGTTTTGCTCCATAAATAGGTTCAAGATCCTCAGATTGGTTTTTGATTTAAGGAAGAGATTTAGTTTTTATTTCCTTGCAGACAGTTTTCCCTGATTGTAATGTAACATTGATTGCCAGGATATTTATGCAATATGACCTTGTACTAAAGTCTATACCTGTACTATGACCTTGTACTAAAGTCTATACCTGTACTATACAACATGTTCAGTAGAAAACATTGCCAGTCATAGATGAGTAACCTTTTCATTTCCTATATGTTACTACAGTTACTGGCCGGTTGTTAATTACCACACACCCTGCTATAGCGGGATCAAGTATCGACATGCTTAACTTCCTAGTACAATAGTAAAAAATTTTGATATTTGATCAAATTACAAGTTTCACTTCAAATTGAAATAAAAGTAGTAAAACATGTACAATGTACGCTGGTATCAAATATCAGTCATGTGTATATGACCGGGTCCAAACTCCAAGTGGTGAGCATGGATCAATACATTACAGTTACTGTGTAATATACGAGTTTGGCTTCCTGTCAATTGACCCCATTGTCATATAAAAGAGGAAAGAAGGGTGGGAGAACAGAGTGAAAAATCAGACCCCCCACCCCCCAGGTCTTTGATGATAAACCCCTCCCCCTACTTGCTAACCCCCTTTTCTTTACTTGTTTAGCGGTTGGAGGTTTAATTCATTATATTGTGTATAACACTGGTACTTGTACTTGAAAACTCCGGAAAATCCCCTTGATGGCCCCACATTCCATTATTTAACTACAATTGGGTGATGACTATATGTAGGAAATGCTCCATGTAGTCAGTGTGTTTGAATTTTTGTAGGACGAGCTATCCAAGGGTCTAGGTGGGTATAACAGGCATGTATATACTGGAGGAAGGGGTATTGTAATTCTGATAATGTATGACTTAAAACTTTTTGAGAAATTTACAGTAAATGATCCACAAATGAAAAACAGTGCACCATGCATTATATTTCTTTTAACGGAAAAAAATATTAAGATCTTTACTGTAAAACAGGCATAAGATCTATACTCTTATATTATTATGGGTATTTAGTTGACTTGATTGCCATAAATCTGCCATGGTTGTTAATTGTCATTAGGCCTATTTGTTATTTGAGAGATTGGGATCTGAGTCAATATGTAGACATGTATTACCCATAAAACCATTACATCACATGAGGAAACAAAACAGGTGGGAGGGAATTACCTGTGTGTCTGTCATGGTCATTGACTCGCTCCAGTCAAGCGTGACAATGGCTGTAGGCCGTGTATTAGTAAACATGATGTATTCATAATCACTGGGTCGGAACCAGCCACGATTAACATGTAGGAAACTGTAGTGAAACTGTCGGAACCTCATCGCTGAGAGAATACTTCCCCCTGATAGGCTGCGGGTCACACACTTGTATTGTGCTGATTTTCTGGATATATTAGCCAATATTTTGACCCAAACACTCCTCTGGTAAGCTTTTGGTGGTCTGTTGGGGAATTATTGTTATAAGTGCGGTGTCTTGAGGCTAAGACTAACAGATTTCTCCTTATCACTAGCATTGGAATACTGGGTTGATTTTTTGATCAAACACTTCCTTGATTAATACTGGTACTCTAGACAGACTGAGTTTGGTAAATATTTGAGTTTTTATTATTTTAATTGAGAAATATTTCATGAATTAACTTCTTTATTTGAATGGCAGTACCTTTTTATTTAAATCAACATAAGATATATGTATATAATATAGTTTTAGAGAGTATAAGAGTTTGGTTGGGTATAATTGATATACATGTATATAGCAGTCAATCAGTTCATTTCATATTGATCATCCAGGTAAATGGCATTTAAAAAATGTCATTGCATAGCCTCAGGGTACCTACTGTGCAATGTGTGATTAAAGGTTTATTTTTAAATGGAATTCATAAGATAAAAATGTCTTACCCTGTGGTTGGTATAACAATAGGAGAGTTTGAGCAGCAAGTAGGCTGTCTGTGACTCATTGTGTTTATCTTGTTTTGTAGCGATCAGAAGAGAAGGTGGAGGAGGAGGAGGAGGTAGTCGAAAGTCTTCTCCCTTAGAGGACAAGCCCAGCGGGTATTCATTGGCCCGGTCTGTAGGTCCAGTAAGGACAGAGCCCAGCGTACTACACAGAACCCTCTCAGAACCCTCAGGAGGGACCCCAGAGGACGATAATTCGGCTGTGTATGATCATCTTGTGACCTGGAAGTTGAAGGAATCTGTGTCCCCTCGGTCGCCCACCTCCCCCCGGACTCCGGTTATACCCCAGTATGAGGATCCGTGGGACTCCAGGGGCAAACAAGAGCAGTTCAACCAGATTTGTGAAAAGGCAGATCTAGTGTCCAGGAAAAGTCAACCTACATCTCCGACAAGTCCGAACAAACCAAGCCAAAGGATGGATGTTTACGAGGAAGCGTGGGATTCCAACTTCAAACAAAAACAATTAGATGCTAAGCTTATGGAGGCCCGCCGGGCTAGTGAATCCAAGCCCAAGGGTAGATACGAGTATGAGGAGCCCATGTCCTCAATCTCCACCAAAAAATCCTCTCCAGTGATGAATCGTAGCTCCCAGAATTCCGAGCAAGTGTATTCTTCTAACTACGAACAGCCTTGGGATTCGAAGCAGAAGGAGTTAGAGGAGAGATTTAGTCGTGTGGGGATGTCAGGGGGACAGGTGCCCCCCGGGAGCCCCCCACCCCCAGACTTTGCCCCACCCCCACCCCCTCAGACGTACGAAGAAGCATGGGACATCCGACCACATTCTAAAATTATCTCTCAGGTGTCGTGTAAGTATCAGCTGCCATACAACATCATTGCTCTGTTGTAATGGTTACTAGTTCAAATGTTTAGCTCAAAGTTAGCATAGTTCAGTGATTGTGTTGGTTTGCATTAGTAATTAAGAATAAAGAATTTCCTGCTATAAAAGACTTAATGTGGACCATAAAGTTGTATGTGCAGTCATCTACGAAATACAATTAAAAGTCTTTATATGATATTTAAAGAGTCAGTTTTAGTTCCCATAAATCAACATTTTATTAGTTTTTCAATTAACATGCTTTCTAATTCAACTCACTAACAGTGTATTGGTCAGAAAAACATGGAGTGCAAGTTTGGTTTAGGAAGATTTTTCTGATAGATCATTGACAAAAATATAATGTTTGCCTATAAACCTGCTGTCAATGTGTTCTTAAAGAAAAACTGTTCCATGATAAGCAGTTTTATGCATAATTCACAAATGGGCAGAAAAGAAAATCTTTATGATGTATTACTTCTAAATTGAGGGTAATAAGATCATATTGAAAATCATAAAAAAAAATCTGAAGTATATTTATCAAAAGTTACACAATTTATAATAAAAAGATTAAGATAGAAAGTTTAAAAACTAGGATGCTTTGTTTTAAGAGGCCATTTGAGATCCTTACTATATACATGTATAGTCCTTTATATTATGAGCCCCCCCACTTACTAGCCATTTATTAGAATTTTATGCCTTTATGATTTACATAATATTTAATAATTCAATAGCTATGCTACACATTCTGACGAGTATAGTACATGAATTAACCATGCTGTTCTCATCAATGTATTCCATGTTTCTTTACTGGAAATCACAGTGAAACATGGTTACAGTGAGAATGGTTATAACGAACTCATGCTAATAGCAGAGAAGGTTATAATCCTCTGATCTTAGAAATTATAAATTATTGGGATATAACTAACATTTATAATGAATCAAAATTGCTCGACCCTGGCACTTGGCCACAACTATGATTTACAGTACATTGTTCATTTTTGTAATGAATACATATCAGACAATAATAAAAATGAATTGCTCAAAAATCTTATTCTACATAATGAATCTGTCATAGCCCATTTAAAGCTGCTTGGTCCGATTTTATATCAAATTTTATGCACACTTTTAAACGATGGCTATGCTTAGTGTATGTATAATAATAGACAATGCAGTAGTTTTACCCGTCAATTATGCCAAATTTCAATGAAGAAAAATACGAACAAAATTTGCTAACAAAACAAACGACATTAAAAGGTACCGCGTTATTTCGCCTCGTGTTAATTTCACCCCTGACGACGAGACGGGTATGGTTGTATTACGAATTTGACATCGCTTTAAATAAAGGTCAAAATGATCAGACAAATTACATGTGTACGTTTTGTTCGCTAATATTTCCAAAGTCTGCGTTCTTTACAATCGATGCATAACATGCGGGTTGAATAACCCCAATCATTCGGGGGACGAAACCAAGCGGTTTCCTTTTCTAAACATTCCCGTGATGCATTTTGGTTTGTTTTTTCGTTTGCCCAAAGAGAAATTATTTTTATTTACTTTGAATATTTCTAACTTTGAAAGGAGACTGATTCTGCTGGTGTAAATAGGAGAAAGTCTATAACTTTCTAAGATAAATGATTTGTATGAAAAAAAAATTGATACTGTAATTACAAAAAAATCGGACCAAGCAGCTTTAATTACAGCCGTCAGTATCTAAAATACTTCATATAAAGATTGAGTGTGATTTCTGTGTTGATGTATTATTGTTTTTCATTGCAGCCACCCCTAAGGCTCCAGATCACCCACCCCCACGGAGGACCAGCCCCCAACTGTCGCAGAGTATCCCCCCCTCACAGTCCAAATCTCTGGCTGAGCCCATCGACCCTAAGCTTCCGCTGGACATACAGAAGTAAGTGTAGTAATATAACCAAGTACTGGCTGCCATAATGGCTGCCATAATCTCCATGTTTATAGTATAACCAAGTACTGGCTGCCATAATCTCCATATTTATCGTATCACCAAGCACTGGCTGCCATAATCTCCATGTTAATCGTATCACCAAGTACTGGCCGCCATAATCTCCATGTTTATAATATCACTAAGTACTGGCTGCCATAATTTCCATGTTTATTGTATCACCAAGTACTGGCTGCAATAATCTCCATGTTTATCGTATCACTAAGTATTGGTGGCCATAATCTCCATGTTTATCGTATCACCAAGTACTGGCTGCCATAATCTCCATGTTTATCATATCACCAAGTACTGGCTGCCATAATCTCCATGTTTAAGTGTAACAGTGCTGCAGACTTGTAATACCGTAGTGTAAATTACTTTATATCTTTTTGTAATACTGTAGTGTAAATTACTTCATATCTTTTTGTAATACCGTCGTGTAATTCCGTAGTGTAAATTACTTCATATCTTTTTGTAATACAGTCGTGTAAATTACTTCATTTCTTTTTGTAATACCGTCGTGTAAATTACTTCATATCTTTTTGTAATTCCGTAGTGTAAATTACTTCATATCTTTTTGTAATACAGTCGTGTAAATTGCTTCATATCTTTTTGTAATACCGTAGTGTAAATTACTTGATATCTTTTTGTAATTCCGTAGTGTAAATTACTTCATATCTTTTTGTAATACAGTTGTGTAAATTACTTCATATCTTTTTGTTATTCTGTAGTGTAAATTAGGCCTAACAAAAAAAATGGTTTGTTTCTGCTTTCATGCTGAAAAAAAGTAGGGTCGGTCGGTCGGAATTTTTTTTTCTTTCAAATATTTTTTTTTCCCTTTAATATTGAAGTATCCATACATGCCGGTTAGATACTGACACTGCTGAATGGTAAAAATGAGAAATACTTTTAATATCATTCCTGACTATTAAGAAAACACAAAAATGATATTATATATCAGATACTTCCTCTGCCAACGATGAGAGCATTATTAAAATCTACAGCACATGGAAACATACAGCCATTTTGAAACAAAACGTTTGAGTTACACTGATTTGAGAAGAGTAACTGCTTCAAGCGTTTTTGTGACCAAAATTTTGAGTAATTTTTTTCCAAATCGGATAAAAACGAAAATAAACGATTTTCCATCAAAAATCCTTTAAAAAAGTTTTGAGTCGGGGGGTAAAAGCTAGGGTCGGTTGGGAAAGTGGAAACAAACACTTTTTTTTCTTAGGCCTTACTTCATATCTTTTTGTAATGCCTTAGTGTAAATTACTTCATATCTTTTTGTAATACCATAGTGTAAATTACTACATACCCTTTGTAAAACCATAGTGTATATTACTACATACATGTATGCATATGTAACATGTACTGGCAAAATATTGGGGGGAGGGGGGGGGTTACTGTGGAATCATTAAATTTCGTGGGGGCCAATTTTGGTGGATTGCTTAAATTTTACAAGTTCGTGGGGACGTAATTTCGTGTATTCTGTGAAACCTACAAAGGAAATATGACTTTATTACCATAATTTATTATTTCGTGGAGGATGTTAATTCGTGGATGAGAGGTACCCACGAATTCCACGAAAATTGAGCCACCACGAAATCTAATGATTCCACAGTACCCCATTTACGGGATCATATTTTTTTTGCTATTAATGCTGCAATTTTCCTTTAATTCTCACTCTTAAAATAGAGTCAACATTGCATGTGAGATGTCAACTGTTATTGGATAGGGACATTTCATTGCTGCAAAAAAAACCATATCAGAACTTCCCATTAGGTTAAGTTCTTTTTATAAGTGGTTAATTATATCTAGGTTTGATAATTTCATCACTTGACAGCATACTTTGTGTGTCAACAACAAGATGTTGGTTAATTGGACACAGCTGTCTGTGATTTACATTTATATATCAGGAACTCTGTTTAATTCGCAAATAAAAAGGATATGATTGAAAATTATATGTGGTAAAAATTGTTCATAGATAATTATTATACTTATTATACCTCTACTTGTTGTAGCTAAAAATCTGTGATCAAAGCTTTTCAATGTATTGATATTAGACTACAATAGGTTTATGTGTATGTGGTTTTATTTCCTGGACTGGTATTGTGGAATGTTACAGGGAGATACTCGGCAGACTATGCTGTATTGTTAACATTACGGTCGATTTACACTGACAAATTCTTGGCTCACTCTGATTTTTCGTCGTTTTACATGAGGAAATTGAAGCCTTGTACTTTCAACATGTTACAATGTCTCCAAAATATTGAACAACAAACAAAATGACTTTGGTCTTATTTCTTGTAGATTAAAGCTCTTAACAACTTAGAAATTCAAAATTTCTATTTAATATCTTTTCTGACATTAAATTGTTTGTATTCCTTCATGCTAATAAAGACCTCTTTTTTGGACATTTCAGATTTTACCACGGTGGAATTACCAGAAAGGTTGCCGAGGACATGCTTCGTGTTCATAAAGAAGGCAGTTATCTGGTGCGGCGCAGCGAGACCCAGAAAAATGTCTTCTCCTTGTCACTCAAGTAAGTACACATAATAAAACTATCAGAGAAAAATGGCAGACTGGGGAGGCAGGCAAACTAAGGGTGGGATTTCCCTGTTGCCCATTTATGCACACTAAAACACAGTTGCATCAAACACAGTTATATTGTATACAGGCTTACAGCGATTTCAGTGTCATTCCTCTAATTAATACACATGACACACCAGAGAAAATGACTGTGAAGAGGGAATTTTTTCATCATTTAGAGTATTTTTTTATCATCAGTGCACCTCCCATAACAAATCCTAAATGAAACAATTGTATTTTCTTTGAGTGTTTGAAACTAACCAATAATCTGTTTTATTGTAGGGGAGTAGGGGGCATTCCGATGCACCTGAGAATAAGCCTATCCCAGGGGGAGTATGTACTCGGAGAGAACAGCCAGCCATTCCCGACTGTTCCAGAAATGGTGGCATATTACACACGACACGATTTACCAGTCCAGAATGCGAGTCATATTAAACTGCTTCATCCGATCGCTCGACCATAGCATGACCTTGACCTAGATATTTGACATTGGTGCTTGTAGTTGTAGAGGTCGTCTGATTCTTTGACGTATTGTGGGAGTTAGTGTCACTGCATGGCGTTATCAGCTCATCCCTTTCCCTGCCAAAGTGTTCCATTATCCTCTTTGTTAGACTTGTTACTGAATAAGTTTCTTTGTTTTGTATGTGATTCAATTCATTTTAGAAGAACTCCTGAAAAAATATGCAATGTTTTTAAATGGACATATTTCAGTTTTTTATAGACTTGTTGAGGAAAACTTTTAACTCATTTTATGCAACAAGCTGTGATCATCAGTGACTGTATTTTATATGTGTACACCCTAACTTTTATACCATTATTCCTACACTTCCTCTGGAAGATTGTAGAGTTCAGAATTCGTTCCTGTATTATTGTTCAGTGTGAATGAATGTACCTGTGTTTATCTGGGACCAACATAGCAAAATTATGCAGAGAATAAATGATAGATCACCATACTTAAATGAAGGGGCCATTAGCCAACAGAGTTTCCGGCCAGCAGATGTAGTGTTTTCAGTACAACAGGATGCTAGAGGGAGTTAACAAACTGAACAGTTAAAGTCAAACTGATGAACATCAGACTTTTAAACTTTGCTCATGCATAAATCTGTATATCACGCTAACCTTAAGGATGTGCACCAGAAATAGAGCAATCAGAAGCATCTACTTATATTTGATTATGGATCTTGCAGAATTTTTGTATGAATTTAACATCAAACCAATAAACCTACATTAAATTATTTGGATATATGCAGTAAGCCCAGTCTTTAGTGATTGAGATCAGTTTCTGCTGTGTGATTTTTAATGTTTATAAATGTATGTAATTTTTAGTTCGATTGGGCTATTCAATATGTATTATCTCAATTATTCATGAAAAATACAACAATACTCATATCATGCATATTCTGCCATTTCAATGTCACCTGGCAATTGGAGAGGATGATGGGAGTTTTGTGTGTAGAGGATGCTGGGATACCATCTCTGAGTGTTCTCACTTATCATTTCTTCTGTTAAGTTAAACAAATGATGATTACGTGACCCAGAGTTTGACATCATCACTAATTTTGCAATCAGCTAGAAGGGTATTTTCAGCTTTGTTTAAGAATCTGATTGTGTATCATTCAGTGATTTTATTCTTAACTTGTTAAAGAGTTTTGTCAGGAAAGCCTGAGTTACGTTTCCTTCGTCAGGTTTTTATTATTCATGCATGTGATTAGTCAGGCCTTGGCTGTACTTCCTGTTAAGTGTCAAATACTCTCTTGTTGATAAACCCAAATGTTTAAAATGAGCTTTAAGTTGATTCTGATGAATTTTTTTTTTGCCAAACATGGTCATTTTACTCATGAAGTGTATTTATTCAAGTGGAAATAAACATAAAACTTGAGTTTATTTTTTTATTTTGTTTACCCTAAATACTTCCTACGCAATCTTATCTTTGCATAACGTATAAAAACAGACCGATTTTCTACATGGAGAAATGTCGACCTTTCACTCTTTAAAAGTGTAACAAGAGTCCTTTTGTTGAATCGATTTCCCAGTGGATTTCTCTGTCCTCTGATGTAATATGTGTTGTTGATTTAACCTTCCTTTAGTGATAAATAAGTGAAGAAATTCAAAGGTTTAATACGTTTTAAGGGTTGGGTGAATCTTTATTTCCTTGTTAATTTAAATAAAGATCTAGCTTTGAATTCCAAGGCATAATGCCAGCAAACTGTAAGCATATGACTGTCAGCAAAGAACACCCCCCCCCCCCCCAGTCTACTGTTAGGGAGGGGCATAATTAAGTACATAGTGAAAGTGCATTTTTTTTATTTTATGTTAAATGTAGGTGGCACAGGACACTGGAGTAAAATACGGGCAAAAGTACACCTTGAAAAGAATTAAAATAACAATTTGAAAATTTGAAATGTGTACAATATTTAACCTTTAGGGAATTAAAAACTGTAAAGGGTAAGAGTTGATTTAAAGACGACAGGTTTCAAACCCATGACCTCAACAGCTGATGTTTTGACCTGCTGCACTACACTGATAGGTCAAAATTTGAGATCGCACCTTGCTGCCATGTGCCTGAAATCCTAACTATTTTACTCCACAATGATACTGGATCCTATTTCTATTGCTGTGTTTCAGGTGACCATTGATGTCTATGCACCTCATTAATTTAAGTACTCAGTATCAATATTTTCAATAAAGTCATAGTTTTGCCCTTTCCCACAATTCTGAATAACCCATTCCATGACTAGATGACAAGAAAAACATGTACCGTGTGTTACAGTAATACTGGTTACACGTAAATGTACCCTGTGTTACAGTAGTACTGGTTACACGTAAATGTACCCTGTGTTACAGTAGTACTGGTTACACGTACATGTACCCTGTGTTACAGTAGCACTGGTTACACGTACATGTACCCTGTGTTAGGGTAATACTGGTTGCACATACATGTACCGTGTGTTACAGCAGTACTGGTTACACGTACATGTACCCTGTGTTACAGTAGCACTGGTTACACGTACATGTACCCTGTGTTAGGGTAATACTGGTTGCACATACATGTACCGTGTGTTACAGCAGTACTGGTTACACGTACATGTACCGTGTGTTACAGCAGTACTGGTTACACGTACATGTACCGTGTGTTACAGTAATACTGGTTGCACATACATGTACCGTGTGTTACAGCAGTACTGGTTACACATACATGTACTGTGTGTTACAGGAGTACTGGTTACACGTACATGTACCGTGTGTTACAATAATACTGGTTACATGTACATGTACCGTGTGTTACAGCAGTACTGGTTACACGTACGTGTACCGTCTGTTACAGTAGTACTGGTTACACATATATGTACCGTGTGTTACAGCAGTACTGGTTACACGTACGTGTACCGTCTGTTACAGTCATACTGGTTACACGTACATGTAGCGTGTGTTACAGCATTACTGGTTACACGTACGTGTACCGTCTGTTACAGAAATACTGGTTACACGTACATGTACCGTGTGTTACAGCAGTACTGGTTACACGTACGTGTACCGTCTGTTACAGTAATACTGGTTACACATACATGTACCGTCTGTTACAGTAGTTTTGGTTACACATACATGTACTGTGTGTTACAGTAGTACTGGTTACACATACATGTACCCTGTGTTACAGTAGTACTGGTTACACGTACATGTACCCTGTGTTACAGTAGTACTGGTTACATGTACCCTGTGTTACAGTAGTACTGGTTACATGTACCCTGTGTTACAGTAGTACTGGTTACACATACATGTACCCTGTGTTACAGTAGTACTGGTTACATGTACCCTGTGTTACAGTAGTACTGGTTACACATACATGTACCCTGTGTTACAGTAGTACTGGTTACATGTACCCTGTGTTACAGTAGTACTGGTTACATGTACCCTGTGTTACAGTAGTACTGGTTACATGTACCCTGTGTTACAGTAGTACTGGTTACATGTACCCTGTGTTACTGTAGTACTGGTTACACATACATGTACCGTGTGTTACAGTAGTATTGGTTACACAAACATGTACTGTGTGTTACAGTAGTACTGGTTACACATACATGTACCATGTGTTACAGTTATACTGTTTACATGTACATGTACCCTGTGTTACAGTAGTACTGGTTACATGTACCCTGTGTTACAGTGGTACTGGTTACACATACATGTACCGTGTGTTACAGTGGTACTGTTTACATGTACGTGTACCCTTTGTTACAGTAGTATTGTTTACACATACGTGCACCCTGTGTTACAGTTATCATGGTTACACGTACATTGTACCGTGTGTTACAGTTAAAATAGTTCCACGTACATGTATCATGTGTTAAAGTAATACTGGTTACATGTACATGTACTCATGGTTACAGTTATCATGGTTACACGTACATGTACCGTGGGTACAGTACATGTTGTACTGATCACATGGATATCCTTTTGTTAGCATGTGCGAGCTACACGTGTCAAGCGATTACTGTGAGATCACCTATCTATGTAAATGTAATCGTCGTACTGGACCAAGTACTTTGCAGTTAGCTCTCAGAAGCTAATTAGCTCGTCAATCCTCACAAAACAGGCAATTTTTAAAGGAGATAGGGGGCAGACTTCATCAAATCTTCAAAATCTGAACCTGCGGAAAGGGCGGGGGCGAGGGGCGTTAAGGGGCATAGTATCTGAAACTTCTACTATGATGCTTAATTTGGTAAATATTCATCAAAATCTCAACAATCTACCAAAAAGTTTGTTAATTTAAGGAAAATGTCCAATGACCATCTTAAGTAAAATATGGTGGTGGGTGGGTCACCCCTAACCCCCTACCCCCCTCCTTTGATGCTACGTGCCTGCAACATCAGAAATCCTTAGTCCCACGGCCTCCAGTGACTTCAGGACCCCTGATGTTATGAACTCGCAATCCTATTCAATAGGTAGAAATACAAGCTTGGTTTTTCAATAAACAACTGAAAATGCATGCATTTTTCTTGTCGGTGTATTTGGCACTATCAACTGTACATATAAAAAATGTATCTTTAAGAGACACGAGTCATGTTACCTATCTATTAATGCAAGTGATTTAATGATGAAAGTTCTATTACCAATCTTTGAGCAGCTTTGTGTGGTAGATTCACGCGTTTTACAGTCAGTTAACCGATTAGAAAGGATATATTGATAATATATTTGCACGAAAGGCAGAGCATATGAAAAGAAATCGGAATGTTACTGAAAGGAAGCTTTGAAAAGTTTGCTGCGATTTTGAAAAAGAGATTTAAATATTCTACTTTATGGCCATAAAAGTTCGAAGTCTTTATAACGTGAAGGATGAAAGAACCGACGTAGTTCTGGGACGTTGAATGAGACCAGCGGGGCCCGTGATTGGCTGTGTGTGGGTTTTTCAAATGAGGTTTTCTAGGCCCTGAAGGAATAACTTCCCAAGTCCAGATGCCTTTGAGGTGTATTTCGGCATCCAAACCCTGTTGTTGAGTAAATATAAGGGATATCTTATTGAGATCTGAGATCTTGATAATCTTATTGGAGAGTTGGGGACCATTCCATCTGGCTTTCTATACACCTGGAGTAACTTCTATAGAACGGACAGAATCATGCTCTAGACACGGCTGACGGTGGCCATGGCGTGCTGTGGGTACGCCTCAGGGTGGGCTAAACTTTCCCTGGGGTGTCTGGCGCTGGCCTCTCTTTTCCAAGTTGTGGCCTGGTCCACGCCTTCCTGGATGATCGGTGCCAGTGGGGGCACTGCCACCAGGGTGGGGCTGTGGAAGACGCGCGTCTGCACGAGCGTTTGTGTGGAATCCTCGGTAGATATCTCATACAAGAACGGTGAGTTTGAGAGAGAGAGAAAGAGAGAGAGAGAGAGAGAGAGAGAGAGATCTAAAATACATGACATGTCATTGTATTTATTATCATGTTTTTTTAATATCTAGATAAACCCGCTTTAATACAGGGAAGCATTTATTACGTGCATGATAATACTCATTTTACATATAATACTACAATCAATGATTTTCTGATATCTCTGTCACGTACTCGTGTACTATTGTGAAAGCAGCATTTGTAAAACTATATTGGATTTCGTTCTCGATTTATTTTGATGTTTTACGTCTAATTTAAGTACTTGTCCCTCACATCACGACTTGGTTTGTTTAAAAATTATCACTAAATACTATTATGACAGCTAAAGAATATTAAAGTGATTTAATAGTCAGAGAAAATGCTCATTTTCTAATTCAAATAAATTCTTGAGCTTGTACTACCAAGTACTTTCATTTTATCCCACTGTAATCGCCAAACTATTAATGTAGCCAGCAAAAAATAATTTCATAAAGGTGTGTTTGATTTATCTTTCTGTATTATTACACAATTTGATTTACCTAACATTATACAGTATCTGTTATAAATAATATCGGGTTTTCGATTTCTCTATTTTAATACTGTGTCTGAATTCAAAACTGACCTTCGGTGCGTTCGATTTATCGAACACTCATACGTACGATTCTCTAAATCGTTCAAATGATTTCTTTTATTTTTTCTGACAATTCGAAATGGCATTTATATAAACCGTCGTAAACACTACATTATAAAGTCGCCGTCGTAAACACTACATTATAAAGTCGCCGTCGTAAACACTACATTATAAAGTCGCCGTCGTAAACACTACATTATAAAGTGTATCCACAAAAACTAAAAATGACATCGTATGTTCTATTTAACAGAATCTTTGTATTTCATAACAGTCGATGTGGTATGACATTTCAGACGCTTTCCGTACAACCCAGGCAATGGAGACGATCGCCTTCATCCTGTTACTGCTGATGCCGATACTGGCGGGGGTATACGTCATGTCCGATCGCTTTAGGACTCGCACCATAGCGTCCTGGTGTATGACGGGATGTTTCGTCACAGGTAATAAAAAAGTCATTGGTCGTTGTTTTAGAAGATAATTTTACAGTATGGTATGATTTGCCGTCACTTTTCTCTTGGGAAGTGAATATGCAGGGCCTTTTATCCTCCCTGACCACTTCTCAAGAATAAGTCCTTATTATATTACATGTATGTGAAAAGAAATACAGTAGCAAATTATATGATCTGAAATAAATGTTTACTGTGTGTTATTTTTTTTTAATTATAGCCGCGTTCATGCTGATGGGAATGATAGCCTGGCTTGTATACGTCACCGACCCCTGGGCTGTGTCTTATTCTTTCGGTTTCAGTATAATCGCGCTCGTTCTGGTCGCCATATCAGGCATCCTGCTTATCCCGGATGTGGACGAGAACAATTCCTATAGAATTTGCGCAGACTGTACTACTTCCGGACCATCTGATCGAACCAAAACGCGATCAGTGTCCCCGGATATGAGTACAGGAAGATCCTTGTCCCGGAACGACCGAACCACTCCAATGAATTCCCGGTCCGAGTACGACCAGATGCCGCGCCCGATGTTGACACCAGTGGAGAAGACCGGAAGTGCGAACCGGAACTTGAGACCAGCCACTTTTAACAACATATCGGCCGTGACTCTTCAAAGAGACCGCGCTGGTTACTAAATTGGGGACACGTACGTCGTTTCTACATATCGTGTATACATGTCATATCTATGTTTCGACTTTCGATCGCGTCATAACTATACAAAGATTAGAAAGGTGTATATTATTATACTTTCACACATTTCGCTTTTCAATTCAAAAATTGTAAATACTGCGCATAATTTGACAATTGGTCGACAATAGAAGCGTTGGTCGTTCACTTTCCAATCACAATGTACATGGAGCGGGTATCATTGTTTTAATGAAAAGGCCAATCAAACGCTTGTCAGATTTTGAAACACCGGGATCAGCGATTCGTGAAACCACTGCCATTCTATTGAATAGATTTTGGGTTTTGACCAGAAATCATCCACTCATCGAAGAAAAAAGTCGAAAAGTGTGTACAATTTTTTATTTTCGACATTTGAAACTTTATTCTGTGGCTGTATCAGAAAATGGGAGGATGCTGTGGAGAAGCTTCCGGTTGGGCGAAAGTCGGGTTTTTGCTGTTGATGTGCGCCACGGGACTACAGTTCGCCGGATACCTGACCAATAATTGGATGACGTATAACACAGTGAGGGACACGTACGACCTGAGGGTGGGGCTGTGGTGGTTCACGAACTGCTCGGGGGGAGCGGCCTGCCACACGGAGAATACGCCCTCTCAATACGAGTCGTGTGAGTACAATTATAGGGGGCTTTATTCTACTTTTACCGCCTCCCCCTAGTAAAACATTAGTATAAAACAAATTGTAGTTCTGTTTTTACTTAATTAATTCTATTTAGAATTACCTTTCGAATTTAATAAGAATTCCACAGAGGGTTTCAAATTCTGCTCGAGAATTCGATTCGATGATTATGACCAGTCCTGTATGGTTCCGGACTCAATAGTTATTGCAGTTCCAAATATTATATTTTTTTAAAAAGCCGCGGGTCTTTGATGGTTTTTTTGCGAACATCTCTTATCGAATAATGATTTACTTGTTTTAATTCAGATAACCAACATATTTAAAATACATGTAGTTCTGAATTCGATCAAGTCGATTTGTGGAGGGTGTTTTTGAAAAAAAAATTAAAATAAGATTTAACATATGATTTTAATTAGATCTGTTTATCTTCGAAATGTTACTTTTACAAATGGTAAGAGAGTCTGTTGCAATGTTTATAAATGTAACATTATTCAAAACCAATAGCGCATTACTAGAGACACGGTAACAGATGCTTGCAAACGACTTAATGATTGTGCTACAATATAGCACAATTACCACAATCCGTTTGTTCTCGAAACCATATTTAGGCGGGCGAGCAGATATAAAACTATTACCAGGAACACTTAATGCTTACATACAGAGTTCCTGGCGGAATCGAAATAAAGCGGCGCTGATCGACGGTACTGTATGGAACCATACACGTCATAGATCATCTCTTTCATTAGAATAATTAGGGAGCTTGCGCAGGTTGGTTTACATGAAAATCACAGTAACACCATGCTGTTTCACGTTTTATTATTTTCCGAGGTTGGTTATATCTTTGTTGACGTCGGTTTTCTGAGCTAACAGCCAGTCTTCTGAATGTTAAGTTGGAGACTTTTTTTAACTGATAACATTAAGAAAAATAATTAGTACATGCATTTCATAGTAAAATATCGTCAATTATTGAAAATGTTAAATGTTAATTCTAAATATTTTTATGTTCTTTCATTTTCCCATTTTATTTCATCATTGTTTGTTGTCAAGTGAAACAGAGAAAAGCTAAAAATCAATTTACAAGTACTTTTATAGAAAACAACTTTTCATTTCTGATAATGCTCAAAGAGTTATAAAATATTCGTATTTATAGACCCCAATCAACAGAAATTTACTTCAAGAAAATATTCTGTTTTATTTCGAACAAAAAAATAATTATCAGAAGGATTTAATATTTTAAACTTTCGCCAAATTAAATTCATAAAAGGCTTCACTTTCCTGTGGGTACTGGTGTACCGGTGTCATTTAACATCATTCAATTGGCACAGACATTTAAATACAATCCAATCATTCAGGCTGGTGACAAATTCTTTTAAGCGCACCACCTTAAAGAATGTCATTTCTTTTTTCCGACTCAAAGAGTCGTTTCGGGTTTCTTGCTTCTTTCTTTTTTACCTTTCCGTTGAATTGTTTTGGTCATGTTTATGCAAAATTAATTGAAAAATACTTATTTTTCTGATCCTGAAGTTGTACTAGGTTAATAGATATATACTAGAAATAACATTTTAGCATTTATGTGTGTTAATATTAATTTTATGCAAGATCCACCTTCATATTTGTTTAATTAATACTTTGGCATTGTGAACCTTTAAATTATAAGCACAATTTCTTTTCCCGGGGAGGTTGGGGGGGGGGGGGGGGGGGATATTACTCCCTGGTTCCATTCGTTAATAGGAAGGAATCAAAGTACTGAAGTACTGACGGGAGTTGATTTTATTGATTTTTTTATGCTAAATCAACGATATGTTATTTTGCTTGGCAAGTTGTTCCTTAGCTGAATATGAATAATATTGCGCACATTTTCTAATACGAATTTTTAGGCTTTTCCAAGAAGAATTACGGGCTACTTGTATAGACGGAAAAACAAAACAAAAAAAAACTCATATGAATCACGTTGTGTAATATTCAAAGATAGAATTGACGCCATCAAACACTACAAGATGCATTTGTATATCAGTAATCGTAACATTTCTAAATAATTGTATCAAAGCAATATTGAACTCTGGCGTAGGAATACATATACGACCATAAATTTTTCAAACCATTTAAAATCTTACTATTTTCAAGGTATTTATAGATAAGTTTCCCTGGGAAAAAATGCTTCTGAATTGAATCTAATATATAATTAGGGTACCGTATAATTATTATTTTTAAGTACTAAGTCTTGTCAGCGGTGGTGATTTTGCCGAGGTCCAAACGAGAGTTCATTAAAATCAATTCCTAACTAGAGTAACTGCATAGGAGAGTTGATTAAAATCAACTCCCAAAATGGGGTATACAGATTACATTGTCTGCCCTTTTTAATTGTTTTAACTTTAATAAAATGCATTAATTTTACATCCGTGACGTCATGTTATTGATGTTATGGATAAGTTACTGATGGTCAGTGACGTCTTCTGTTACAGTCGAGGTCACCTTGGTGCGGTGGTTTGAGGGCGCCGCCGGCGGTATGTTCTTTCTCTGCCTCATCCTGAGCGGCTTCTACGTGGCGACCGATAGGTGTCGCACCAGATGTGTGGCGATCTGCTTGCTTCTGATGACGCTGCTAGCGGGTAAGCGTTCTCTCTCAAGTTTATAACATGTAATAAAGTCTCGGGGGATGAAAATCACTTCTCTGTAAGTGTAAATTAATTATAAGCGTGTTCGCTAATTCCATGTTTAATTGTATACTCTCTCTCTCTCTCTCTCTCTCTCTCTCTCTCTCTCTCTCTCTCTCTCTCTCTCTCTCTCTCTCTCTCAGGGTATATATCTAAGCATCTTAAAAAATTACTACCGGTATTATTCAAAACCAAGATTAAGAATGTTTTTCAGGTCCATGTATTTTCTTGGATAACCTCGCCATTTTACGAGCGAATTGGCCTTTTTTTTAATAAGATATGTAGATAATATATTTTTGCCTTTTACAGTGGATAAATAATGAGACATAAGGCATTTTACTATTGTTTTTTTTTACTGTGTAGCTGGGCTGTCCATTGCCGGCATTGTGCTGTGGGTCCTACAGGTGGAATCGCCCTACTATCCAGCCTGGTCCATGGGTCTGTCCGCCCTGGCCTCCAGCCTCGTTCTGATCGCCGCCATGACCCTGATCCCGGACATAAAGGAATACGACTACGAGTCCAAGTCCACGGTGTACCCCGACCATACCGGCAAATACACGCGTCTGGAGAAGTCCGAGAGTGTTCGAAACGTCAGCGGAGGACCTGGGCTACCCAGACGGCCCTCTGACATCATGCTGACGACAATCGGTGACGACACTTCCGGCTACAAGAGATCGAGGGACCTCGGCAGGGAGTATGGACGACCTAAACGACAGGAAAGTGTTGGCAGCAGCCGTGATTTCAATCCCTACCCGTACGGACCCCCGTCTTCCAAGGATGCTTTCAACAGAGAACAGGACAGATTTGATCTGGAAGTGATCACCCCTTCAGCGCCACCTAGATATGATTTCATGCAGAGAAAATTCTGAGAGAGAGAGAGAGAGAGAGAGAGAGAGAGAGAGAGAGAGAGAGAGAGAGAGAGAGAGAGAAAGAGAGAGAGAGAGAGAGAGAGAGAGACTGTCGTGATTACAAACTGAAAGGGACTGAGGAATTTGTGCATTAATTAATATGATTATTTGTCTACTGACCTATATAGCCAGAATAGTTGAATTTTACTTCTGTTCGTAGGAGTATAATGAAAACAAGTATTTTACGCATCCTTTTTTATATGCGAACATCAATTTGTGATATTTATTTCCAGATGTGCGTTTTGATTTCAAGTCTTGCGGATATTCATACTACATGCAGAGTTAACGGAAGTAGACCGTATTTGAATAATTACGCTATCAACCTAATTACTTATTCGGCAGACTTGAATTGAAAGTTTGTGAGCTGATTGACTGAAAGAACTGCGTCTACACAGTACATTTGTCTATTTATATTTTCATATTGTTACTTGCGTTCCCAGTAAATGAGCTATTAATTTCTTGTTGAAAGTGTACATCTTTGTGTTGAAGAAGTTTTCGGTGGGTTTTTTTCTCTCACCACATGTACAACATCAATATGGTACATGTTACTTGATTTCGTCTGAAGTGGTAGAATAGTACAATTGTTTTGATCGCATATATATATATGTAACCACTGTGTGTGCGCGCGGTTCTAGAACTTCTTTCCAGAGGTGTCCAACGGCTAATTTAGTTTGTTGAATGGAGTACGCGTTCTGCGACTTATTTTTCGACTGTTTTATTAATTGATAATGTTATGAATTTTCCCAATGGTGGCAACTGGGGTGAGGTTGGGAAGGTCCCGGGCCTCTAGATCCGCGCAAGTATCAGTCCTAAAACACAAAAGTTCGTTTCTGTGCGCATGCAATTGATAGGTTTATAAGACTTTTAATTCATGGTGGATTCTTTCAGGGTAAAAGACATGAGTTATTCTTGTTCAGAACTGTTCAGAACTGAAAAAATGGAGGTCCTGCGCATGGACAATCTAACCCTTTATTTATATACCCAAGTTTACTAGTTTTGTGCGCTTTGTCACCAAAGATTGATTGATTGTTGAAACATATAAACATATCTTCTCGAGAACATTTAGGAACAGCGATGGAATACCTTGTACTGTAATGTATTTGTTGTTTATTGCATAATATACCTCGGCTTATTTATTTTACGTTTTACTTTTATTTTTGATTTGAACTTGTTTTTTTTTCGATTTGTTTTCTTTTGTGCATTAAAATGATATAAAACTTCACTGTATTTACTCTTGAAAATAAAGAGGGGCTATATCAATCGTAGATCAAAAAAGATTTTAAAAAGCTCTTACAAATAGTTTAATATTTCTGGATCGTTCATTATATGACCCAATGACGACATACCAATCGGAACACCTCGATACGTGTGTGTGTGTGTGTGTCACAGGCACCCGACTCTACAATATTTTTTTTTATAAGAAAATAACATATTCCCTTTAAAGGGACTTAGACACGATTTTAGATCAAAATTGTATTTTCTATTTTTATGTATAAACTGGTTTACTTGCATTTGAACGATTGACCAAAATTTGAATGTTGGAAGTCAAGTTATAAGAGAGATACAGAGGTAAGAGTTCATTGTTATGTAAACAAAGCTCGAGTCTGAAATTTGTTTACAAATACTGTAGAGTATGAAATTACCACTTCTTTGAGGTTTGGAATTGGGAATATGTAAGCTACGTGTATTACCTCTTCTGTGTTGAATCATCAAGGACCGTGTACACACGATCAAATCTTGTCTAATGTTCAGGGTGCTGGAATAAATAATTTACAAATTACATTGTAGATTGTTGATTTTTTCCTTTTCCCATCCAATGGCATATCTCTTCAACTACCCAGGAGGGGTGCCCAGTGTGCAGTTAATGGATGGTTTGTCGCCATACTTCTGAGTTTGGATCCCTGCTCTAATTTGAACTTGGAAATTTTTCATAGCATTTCCTTTTTTACTATATCTTTTCCTGATTTTCACTAAAAAATTAACACTTTTTGAGTATTTTAAAGTTTTTATTCAATGTCACAGCCAGTGATACTGATATTGAACTTACAATACAAATTAAACACAACAATCTCTGGAATGACATCTAAGTGTTTGTAAGAATAGAGCAGAAAAAGCTATAAAATGATAACAACACTCGGGGGAAAAAATAAAACATAGATTATCGGCATTATAGTTCAGATTTCACAATACCAAGGCCAGATCACACAATGAGTTTATTATTCTATAAATCCCTACAAGACCAAAGGATGATCCAAAGTAATGTTACTCTCCACTGCAGGGACAGAGTAGTAGAATGACCTATAAAAGGTAACTTGATTTGGGATGTGAGTAGCTGCTATTTGTTCTGTAGCAATTCAGTTATTATCCCCTGGAAAATTTTCCATACAAAATTTTCAATTCCAAATTTGAGCAAAAGGTGAACAGACATCAACTTATAGTGGTAAGGAACACCTGTTCATATTAATTAATGTTGATAAAAGCACATTATAATCAAAATACTTTCACTATTTTAGAATTTTGCAAAAATTGAATTTTAAAATTTTTTGGAAATGTAAAAATGATAAAAGCCCCTGAGGAGTTCAAACACGACTTACAGATTTGTAGTTAACACACTAACCCGTTTTGTGCTTTGCTGTTAAGTAACATTACTGGTAAAAAATACAAAATAAATTTTAAAGTTTTACATGATTTTATTGTTTATCTTGGTATGCAGTACGTCATAATATGGAGGTGTGCCATACCACCTTAAGGAGAAACAAATGGTTAAACTATATGCATCACAGATCAAAGTACATGTATAGTAAGTTTTCACGAGTATCCTAGGAATCCAAATGTCTACATTCTGATACATGCTCCAATAACAGAAGCAATAATATAATTATGCACCTTAAAATTTAAATTCTATCAAAAATATACAGCAAAACAAACTATGATATGACTGCCTTAAAAAAAATACCATGAAAAAAACAAGTTTCCATTGGTCAAACAGGAGTGCAAAAAGGAAATAATCCCCACCTACATAACTTAGTGTCTTAATGACCTTCATGTGACCTTAAAATTTTAATTTAATGACCTTCATATGACCTTAACCTTGGTCAGAGATGTGTATTTTCTGTCACAGGGGCAGATTTCTTGGTCCCGTATTCAATTTCTTCAATGGTCTCGGGGAGTGGCTTTTTGTGGGTCTCGGGCAGGAAACAGGCCAGTGTCCCACCTATTATCATGATGACCCCAAACAGCACCAAGGGAATGTAGGTCAAGGTCCCACTCGTCTGAAGTCAGGAAAAAAGTTTGATATTTATAAGAAATGCAAACAAGATGACACACCTACATGTATGTAACTGCATTAAAAAAGTTGATATATAATTATATTTTTTTTTTGTTGAAAACGGGACAAAATCAGAATTTACAAAAGCATTTGGATCAATTTGTAGCAAGTGATTAAGTTATATTCTTATCATCAGATCATGAAATGTAAGAAGAAAACCATAACAATGCAACATGAAGTCATCAAAGCTTTCAGTTCCGTGGTTAACACTTTTTGAATATAAATTATATTCTTAACTAAAGATGTCTACTCTGATTTAGCTTATAATGATTAAACTAAAGTAAATAGTCAAAAGGAGTACAACAACACCAAGTCTCAAAGAACAAATTGACGCAAAGGGTCTTAACTCTTATCAATAAACTTACTGCATATACAATGAAAGGTGCAGATATTCCACCAATGTTTTCAAAGAAAGAGGAAAGTCCTACTGCATGGTTTCTGAAAATAAAACAAAATCAGCATCAAAATATTATTTTCTATCCTGCATATATATCAATGATACCAATACAAGACCAAATACAAGTAAACCAATAGACCAAAGCTATATTTAGTCAATGACGCAATACAGCCTCATGCATTTATCTGACATTCAATGCATTGTGATTTGTTCTTTTTGTTTTGTTTACACCATAGTGCCTTGGTTACAACTGTATGCACCAAATTTTATTAAAATAGCTCATTTGATGCATGCATGTTGCAGAATAAATTAAATACAGGCATACTGTCTTAAAATATAAGTGATAATTGGGCTTGAGTTGACAGCAAGCCTCATCCTATCACATTTTCCTTCCCTGCCTAAATATCGCTTATATTTCAAGAAGGTATTAAATCATACATTTTATATTTAGGTAACTTCTTTATGGGAAATATATGTGAAATGTGTACAGTTAAACACGCTAATAATGAAGTGCCAGGGATGGGCAATTTTACTTCGTTAAAACTGTAATTTGTTATATCCCTCAAGTTTATAACATAATGTAAAGTTTCGCAGAATGATAATCACTTCTTCGCTGTGTCAATTCATTATAAGCATGTTCGCTATTTTCATGTTTAACTGTACTCTCTCTCTCTCTCTCTCTATCTCTCTCTCTCTCTCTCTCTCTCTCTCTCTCTCTCTCTCTCTAACCTGACGACTGTGGGGAAGATTTCGGATGAGTACAGGTATGACAGGGAGTAGGCTCCAGTAATTCCAAACTTCCCGATCATGGCTGCTGTAATCTGCAACCAGACCAGGTCCACGCCAGAATCTACAACATATTCAAAGAGCCCATTCTGTTACTCGAGCTCCACTCAACAGCATATCATTACGTATTACAATTTTACATCAAATTATTTCTATAAACTTATTACATTCAGCGTAGAAATTGGATTTTCAATAAGTTTGATTGAGTGCCCTTTTTATTTGAAAGACAGGTACATATATATTCCTAGCATTTGACAATGAATTTAATTTAACAAGAAGCTGCATTCTGCCAAAAAGTTAATTGAATTACCAGGTATACAGCCTAAAGTAGAATGTACACAGAACACTACATACCGGTATTTGTTGGAATAAATATGGTGATGATGTTCATAATGCCAGATAGCAGCAAGAAAAAGATGAGGGGCCTCCTTCTGCCAATCCTTTGAAGTAAAATGCTTAACTTTGAAATTTTCATGATAATATATCACAAAAGGTACTGCTTTGAAGACAGAAAGTTAAACAAGGCAATTACAGTCTGTCCAGAATTTTGCAGTTTTGCAGGGAGTATAAATATTCCAGTTAAAGGTTTTGAGAGATGAACACATAAAATCTTGATGACAAAAATGTAAAACTAATTTTAAAGATTAAAAATTATCATACCTTGACATTTTGACCCACTTCTAAAGAAATCTTACCTGTTGATGATAAACATACAGATGACAAGAGCTGGGATTTCCACAATGCCACTAATGCCAATGTTTAGGAACTGGTTCCCGTGGAGTTGAGGTGTGGCAAATAGAATCCCAAAGTAACAGACACTGTCCGCTGTCCTGTAAAACAGACAACACTTACTGTTACCGTCATTTTGTTTGAATTGCACAACCACCTTAACAGCTTAACTATAAATGAATTGTTTACATGTACAGTAAAACTCAATTCGTTCGAACACGGATATAGCGCATTCTTCGATATAGCGTAGTTTTTTTGAGTCTGCAGTAAAATTCTTGACAAATCTTTGCAAAATTTTACGGTTATAAAGAATTCAGATGTAACGAATTTACCAATATAGCGAACTGATTCTGAGTCCCGTAGAGGTGAATAATAATGAAATTTAACACTTTTATAACTAATTTCTTTACAGTTTAAAAAGTTTGCACTACCATTTAACAAAATAGTATGAATGAATTTATTTTCATATAATTTTTTCAATTCACAATCCAAATTTTAAAGGTATCAAAGTACCGGAAAAGTATTTTTATTTTAAGCCTCAACTAGCAAAAATTATTGTCTGGTGAAAGAAAACATGTATATAGTGAATTTGCTATAGATATTATAATGAATTCTTTATATGGATATAACGAATTACGGATATAATGAAGTCATTCCATTGGTCCCTAGGACTTCACTATAACCAAGTTTTACTGTATACTGACATAAACAATCATATCAAATTACACATAAATCATCAGTTAGATTCTCTCACCCTTACCACAGATAAAACATAATGAGAGTGTATCTCCTCAGTTTCGATGTTTTAAATAGGTCAAGGACAGTGTACTTTTTTGTGACCTTGACATTCAGGAGACCTTCCTGACTCTGACCAGCTCCTGGTGCCTCATTCATTTCCTGATCTGGAACAACCAAAAGTTCAGATGGAATGTTCTTCCCATTCACTTTGGCTGCAAATTTGGCAACAGATTTGGCTTGTTTGTACTTTCTGTTTGCTATAAGCCATGGAATGGATTCTGGTAAAAACCTGAAATCAGTCCCAGACCCTTATCAATGATCAGGTCATATACCATTAAAACAAAACAATACTTGCTGTCTAAACACATAACATGCATTAGGGATTTTATTTTAATTGAAAAATAAATACAATAGTCATGAGATGCACTTATTGAATTATTAAGAAGAAAACAATGAGAAGCAAAGACATACCAAGCATATATGACTGTGAGAAAATTTGGCACAGAAATAACAAGCTGAAGGGTCCTCCAGTCTCGTATGAAATATCCTAGGACTGCTAGAAAAACTAACCCAATCCCCCAAGAACAGTTAATCCCCACGGACGGAAAAGAACGACTAGATGCTGGAAACATTTCTGTAACCATGACATATGTTGTCAAGGCAATCGGCTGTAAAAAACAAAATCAGAAGCATGACGTACACATCTTCAAGCATATATGCATCAAACTCATAACAAAACAGGTGTGAAAATTCACACTTTAAAAGCTTTGAACTATATCAAATTATGAAGTCAAACATTACTGACATGGATATAGCGCACTTACCATATTCAGTAGACCTATGAAAAATCTTAGCACTGTAAACATGATATAATTGCTTGAAAAAGCTGTTGCTATGCCGATGGCCCCTTGTATCCATAGAAACGACAGAATGACCCACTTCCTCCCAAACTTGTCTGAGAGGGGAGTGAGACAAAGGGCTCCAACGGTGTTCCCCACCATGTAGATTGTTGAAGAAAGGTCGACCATGAAGTTGTCATCACACACCAAATCCCACTGAAGGAAGAAGCATGTAATAATCACTGTAAGTCTCTATAATTATTAAAAATATCATCTAACTACCAAATCCCGACAAAGGTAAAGCAGGATAAATACAGTCTGGGAAAATGTCATCTCTCATCAAGCCCAACAGAGTTAGAGATATAGTGGAAATAACTGTTCATTTCCTGGATAGCAGTCATTTAATGCATGAAAGTGTTTGAACGTTGACATGGGACATTGTCTTGGAGTTTACAGAATTAGTTTATTAGGTCATGTTTTAGGCCTTCACGTATGTACTCAACAAAGATGTTCGGTACTATAGAGGTAATGGATATTATAAAAGGCAGTAAAACCTAATTAGGAAATCTGAGACCTCCATTTATAACAGAATACCAATATCATTCACTGGAAAGTTCCTTTGTGCATGTACCTCTGTCAGAATGGTAGAGTCAAATTCATCTCCGTACGTCCAACCGTTAGAGCAGGGAGTCGTCTGATTGGTCAGTAGAGACTTTATCTGACACTTCTCATAATTTCCACTTGAATCCACAGGTATGACGTCAGAAATGGATTCATTGACAGGTACCTGTACAGAGACAGATTTTACATAAATGTTTACTGGCCATTAGGATTCTTCATGATGATGGTGAATTAAACAGGAGTACAAACAAAGATCTGGGCTGTTATAACTTGAGTATCTGTCAAACATAACTGACCAACGATAAAACATGTACTATATTATTCAACATGCTTTGTAAAGCATGTAAATGTAACAGAGACACTTATTGCCTCTGCTGGGGTTTGAACCCGGGTCCTCTGGCACGCCAGTCCAGCACTTTACCGATTGAGCTAAAGGGTTAACCCCCTAGCCAGAGCTAGTAGGAATGCCATGTATCTGACTCTACCACATAAAGAAAATTTTATACAGAGTCAATCAAATCAACAATGGTGTCCTTATTTTTATAACATCATATTTTTCCTTCCCAGATTTTTGATATATAAATTTTTCATTTTCAATTTGAAATAGAGTTATAATGAACCGGAACATCATTGATGATTCACGGAAAAATCCATCATGGATAAAAGTGTGACTTGTCAGTATTCTTTAAATTCAACATTACAAGGGCACAGACCTCTGTTCATACCTGACAGTGATGGCCTGGATCCCCTCCCAGAAACAGAATCCCCATCACTGGCCATGCCCCCCTCATGTAGATAAATGACACGCACAGGAAGAACAGCACCTGGAAGGTCCCAAATCGACCCAAACTCTCCAAGACCTGATCCGCATTCATCTAAAGCAGCAAAATTAAAGTACTAATTAAAACAAACGTTTGGTTCATAAAGAAGTCCAATCTCTCCAAGCTCTGGTCCGCATTCATTTCGATCAGGAAAACATACTGGGGGGGGGGGGGTCATAAAGCATCCCTAACTCTCCACGACCTGGTCCGCATTCATCTTAACTAGACTTTGACCTGTGCGTGCACGGGTTAGCATTGCATATTATGTCGAGCATTTACGAAATAGATACATCAAATTTGCACACCATGTTGACATTATTCAAAACTCTCGGAATTTCTCATATTAAACGCACTGAGTTAGAGTTATCTCCCATATTTTCTTTCATGAATAGGATATATAGCAAATTTTTTATGAAAATTAACATGTATTTGTTTTATCGTTTCCAAGTTTATCCATGCAAATGTGATATAGTGGAAACATAAACTAAAGAGCATCCCGTGATTTAGCGTGAATATAATGCGCATGCGCAAGATTGTAAAATCCAAAAAATTCAGACGATTTCCGAATTTTTAAAGGAATTTTCTTTGATTATTAATTAGCAAAGCCTGATTGAGAAAAAATAAAAACAAATTGGTAATCTCCAAGTACCAATGATGTGAAAAATGTATAAAACAAAAGACAGTATACGTCTGATTTCTCGGTATTAAAGCCCAAAAATTTGAGTCTTTTATTTTAATATACCGGTAGTACTGTAGTATAGATTAGCAAAAGTTCTGAACATTTAACATATTATGGCTTGCAAATATTGATGCCACATAAATCATTGTTTTTGAAAATGCATTGTATTTTAATGGAATTTCTATGATTAACTATGATAAACACTCTAGTCTATATTACATGTAGCATAGTCTAAATTTATCAAAAAAAGTTGTGCCACTCAGGATAAAAGTAAACAAATTTCTTTCTGAGGCCATCATTAAAAATATCTATGTTTCCCCTAACCTGACCCTAAATTCTGAAGTTGGGTAGGTAGGTAAATATTTTTTTTCTGTCAGGGCACAATAAAATGTACATTATAAATTAAAAATGAAAAAAAATAAATCAATTCTTTAATTAATTACAAAACTAAAAATATATGACCAGTTATAAAAAAAAATTTTATACTTGTGCTGATGGAATGTACTACAAATTTAATATCGGATTCACAATTTGATATTGTTCATTTTAAATTTTAACCCTTAGGCTGCTACACGCGACAATTGTCGCCCCGAAATTTCAGGTCCGCCACTGCTACGCGCGACTATTGTCGTTTTTCCGAGAGCGAGTTATCTAAGGTTTCCCTAAGCCTCGCTTTGAACAAAAACACGATGGCTATTGTTAGAAATGAAATTTGATTGGTCAATTGATGTTTTCGGAAGGTTTCTAGGGTTTTCAGAGTTTAAAATAAAGTTTATAGAGCAGTAAACTTCCGCGAAATGTTTTGAATTTTTAGCCAAAATTGCGAACGTAGAATGAAGCCCCGATACAAAAGGTTTGAACTTTTTTCACAGTGATAGTTAAGACGAAAATAATTTTGATGGATTAAATCCTGCAGAACATAACTCAGGAGATTTTAATTTATTGATTTATGTGTTTTTAATGGACTTTGTGCCAAAAAATGAACGAGAATTTGATGCCGATCTCGAGGTAGGCTAGTCGCATGTTGATCCAACGCCATTGAATATCCCATTCATCAGAGAGGAAAATCAAACGCTAAAATGGAGGATTAGGAACCTTTATCGTTTCTAAATTATTTTTTAATGATATATTTATGGAAATTGTTGTTTAATTGATCAACATCTATACTGAGATATGTGTGCAATCCGAGAATGTGAACCAGAACAATATTTAAAAAAACATTGATAAAGTGTTTGATGTATTTCTTTATTTTTCAGTTATTTTTACTGATTTTTTGTTTACCCGATGTTCAAAAATTATATGAATAAATATGAATCTCACAATGTATGATTTATAATTGTAATAAGGAACTTTTACAGTCATTTGGGTTCTAAAATATGACAATTGAAGAATGGATCAATAAAAGGCATTCGTTTTAATTGATTTTCACATTTGAACGTTCCTAGATTGATAAATATACAAGTTAAAAGAAGAAAATGAGCATTGCATTAAAATTTCAACATTTTCTCTTGTATTTAAATATAAGTTTGGTAACTGTAGCATAAATAGTTGCTGAGATATATTATTTTAAAATCGATGGTCAATTACCATTAATTGTGATTAATTAATTCAGCAGTGGCGGCCATCTTGGCGAAAATTAAAGCAGCAGCCTAAGGGTTAACATGCTTGATTCAATGACTAGATGTGCATCAATACATTCATTCATGATGACATACATCATTTGTATGTTGATGTACATGTAAACCTATATTTAAATATCATTTAAATGATCATAATGTTAATTTTTAAAAATAAGTTTTTTTCACCGTGAAAAGAGTAGCAGAGTGAATAGTCACCCTTGGTTAGCGAAGATGAAAGACTCTTTACAATTTGAAAAATTTAAACAGTTCTCTTAACTTCATCAAATTTCAAATCAAAAGATACAAAGAGTTGGTTTTGGTTATGACTACATGTACAATTAAAATGAAATTACTACATGTAGGTAAATTTACAAAAATCTTTAGTATCTAAATTTGTTTTCTTCCCTAGCATTATGTTTCATATTTGGGTTAAAATTTCCTTGTTAAAGAAGAACATTGTCTGCAAGTGTAGTGATTAAGTGTAACCTTAATGTTGTAGAATCATTAAATATGACTTCACAAATACTTACATTTATTACTTTACCTTAAGTTTTTCAAATATTATTGTTTTAATATACTTTTAGACATTTTATATACCAAATTTGAAAAAATAATCGAGACTTTGAAGTAGGTACATTTTCATCTAAATGAATTAAATAAAATGAAGTAATGGGAAAGAAGCTCAATTCATATATATTCTTCTGTAGGCTAGCAAATATATATTATTTCTCCTTCTTTCATCTGAAAACAGACTATAGCTTACCTGTAATTAAATTCGTTTGTTCTCCACCTGCACCCTATTCCCACTTAGCCAACACAAATCTACCTGTATTTAACCTGTATTTTTTCAAAATGTTGGCTAAGTGGGAAGACACCCAGAGCGGATCGTCACCCTTGGCTAGCGAAGATGAGAGTCTTTTCATTCATAGAGTTTTAGGAGATTTATTTCTCCCTAACAGAAAAGTAGGGAGAAGTTTGACATCAGAGAGACTGTCAATATGTGATACATCATAACCTACAGGAACGATAATATACACAGACTCAACCTTACTGAAAATTGGATTAAACTTTAGGCAAGTTAATAAAAAATAAAACAACTTCTAAAAGTTTTAAAAACTTATCCAATC
Organism: Magallana angulata; assembly: GCF_025612915.1. Taxonomy (NCBI): domain Eukaryota; kingdom Metazoa; phylum Mollusca; class Bivalvia; order Ostreida; family Ostreidae; genus Magallana; species Magallana angulata. Next base: position 1,013,338 of record NC_069113.1, on the reverse strand, counting down.
TATCAAATTTAATTTATTTGATGTATTCATACATTTTATTGATGAAATGTTTGGTAACTGTGTTAGCTACCGTAAATGACAAATAAAATCAGTCTCTGTACTTCTGTGTATTTTGGAGGTATTAGTCCAATCTTTTGTCCCAATTACAATTATTGTGTAGATGATCATTTTAATTTTTAAGTAACTGTAGGCAGATGGCTTTATGATTATTTTAGCATTAATTTGGTAGAGTTATTAAAGGGGCATGGTCATGATTTTGGTCAAAAATTATTTTTCCAATTTTAATGTTTAAAATACTTCAGGATTTTAAGGCATTTGTAATAGGAAACCAAAATTTGAGTGTCATTTGCTTAATAGTAAGCGAGTTGGAGAGGTTACAATTCTTTGCTATGTAAACAAAGGTTTTGTTTACATTTTGAACGTTGAAGTGAAAACTTCAGTTTTAGACCTTTTATGAATGTGATAAACGTTAGGAACTGTTTATTTATGCCTAAAACGAATAAGAAGATAGAAAAATCAGTTTGAAAAAGAACGCTTACTGGTATATTGAAATAATGTAAACAAAAACAGGGCACGAGCCTTGTTTACATGACAAAGAATTGTGAGTCCTGTATATTGTTTATAACTTTACTACTGACTCTCAAATTTCATTTGGTCATTGATAGTAAATGCATTTCTAAAGCATTCTAAACAATAAAAACAGAAAAATAGAATTTGACCAAAATTGTGACCATGCATATGCACCTTTAACTAATTACAAGTTACCAACTATTTCTAATATCAACACTAAAAGTAATAAACATCGGTTGTAACTTTCAATGCAAAGTAGACATTAATATCAATCTATACCCATTAAAAACAAGACAATCGATTAATCACAACAATGGTTAACTGAGGCTGTGGAAACGTCTATTAAATTATATGATTATCATTTTAATGTCTCAGGGGTTAATTTACATGATCGTGAACTCGGAACACATTCTCTTTCGGAGGAAATTCCGGCAAAGTTACCGATCATAAAGCGAGTATTTCGTCCATGTTAATGATTGAGGCTTTCAAAATGATTGGAAAACGAAAAAGATGTGGGTCTTCTTAACAAGAGGCCCATGGGCCACATCGCTCACCTGAGGAACAATAGGTATGATAAAATCAGCTCAATGGAGTCATAATACAAACTATCTGGACAATATACAATAATTCATGTAAATCCTGTATAAATAAAATCCATTTTCCCCTGGATATTCTTATGTTTATAATCATTAGTCATTTTTCTAACAGGATGATTTTATAGTCATATCATGTGTTGAGTATTGCAGTTCTCAAAAAGATCCCCAACAATAGTTTATATATGGGATATAAACGTACAGTAAACTCTCAACCTTCTCGTGAGGCCAAAGAATTGTCCTGGGGCCAAAGTCTTAACAATTATAAAGAATCATCTGGCTGATTAGTTTCTGAGAAGATTTTTAAAGATTTACCCTATAAATTCCTTTGTTAAACTTTGACCCACCCCCCCTATTGTGGCCCCACCCTACCCCTGGGGGTCATGATTTTCACAACTTTGAATCTACACTACCTGAGGATGCTTTCACACAAGTTCCAGCTTTCCTGGCTGATTAGTTTCCGAGAAGAAGATTTTTTAAGATGACTCTGTTTATTCCTATGTAAAACATCGACCTCCCATTGTGGCCCAAACCTACCCCCAGGGTTATGCTTTTCACAAATTTGAATCTACACTAACTGAGGATGCTTCCACACAAGTTTTAGCTTTCCTGGCTAATTAGTTTCTGAGAAGAAGATTTTTAAAGATTTACTTTTTATAATCATATGTTTAACTTCAATCCCCCATTGTGGCCCCAACCTACCCCCAGGGGTCATGATTTTCACAACTTTGAATCTTCACTACCTGAAGATGCTTCCACACAAGTTCCAGCTTTGCCTTCGAATTAGTTACTGAGAAGAAGATTTTTAAGGATTTACTGTATATATTCCTATGTTTAACTTCGATCCCCCATTGTGGCCCAACCCTACCCCCGGGGGTCATGATTTTCACAAATTTGAATCTTCACTACATAAGGATGCATCCACACAAGTGTCAGCTTTCCTGGCCAATTAGTTTCTGAGAAGAAGATTTTTAAAGATTTACTTTATATATTTATATGTTAAACTTCGACCCTCCATTGTGGCCCCACCCTATCCCCAGGGGTCATGATTTTCACATCTTTGAATCTACACTACCTGAGGATGCTTCCACACAAGTTTCAGCTTTCCTGGCCGATTAGTTTCTGAGAAGAGGATTTCTAAAGATTTACTCTATATATTCATTTGCTAAACTTCGACCCCCCATGGTGGCCCCATTCTCAGGTGAGCTAAAAAGGTTGCGTTTACAATTCAATAAGTTGGTTTCTGGAAGAACAGATTTTGAAAATTTTCGTCATAAATATTGACAATTTTTTTTACTTTTTAAAGCGCTTAGCATAGCTCAGCCCTTTATTGTCGTTAGACTTCAACTTCCGGTGCATCGAATAACCGCCCCCTATAAGCAAAAGTATACATCATTTAAACTGGTTAGGGAACCAGTTTCATGGGTTTATGCACATAACTGCACGGGCTATTGTGAATCTAATTTACGGGTTATTGTGAAATTAATGTACGGGGCTTACATACATCATTGCAGGGACTGTCATGCAGTGATGAGGAAATATAGTGCGTATACAGAAGCTGAAATGCTATATACATATATCTGTTATATACATACAGAAGCTGGGTTAGCGCTTTTCAGTACTATCAGTACTTTGATTTAATCTTTAGCTTTTAAGATCTGTGTACAAACATAGAATTGTTAGCAAGTCTCTGTATCTTGCTTATAATTCGAAGCAAACACTCAAAAATGGTTAGTAAATAGAAATTGTTAACAATTAAACACAAGAAACATGCACTACATGTATAACAAATAAAGAACACAATTTATTTTTTCGAAATGAATCATATATATACATGTATATACCTACATATTTCCGTAAGCGATATCAAACTCTATTTAAACTGAATAAACTAGAGAAAATGCCGAGCATCTCAACAAAATCCTATTGCATTAATCTACCATTACGCAAAAAATAATGCCGAATTACCGATAGAATGAATTGTATTTCAGTACTCCTACATCAGATTTTGCTTAATTTGCGCAGGTAAACAGTTAACGTAACTGTTTGATTTACCGAAGTCTCTGTTTGATTTGATACGTAAAAATCACGAAATACAGACGACAGTTTCCAGGTTACAAAGCATAAATAATGAAAACGAAACGAAAATCAGAACAAGCTAACATCAACGTCATGTGTGAAAACTGTCAACGCATTGAAATATTTAGCCTCAATTTACTTCACAAAATCGGCACCAATATATTTTTCATGTTTCAAAAATTTCCCTTCATACGCGAACTGTTGCACAACAAGCAAATTCATCATAGTCAGATCGACCCTTTTTCGTATAATGTCATGGCTGCTTTAAACAAAGAACCTCGTTTTAGAAGTATGGAATACGAGTCTTGGTAAAATGGGTAAGCAAAACCGGGCCGTGGCAAAATAAAAGCCGGGGCACATCGGCAATCGTCAATTCCAAATACGCATTATTTTGCAGCAATATTTACAGCAAATACAAATATACTGGTCCATCAAATATCCTGAAATTTTAATGAGATTGGCAGATTAATAACTGCTTATCTTTTGTTTTGCCCAGGCCAAGTCTTGTCTACCCATTTTACCGGATGCCGAATCCGAGGCTATTAAACTGATTGAAACACGCCTTTCCTTTATTATTATTTTCGTAATAACTCAGATTTGAAACAGAATTAGACCTTAATTTTTGCAATTTATGTTTTCCTTCCCATAAGGATAATTTATGCTAAACTACGTTGAATTGGAATCAGTAGTTCTTGAGAAGAAGATTTTTAAAAATGCACCCCCCTTTTTCTACAGTTTCAAGGTTTTCTCCGCTTTGAATACAGATCGGACTTTTATTTCTGCAATTTATATTCGCCCTCCCATAAGGATGCTTTGTGCCAAATTTGGTTGAAATTGGATAAGCAGTTTTAGAGAAGAAGTTCAAAATGTAAAAAGTTTACAGACGGACAGACAGACGGACAGACGGACGACGGACAAAAAGTGATCAGAATAGCTCACTTGAGCTTTCAGCTCAGGTGAGCTAAAAACGATTTTGGGTGAAATTAGGTTTTTTATTAAAAAAATAAATGTATTTTCAATGTTATGAAAAAACAATTCAGTCGGCAGGATTTAATTGGGTCAGTTGCGTTAGGGGAAACATTAATATTTTTAATTTTGGCCTAAACAAGAAATATCTTATTGACGTGTAAGCTCATATTGTGACAATTATATATTGAGAAGTAACATAGTCAAAGTCAATATGGTGTCATCCTCTTCTCACTGTATCAGGTTTGATGCAGAGAACTCTAAAAATATTGAGTACTGTTTTTTTCAGATTTCAGATAAAACCCATTTATGGGGCAATATGTAGAGCCAGTTTTCAGAAAAAAAATTAAAAAGTATAAAAAGGGCGACTTCCAAGAATTGGTCAAAAATGTACCAATAATACAAATAGCAGTGGTTTATTCAATAACGCTATCAAAGTAGCTCTTTATCTTAATGGTTTACAGTTTTAAACAAAAGTTAAATAAAATGTGTTTGTTAAATTTACACATCATAATAACCCATCTTATCCAGTACATATTGTTTCATTGATAGCTTAGATCAGTCATTTGTGATCGATATCCCTTCCCTACCACGTACACTGTATACAAACTGGTGACAACTGGGGGATAGTAATCTAGCCTGTAGGCATGAATGGCACATGCAACCTGGTGTCCATATATGTTGGTAGAGTCTGCAGTAACGATTTAATTATAGTCTGTCCCAAGTTATTTAAATTATGCAGCATATTTGGATGATTTTTAATAAAAATACATACGGTATATACCTATGAAATAAATGCAAGGGAATATATCCAAGATAACTTCATTCACACATATCATTTAAGAAATCACTTGAATTACCTCACACAATTTTTCAATGTTACCCAGGGCTGTCACAATACAAAATCTCCGATGACAACACATTTTTTAGTCATTTATTGAAACCTGATGAGCTAGAGGATGCGTTTCATAGAAGAAATCTTGGAAATTTGTCAAACATTGTTTGAATTCTTAGGTATTTATAAATATCAAGAAATTAAGCAAAATGTGAATAAAGGAAATCTTGGGATAGGGTATAGTTAGTCGCAGGACTCTAATATTACCGGCCATCTATCATGATCGTTGTTATTCTTCCTCAAGATTTTTGGTAAGTCTAGCTTTTAAACTATTATTCATATACTGTACCATATAGCTTAAACAACGATTAAATAATCATGATAAATGTTCACACCTCTGTGTGACTGTTTACTGTGTATATACACATGGGCCAAACCATCTCTAATCTGTATAAGAGCCTTTGATATGATTATACTCTGTCCCGAGTTTTTGCTTCCACCACTTTTTGCTTGATATTTCAATAATAGTAAATACCTCTGTGCTCAAACTACGTTCATCCACTAATATGAAAAATGTCCAGATTATCTGTTTTGAAACGCCCCCTCTACCGCTTCAGGTTTCAATACACATCCAAAAATTGAAAGTCTACGGAGATTTTGCATTGCATCAGCCATTAATAAGCCCAGATGATAACGTTAAAAAATTGCGCGATGCATTCCGAGTGTATTCCGAATGGAGAAACGATGTAAACATTTCCCATTATAAATCTCCGTAAGAAAATTGTTTTCGTTCCTGTGAAATTTTATGAGTGAAAAGGGATAATTGTTCAATGAAGATATCTTGGATATATTCCCTTTCATTGATTTCAATTGTAATTCTTTCACAGGTATGTGTATTTTTATTAGAAATCATCAAAAATTGATGGAAGCAATAACTTGGGACAGACTATAGCATATGTGGAGAGAGCTTGACTGTGTAGAAAGTAGAAACTTTAACCCAGACTAAATTCAGAGACACCTGGTTAAGATTTCACCAAGAGTATTATTTTGAATTTAGAGGTATAAAAACTCGGAATTCTATACCGAATTTTTTTTTAATCCAACAATATTTTTTCCCATAATTACCCTTGGTACGGTTCTCATTACACTTTTACCATTAGAAATCGATTTCCTGTTATTGTGTCTGAACACAGTCACTTTGCATGTAAATAATGATTGAGAGGCCTTTTAATCTTAGTGATTGAAGTAAGAAACATAAGAAAATAAATTTATTCACATTTAATTTGTTATGATTAATTACTACTGTATTTTATTAAGATTTGTATAAATTTTTGTAAAATTTTATATCAAATTGAAATAAAATTTAACCTTATTAAATATATATGTCGTAGCAATAAATAGGGCGAGATTCACATGCCAGGAAAAAAATATTGACCTAAAATTTGAAAAATACTGTAGTTTGCAATGTACATAAGCTACTCATGATAGATAAAAAGCATAAATTTTACAAGAAAGAGTTCAATAAAAGCAAAATATGTTTTATTAACATATAAGACTCTCCAGATATTGAGGAGGCAATATTTTCCCCAGAGTAGGATGGTCATTGACCTCAAAATCAGTATGGGTCATCTACCTCCTATAGGGTACCACTGTACAATGTTTGATGTCTGTACAAAGATACTGAACAAGCTAGCAGCACTTGATCTACTGACCAACAGTCATTAGATGACCAACATGAGCAAGTCAAATTCCCCCTTTTTTTTAATTAAAAATAAAACGGGAAAAACTGTCTCAATCAAATGAATCCATGCAAATCTGGTCTTTAAAATCTTACCTTGCGTGTACAAGTTCTGAGTTTTGTGAGCAGTCTAGGGTACAGGTGGTGTCATTTTTATTCTGTGTGTACACCAATCACGTCTTATCTACAAATATAAATTAAATCAATGTTTTTATGACCTGGAAAGAATTGACACACTTTACAGTACATTACAATTTTTATTAAAGTTTTATGTACTAGGTATTTCTTTTTTAACTACCATGGAATCCAATTTGTAGAAGTTGGAAAAAAACAATTGAACAGCACTTAATTGTGAGAGTAATAGACCAGAAGATGCTTTTCTAAAATAATTTCAGTGCAATTCTCGCTCAAAAATAATGAACTGTATGTAAAATCAAACAAACAAATAAGAATCCCATACTCCACATCTCTCACGTAAGGCCACATTTTTAAAAAGTTTTTGTAAAAGACTTTTCCCTCAAAAAATTTGGTCTGAAGGTTGGAAAAAAACATATTAGTGACACATTTTTGCAAAACTATATCACTGATTTAAGCATTGAATGCTTATTTTTGGATGTCATTCGACATTGGTCCTATGACACACCAAGCCATGCAGACAAATTGAATACAGTGCATTTGCACAGTCTGATAATTTGTCTGCACCGCTTGCTGTGTCATAGGACCGAAGACATCCAAAAATAAGCATTCAATGGCATCAATGCTCATATTTGTTTTCATACTGATGTCTATTTGTATGAAATATTGTGTATCGCCACTACAAAGCCATTTTTACGCTCTTAGTCAGAGTTATGAAACATACATGGAACAGCCATATTATCAAGTTATTTAGTTAGCTTCCAAGGCAAAAAATATATTGGCAGAAACATCTTTTTTATTATGGAGTAGATATAATATATTAATGATAGTTTTTCAAAATAAACTATCAAATTGGTTATGTTAAATTGAAGGTTTCATTTACCGGTAATCTTACAAAAATAAATATACTCAAAACACGTGAAGACATTTATATTTGTGCTCATAGCGCATGAATTAGCAAAGTGTATTCATAGAAAATTGAATGTTGCCAATTTCCAATGCAAACATTAGGGGAAATAAAAACTGAATGTAAATATATAGTAATACTACCACCGTCACTCCATCCCACAAATTAAAATCATACACAATGAAAAGTCCCTCTTTTTGAACTTTTAAGAAAATCTTTGAAATATTTATTGTTTAAATTTCATTTCATTTATGCTGATTTTTCTAATGAATGTGTTGGTTTTGCTAAATCAAATCTGACTCCACATACAAAATTTGAACTTTTTTTTCCCAATTATGGAAAATGAATTGGTCAGTCTTGAAAAACAACCAATAAAAAAGTGTGGCGTAAATAAGAATTCTCCAGTGATTTTTAAGATTCTTTTCTAAATTTTCTTACATAAATTCTGCGCTTCTATTGCCACTAACATTTGCTTTGAGGTATCATAATTTAAACCTATCATAATCTCTAACTCTGAAGCACCAAGGTAATATCTTACACAACACTTAGTGGATCAGATCAGGTTAACACACACTACCAACTTCTGTAAATCTGTAAACAAATTCTAACCCCAAAAATGTTTCTGCTTTCATAAATCTTCTGAGAATCATCAAGATATTAATGCTATTTAGCCACCTATTTGTGTAAATTACAAGGGTTGTGTAAATTACCAGAAAGTAATGTCACAGATGCACTTAAATCTTGAAAAAATTGGCGAAAAGCAATGAAATTTTGTACTTTAATAAAACACCAATTTATTCTTATTCAGATATGAAATTTCATGGCAAAATGATTTTCATATTACATTGTACTTTTTTAAAATAACAGAACATGTAGAGCGTGAGATACAGAGAGGCAACACTCGCGGTCTAAATCATTTCTGGATTCTTGATATTTCTCTTAAAATCCATAATTTATGTCCTTTGCAGCGTTTTGGCAGTTTCATTCTTTGCTGTAGGGATGAAAATCACAGCTTAGATAATCCAACTCAATGGTACTGTTACCATGTTTTTACAACAGTTGAAAAAAGTACATCCTATATTTGTTTTAAAATATTGTCACAGTGTAGTTAGGGCTTTTTCAAATAAATAAATGTTATTTCCTCTGAAATAACAAGATATCTGTGAGCCAATTTATGTTCACTAGTGATACCCCAGCTCTGATGTGAATATACAACATAAGCAAAGTTGACATTTAACAGAAAGTTGACATCAAATTTGTTTAAAGATGAATCCAACCATAAGGCACAGCTACCGGTAAACAAAGAGTGAGTTAAAATTTCAAGCATCTGCAATTAATACTGTAGATTCCTTATTTTACGCGAGTACTTAATTCCACGATTCAATCGTTTCCGTCAAATTGTGAGAACATGAAATCGCATTTAATTTTAGGAATCTACATTAGTTGCTGAGAAATCTTTGATGAACATTTGTTAAAAAATTTAGGCTAAAAATTAACAAAGTTGTCATTTAATATGATGTTGATATCTGATTGGTACAAAAATGGATCCCACCATATGGCACACAGGTCTAAACAAAGACAACGTATGCCCCATCTACATCTCACCATAGGAACATGGAGCCTGTTTGATACCTCCTTGTAACTTTGCTGTGCCTCTCCATTCACAGGAAATCCGTCAGCACAGCAAAGAGTTACATCATTACGATTGTCATTGCCACTCAATGCACAGGAAATTTATCACCTCAGCAAACAGTATCCGTTACATTATACAGATAATGTAATCATAACCAGGGAATGTAATATTATACAGATAATGTAATCATAATCAGGGAATGTAATATTATAGATAATGTAATCATAATCAGGGAATGTAATATTATACAGAAAAAATAATTTCATTTCTTAAGTCCATTTAATTTCTTAAGTCCATTTAATTTCATAAGTCCTTTACATTCTGACAAGAGGTCAAGTATAACAGTTTAATGTGTGTAACAGGTTTGTACTAAATATACAGTGGAGAATTCTTTTGTTTTTCTTTATGATATCGACTGTCTTAATGCCACGTCACGCATACTGGCGCATACACATAACTTGCTTCATTTAGTTGTAATTTAGTCTTTTCAAGACCTTTAGTCCAACCTTAATCTATATTGAAAAATACCTGGTACATGACAAAGCATTCAATTGATTAAATATTGATTACAATATATACAATAAATACTGTAATCACCTTTTCCTCTGAATAGGTTGAGTGAAAATTTTAAAATTTCTAATTCTTTAAAGACAATATTAACGAGGCCGGGTCTAATTTGTTCTGCCCTAGATTTTTGGATGAAATTTTTTACATGAATTTCTACTGATATAATTATTATTTTAAGATTAAAAAATAAAACATTTACCACACCGTTTGTTTAGGGGGTCATCTCAAAGTTTGTTAATCTTTAACATAGGATCCTATGGGATTTTGCTTGAAATGTATCAATTTTGCATATTTTTTACATTTTTTCAAAACTTCTGCCCTAGGGATTTCTTTTTATGTTTTACATATTAAAGTTATTGCTAAAAGGCATCAAATGGTCAAATAAAAAAAAAACCTTTTACCTCATGGTTTGTTCCAGGGGTCTTATCAAAGTTGATTTTTGTATGCCCAATTTCCCAGATTCGTCAGACAATGGCTATTTTTTATTTGACAAAGGCGGAAAAGGTGATCTATATAGTATTATTAAAACATTCAGACATATTTAAGTAATAAAAAAATATATAACATCACATATTAAGGGTCATTAATATAAAATACATGGTTACTGTCTTGAAATATATGAATTAAGCTATATTTAGGCGGGTGACAGAGGGCTAGGCTTGCTGAACCCTCTTCTCGTTTTCGACCCGAGCCCAAATATAGCTTATACTTCGAGACATTTATGTTTATTCCACAATATAACATTATTTTTACGCATCAATCGAGATATTTTCAACAATTTTTGCTGAATATCTGCAGTTGAAACTATCACACCATGGCGTCAACCAAGCAAAAAGATGACGTCACAATACAAATGAAACGCTGTGCGAAAGCGTGCGTACTCGTTCTGTACTCGGCCTCGTTAATATTCTGAATTCTGATGCTTTCAAGTCCAGATCCTCCCATTGAGCTCATTGCAGAACATTTCATACTTTTATCAATGGGTTTGGACAAGATTTACTTTTTGAGTATATTTTATTCAATCCTGCTGCCACTGCTTGAGATAATTTCACACAAATTACCAAAGCAAGCCACAAATTATATTTTTTACCACACTTAGATATCCTTTACATTTTAAGACAAGAATTTTTTCTTCTTATAATAATGAATATGCTATATAACTTACATTTCAAAACAAGAACAATGGGTTTAATACAATCATGAATACCTTCAATCAGAATAAATGACTTTTGGTTTTCATGGCCTCAAAAAAAGTGTGAGTCCTTTTGTCTTGTCACACATGGTTAACCATTTGAACCAACTTTGACTATGATTCATAAAAACAGGACAAAAGATCAATAACTCCAAACATACGTATACAATTCATAATAACAATAGATATTAATCATGTCATAGTTTGTAATAAACTTACTGTTAAACGACATTGTTTTCATCCAATCAGCATCGATGTCTTGTCGTCACATCGCACAAGCTTCTGGTTCATATATGTATCTTTCAGTTGGGATGATAATCAACATTTGCAAAACAAAGTAAACTGCATGGCCTGTTAAAAAAAAAATCCAGAATATCTTTCCTGCATTCCCCAGGAGATTTTTATCTCTTTATGGTATATCCTAATACATTTGAGCAATAATGTAACATGTCTGTTGATTGCATAAGAGAGTTCTATACAAAGTCATCCAAGGGGAATTGATTGCATAAGAGAGTTCTATACAAAGTCAACCAAGGGGAATTGGCTCAAAAATTTATAAAAAAAAAAAAGAAAAAAAAAAAGAAAAAGTTAGATGCTCAGAACTGTATTGCTCTAGACCTGTTTAGATTTGTAACAGATTAATAATTATTTTACACTTCCAACTTTCACACTAAAAAAGAATCCAGAAGCATCTTATCAAAACCAAGATGCCTAGAGCTTAAACCAACATGAATACTTTCTAAAACTTGTCATTATAAACATTAAGTATAGCTCTTACTAATGATATAAACAGACAAAAATATTCATCGTTGTAATTTAGATCTTTGTCTATGATGGTGCACAAAATTTAATGTGGAAATAGCTAGAATAATCCATACTCTGTCTCAAATTTGATATCTTCGATTCACTTTTTGCTTAATTATTCAATGTTTATAAACACCTCAGAGTTCACACAATGTTATGTCTATTCAATAATGTGAAAAAGTTTCAAGATTTCCCCTTTCAAATGCCCTCTAGCTTGCCAGGTCTCAATACACAGCCAAATTTAATTCTACGGAGAATTCACATTGCTGCATCAGACACTGAAGTGCCCAAATGATAACAATAAGAAATTAAGCAAGGTGCTCAGAGAACTTAAGAACAGCGAAAAGATGCAAACATTTCCTATTTTTAATCTTATTAAGTACCGGGTAATTTGTTTTCATTCAAATTAGATTATGTGTCTCTAAATATCTCGGAGTCTTTCCCTTGTATCAATCTCAAATGTACTTCTTTGAAGTGTATGTGTACTTCTGTTAAAATTCATCAAAAGGTGAGGGAAATGGTAACCTGGGACAGACAAAAACTTACAAATCCATGGCAGATACCGAGATACCAAGGTGTATGAATTGTACTGGGTATTAAATCTGTCTTTATAGTATAGAGGATATCTTCCAAACAAACATTAACAAACCAGTTTAGTTATCTACTGTCATTGTGTATATTTAACAAAACATTAATTGAAATTGTTCTATTATCTAGTTTACAATATTTCATTTAACAAAAAATAAAGATACCCCCCTTGTCTGTCAGATCAAGGTCGGGACGTTTGAAAAATTGCGTAATTATTTCACTTACCACCCTAAATAACTGTGAGATTATTGTAAAACGTCCAATCGTCATAAAATTAATGTTCCCTTTCCATTCACACTTTGAAATTCCATTCTTTATTATACAACTGTCACCAAGTTACAGTCCACATGTGTTCCTGTTATTTACTCCTATCTTCTACTTTCACTTTTGGTATATAGTCATTCCATAAATAATTCGGCATCGATGGGGATGGAGAACTCGTACCTTGGAAAAACTCTACTTCTCTTGATTTATATTTACTATTTAATTTTACGTTAAAAATAAAATGCACTTCCATTTGATTATCACGGTGCATTGCTTTAGAGAGCTTTAGTTACACGGAATTTATAACGTGTATACTATAAAAAAATAGTTTATTTCCAATTTTGGTCCCAGAGAGCATACTGTAGCCATTGCTTATTTTTGGTACAGTGTCCTATACCCTTTCAATAGAGTATTTTTTGTCGGAAAATTGCTCTTTTGGGGGAAATAGTAAACAAATATGACTAAATGCAAGTTAGCAATAACAAAAATTATAATACAGTTATCTTGCTTTCCATTGCATATTACACATATAATCATTAAATTAATGTTTTCATCATTATAAACCACACTTAACAGAACACTCAGATATTTCAAATAACATATTTAAGGAGGTCTCGCTCAGCAAAGTTACAAATTCAGCAGCTTATCTTTTATAACACAATACGACATAATTATTTTGGGAATTTTTTAATTAGATTTTGAAAAAAACAGTCAATTTTTAATATTGGGAATGGGTCCTTTCACAAGACCCGGCCGCATGCAGGGGATATTATGCCCTGATAGCCGTAAACATAAAAAATGCTTTAGTTACGCGTATTACCAGAAGTGCTTTTAGCAAACGTCAAATTAAATCAACAGGAATGGGGTATTAACCATTTCAGCACTGAAAATCTATTTTACTTGCTGGATGAAGGGTGAATATGTTCCTTTTATCGATTTCAACTGTATTTCTTGGGACAGACTATAGAATTACATCTATTACATAATCGGTGTTCTCTAGGGTTGCTTGTAAATCTTAATTCCTACTTCAATTTGCAACCTGTGACAGGAAATTCTTAATTTACTTCGAAATTTCCTGCAACCAGATTTTTTTTTACTATTGATAAATAATTTTCATTACCCCAATTTTGTTTTGAGTTTAGATATCTATGTGCTTATTTAGTATTTACCATATATAGATCATTTGTTGACTTGTTTACCAATTTTTAACATAATAATCAAATATTGTTTTATGACAGACTGACTTAAATTTATTTTTTCCATAAAAAATTACTTCATCTTTAATATTCAGAATTGTTCTTAATTTTTGTGTGAGGGTGGGGTTGGTAAGGAGTAAGCTACAGTCTGTCCCAAGTCATTGCTTCCATCACTTTTTGATGATTTTTTAATAAAAATACACTTACCTGTGAAAGAATTACAGTTGAAATTGATGGAATGGAAAATATCCAAGATAATCAAACAAATTATCCCTTTACACTCATAAAAGTTTACAGGTACGAAAACAAATATCTTACGGAGATTTATAATGGGAAATGTTTACATCTTTTCTCCATTCGGAAGTACTCGGGACACCTCGCACAATTTTCAATGTTATCATCCGGGCTTATTTATGGCTGATGCAATGCAAAACCCTCGTAGACTTTCTATTTTGGGGTGTGTATTGAAACCTGTAGCGGGAGAGGGGCATTATCCTGTTATTAGCATCGCGATGCTGATAATTTTTGACGTTATTTTACGTAACGTCAGAAGCGTTAAAATTATCAATGAATACTCTTTATACCTTTTTTAAATATCAAGATGATGCATCTGTGTAGAATATTACAAAACATAATATCACTTATGTGCATTCCAGTACTTCATCGCAAATACACTAAATATTCATACTTTGGCGAGAACGTTTCGTCTCTCTATATATACTCCTGTTATTGACATCGCGATGCTAATAACAGGAGTATATAGAGAGAGCGAGAATAATTCGTCCCTCTTTCTATTCACTCTTAAATGGCTGGAAATTATTGGCATCGCGATGCCAATAACAGGAGTATATATAGAGAGACGATATTAAGAAATCATTATAAAAACTCCGCGAAGGGAAGTATTCCCGGGAAAGAGGGTTTCTTGGGGGGGTCCATCAGACAAAAACTGGGGCTTGGTTTTTTTTTTTGGGGGGGGGGGGGTGTCACTATTACAGTGTTCAGTTCATCCAAAATGGCTGGAAATTATTAGCATCGCGATGCCAATAACAGGAGTATATATAGAGAGCGAGAATGATATCTATTCACTCTTAAATGGCTGGAAATTATTAGCATCACGATGCCAATAACAGGAGTATATATAGAGAGACGATATTAAGAAATCATTATAAAAACTCCGCGAGGGGAAGTATTCCCGGGAAAGAGGATTTCTTTGGGGGGTCCATCAGAAAAAAACTGGGGCTTGGTTTTTTTTGGGGGGGGATGTCACTAGTACAGTGTTCAGTTCATCCGAAATAAAGCTGGAAATTATTAGCATCGCGATGCTAATAACAGGAGTATATATAGAGAGCGAGAATGATATCTATTCACTCTTAAATGGCTGGAAATTATTAGCATCGCGATGCCGATAACAGGAGTATATATAGAGAGACGATGTTAAGAAATCATTATAAAAACTCCGCGAAGGGAAGTATTCCCGGGAAAGACGGTTTCTTTGGGGGGTCCATCAGAAAAAAACCTGGGGCTTGGGTTTTTTGGGGGGGATTTCACTATTACAGAGTGGTCAGTTCATCTGAAATACGGCTGGAAATTATTAGCATCGCGATGCTAATAACAGGAGTATATATAGAGAGAGCGAGAATGATTCGTCCGTCTATATATTCACTCTGAAATGGCTGGAAATTATTAGCATCGCGATGCCAATAACAGGAGTATATATAGAGAGAGCGAGAATAATCGTCTGTCTAGTAATTGTCCCTGTGTAATGACAATGCATTTAAAGTCCGTGCATTTAAACCTCGTCCAAAATTCACGCATTCTTCTACGGAATAAAGAGCAAGAATGTAAATTATTTACTCACAAACCCATCATTATCAATATAAATTATGAAATTTCTTGACATATTATTCAACGGAATAAATGGTATACATTACATACAAGAAACAACTTCGCATTTGACCTTTATTCCGTAACAAAGTTGATTTTAATTATAAAACCCCAAAGCCATTTTCCTTCACGATATAAGCATTATAGATTGAAATGGACTCGATATCTGACCTTTATTCCGTAATGAAATACTTTTGAAATACAACTTTGGTGCCTGATTCTTCATCGTAATATGACATGAATTATAGTCTGTCCCAAGATATTTTGGATTCACGTTTGGCTTAATTGTTTGATATTTATAAATACCTCAGGATCCAAACGATGTTCATTCAAAAGTATGAAAAATTTCCAAGATTTCTCAGTCAAAACGCCCCTGTTAGCTTATCAAGTTTCAATACAATGCTAAAAAATGTGATGTCTACGGAGATTTTGCATTGCAGCAAGCCCGGATGATAACGTTGAAATATTGCGCGATGTATTCCGAGTGTATTCCGAATGGAGAAAAGATGTAAACATTCCCCATTATAAATCTCCGTAAGGAATCTGTTTTCGTTCCTGTGAATTTTTCCGAGTGAAAGATGATAATGTGTCAATGAAATTATCTTGGAAAATATCCCTTTCAACTATTTCAATTGCACTTCTTTCACAGGTAAGTGTATTTTTATTAAAAATCGTCCAAACGTGAATCCAAAATATCTTGGGACAGAGTATAACATATATCTTAATATATTTTACCTTTACTCCGTAGTAGATCATTACAAAACAAAATGTTACTGTTACACTTTAAATACCGTTATGTACAACACAGAGAAACACACAAATATATACATTTTAATAGATTCAACAAATAATAACGTGAACTTTATACTTTCCCTCTTATAAGATAAGTATTATAAAAGTATTACAATTGGGCCTACAATTGACGTTAATAACGTCAACAACGTCAAAAATTATCAGCATCGCGATGCTAATAACAGGATAATGCCGGGAGAGGGGGCGTTTCAAAACAGATACTCTGGACATTTTTCATATTAGTGGATGAACGTAGATTAAGCACAAAGGTATTTATTATTATCGAAATATCAAGCGAAAAGTGGTGGAAGCAAAAACTCGGGACAGAGTTATAGGATACAGTAAGTCGGGATTGTAATTGACATCGTAATGTGATTGCAATAATTTTTATTCAACATGATAAGACTGTCCTTAAACTGATTTAAATTTTTTAAAAATGTATGTCGTCGATGAACAGTTGTGTACAACATAAAGACACAATTTTTCTTGGTGGCTCAATATATTTTTCACAACTCTTTCAATGAATGAAACATGTATAAAATTAGTTACACGACATTATCTTTTAATGAGATTTGCTTTTAAAAATTCAGCGGATTTGATAGGCGTTGTAAATCTTTACATAAACAAACAAAGATGAACGATTATACTACTTACGTGAAGGACTCTGTCTACAAGGTCAAAACGAGTAGCTACACGTAAAAATATCACGTCATGTGTGCATTGTACGCATAATTTGATGACGTCATATTTAAGAATAAACGTTATTTATAGCGAGCGCAGCGAGGCGGCGCAAAGCGCCGCTCGCGTAGCGAGCTCCATATAGACAACGTGTACTCGTGAATGGAGCGCATCATGGAAAATATGCAAGCAGAGCAGTTGCTGTTTGTCTTCGCCTATAATATTTACAAAAATTAGCGTTTTAATTTCATACCTGCATTGTATTCTTTTTGTATAACGTTAACGTTAGCAACACTAAATTATAGCAGTGGCTTCAGTGCTCATTCAATTTGGCAATTGAGTATGTTACTAAAATCCAAATGATTCTGTAACTAGGCTAATAGTACACAGTAGCAAATGGTAGATCTAAATGCTGCACGTGCAAAGTAAAGGACAAGAATTTCTGTTGCCGGTGTAACGTCGAAAAGTGACCCCAGTAGAATATTGACCGGGGCACGGTCATGTTTTGTTAATTAAAGTACACTGAATAAAAAATGTTTCCATTACATTACATCTTGGTAACGGAAGAAAAAGACGTACCTATAGATAATGACTGAATTGTAAATTATCATTTCAATAAGAGAAATTTGTAAAAAGTGTTATAAACATGAAAGACAAGTAAAATCCTATTATTTCTGCATTGTGTTGCATCGCTTATGAGTAAAAATTTAACGGTATAAAATATGATCATTCTTACTTCATCAGATAATTTGACACCCCTGAAACAATAACGGTTAAAACCTGAAACTTGGTCCTAGTAGATATTTTGATTTACCAATCGACTGTCAATTTGATCTGTTTAATAGTGTTATTAGCCCAATCTTATTTTATGGTTGTGAAGTGTGGGGCTACGAAAACACAGATATTTTAGAGAAAGTTCATTTAAAATTTTTGAAATTTGTACTGCATATTAAGTCCAGTACCCCAAATTGTATGGTTTATGGGGAAAACTGGGCGAAACTTACGCCTATATTGTATCGCTATTTTTATAAATGTTTTTCTGAGGGTTCGTTTATGCATCCATGGTTGAAATATATTCGAGATATTCTTAACTCATGTGGTCTTTCCTTTGTCTGGATTAATAAAAGTTTTCCTAGTACCAAATGGCTAAAATCTATTGTTAAAGAGACACTCGTAAATCAGTTTTAACAAGATTGGTACAGGAGTGTAGAAAACTCACCCAAATGTTTTAATTACAGAATCTTTAAGAAAAGCTTTGGGCAGGTTCATTATGTAATAAAAACACTTTGGGTGACGAATACCACTATGTTATGGAATGCCAGGCATTTTTTTTATTCCGCAACAAATTAATTGAAGAAAAATATTCAACAAATGTTAATATTTATAAATTTGGGAACCTTATAAATACCATGACATTAATGACATTGATTCATTTAAAAAATTGTCCATATTTGTTAAACAAATATTAAATCGATTTATTTAACTCTGTACTCTTCCTAACTTGACCCTGCATTTGTACATTTGTAAATATTTGTGGTTTTTTTTTTGGTACCTCATGTACCATTGATATGGTTTGAGAGAAATAAACATTCATTCATTCAACTGAATATGCCGCGGTACTTACATGAATAATCGACATTTGAATCTAGCAATTAATACAGGCTTAATCTGTCCTATTTTTAAACTTTCCTTTGATTTAATATATAAATGTAAGTGTCCCAGGCACTTACTTGTATACTCATTTTTAACAGTTTCTAAAAGTAGAAAAAAAACCAGGGGTTATTTTATTAATATTCTCGAAAAAGTGATCTCTTAACTGGATGTTAATGAAGTATATCATCTATTGAGATATGTTTGTTGATAAGTAAAAAATGAAGTTATCATCAACGTGTTGCATACTGCATACAGAAAGTCGGGAAGGTGAGGCCTTTACAGTATTGCAATGTATTTGACGCTCCGTTACAGGTCAGACTAATTCTAAAATTTATTTGAGACAAAATGCATTTGTTAGGTAAAAAGCATTCGGTCTAATATATGTATAATGTTTTATAGTTTATAAACAATATTTTATTATGTAAAATATTACAAAGTAAATAGTATAATGTAATGTCATTTGTGAATCATTGCAATATTGTATCCTCCAATAACTTGATTCAGCGATGCGTTTATTTATTAGATTTATTTTATTATTTGATCAGAGTAAAGTTTCTTGCATGTGTTGTTTGTATATTTAGGACACAATTTTTCTCCTATGGGGGAACTTTGATATCAGAATTTGAACAAAGCAAACCATTTTGCGACCTTTCTTTCGTGTTGGTTAGATTATACAAATTGGTCTCTGCAGATTTTTTTTTCTCTTACAAGTATTTGATATAGGTATTGTTCGATCCCGAGAGCAGTTGAGTTAAGTACATTGAAAAAAAAAAAAAACACGGTAATACAATGGCAGTATTACATTCTTAAATTACTTTGTAATCTAAACGCAGACTTGATCAAAATCTATTAGAATCAATAACTCATATCTGTAGTCATAAAAATGCTCAATAGAACTATCACTAGAAGACTCCTAAAACCATTTAGTGTGGTTATTCATGTGTATTGAACTTAAAATCAACAAAATCATCAAATATGTAAAAAGAAAAAAAAACTAGATACGATCTCGTTACGAGTAACGAGTAGGTCTTCCGTTCAATTTTTTAAACGATTCGATTAAAATATCAATGAAATTTCAGAATTCTCCCTCAACCACCTCCTTTTAGATAATGTATACGATTGTCAATATCCTTTAAAATGCTTAACAAAGAGTTTTGCTTTTTAACATACAGCACATTAAAGATTTAAAATTTTAGTCCCCTAAAATCTCTAATTACGTCA
The DNA here is from genome assembly GCF_025612915.1 of Magallana angulata. Taxonomy (NCBI): domain Eukaryota; kingdom Metazoa; phylum Mollusca; class Bivalvia; order Ostreida; family Ostreidae; genus Magallana; species Magallana angulata. The sequence continues at coordinate 993,043 of NC_069113.1, read as the reverse complement.
TCAATGGGTTTGGAAATGAGTTTTACAAACAGATATTGCTGCTATCAACAACTTTGCTTCTATAATGCATAACAAAATCTTGATCATTTTTAAGGTATGAGTAATAGAGTTTAGGAGTCTATTGGCCCCTAATTTAAGGGTCCATGCAGCCCCTTTTTCTTGATTTTATACAAAAGGTCTCATGAATACTAACATTTTTTGTTCTTACATCCATCTAAAATTGTTGATCACTTTTGAGATACAAATGATTGAATATTTTAGGGGCCAGCCCTCTAGATCCTTAATGGGGACAGAAATTCGTGTTTTGATAAGTGGAATCAATTTAAATCATTTTTTCAAACATTTTCTCTTCTATGATGTCTAAAAAAATATGTATACTTCTCTAGTTATTTTTCGTCAAAGTTTGAGTACTTTGGCCCCTAAAAATCCCTAATTACGTACTAAGTGGGCGTGCCAATAATTTTTTCTAATAGATATTGGTACGATCAACAACTTTGCTTCTATAATGCATTACAAAATCTTAATCGTTTTTAAGTTACTTGTAATAGAGTTTACGAAGGCCTTGCCCCTAAAAAAAGGGGCCAGCCCCTTTTTCTTGATTTGTGTGAAAAGGTCTTAAGAATACAAATATTTTTTGTTCTTACACCCATGTGAAATTGTTGATCATTTTTGAGATACAAATGATTGAATATTTTAGGGGCCAGCCCTCTAGATCCTTAATGGGGACAGAAATTCGTCTTTTGATAAGTGGAATCAATTTAAACATTTTCTCTTCTATGATGTCTAACAAAATATGTATACTTCTCTAGTTATTTTTCGTCAAAGTTTAAGTACTTTGGCCCCTAAAAATCCCTAATTACGTAATAAATGGGCGTGGCAATGATTTTTTCAAATAGATATTGGTACGATCAACAACTTTGCTTCTATAATGCATTACAAAATCTTTATTGTTTTTAAGTTATTCGTAATAGAGTTTATGACTGTCTTGGCCCCTAATTTAAGGGGCCAGCTCCCATTTCTTGATTTTGTTGAAAAGAACTTTTGATTATCTACCACTTTTGTTATATATGTTTTAACAAAATATCAACTCATAAAAAGATACAGATCAAAACGTATGAAAAATTTGATTCGAAATTCGTACCCAATTTTCGAGCCTCTGCGAGCTCATAGAAATGGCGCCACTGGCGCCAAAAAACTACATTGTGCACAACTTCAACCTATAGTCTACCTATCCTGAAAATTTCATATTCCTATCTCTGATAGTCTCTGAGTTTATGTCTGCACAAAATTAGTCGTAAAAACTCACAAAATCGGCCGTAAATCGGAACCGGAAGTGCCGATTTCAAAATTTAAAAAAACTTCTAGAATTATGACCACTGGCAATCATCTGAGAAAAAATGGTTGAAATCGGCCGAATAGTTTTCGAGAAATCGCGTGCACAAAATTCGTGGAAAAAAATAATAATAACTAGACACGATCTCGTTGCGAGCAACGAGGAGGTCTTCCGTTCGATTTTTAGAATGAAATAAGACATCATCGACTTTGATTTTCGACAACTAAACATGCTATGGAAAAAGGAGTGAAGTACTAATGCTTTATTGTATCGCTTTTTATAAGTTCTCTTGCTTTTTTAAATACTTGCATTTCTTTCAATTAAGATAGAAACGACCAAACTTGTTTACTTCTGGTTCCTAAAAACCCTAATTGGGTAACGCAAGAGAAAATCATTATATTGTTAGGATATATAAACGTATTATACCTAATCTAGCTTTAATAACCTTTCACAAAACATCTCTCAGTAAAGGGCTACAAATTAAAGACTGTAGAGCACTTTCGTCCCCTAATTTGAGGGGCCAGCCCCTTTTTCTTGATATCAAATAAAAGGTCATTTAATTCTGAACACATTTTGTTCTACAAGTGTTTAAAAATTCGTTACCGTTCTAGAGATATATGAGAAAGTAGGTTTTAGGGGCCGGTCCCTTATCTCCTTTTAGGGGCCGTTTAATGAAATTTTGACGGTTGCATATTGTTAAGAACATAATTTTGAACAACTTTTCTTCTGTACTGCAATACAAAATATATTTCCTTTCTGAGATATGGATGATCAAAATTTTGGACTTTTGGCCCCTAAAACCCCTTAATTACGTAACATATAACAAAATATTTACACTGCTTGGATACATAACTGTGAGATAAACATATTTGCTTCTATAACATTACACAAAATATCTCTCAGTAAAGGGCTACATATTAAAGACTGTAGAGCACTTTCGTCCCCTAATTTGAGGGGCCAGCCCCTTTTTCTTGATATCAAATAAAAGGTCATTTAATTCTGAACACATTTTGTTCTACAAGTGTTTAAAAATTCGTTACCGTTCTAGAGATATATGAGAAAGTAGGTTTTAGGGGCCGGTCCCTTATCTCCTTTTAGGAGCCGTTTAACGAAATTTTGACGGTTGCATATTGTTAAGAACATCATTTTGAGCAACTTTTCTTCTGTACTGCAATACAAAATATTTTTCCTTTCTGAGATATGGATGATCAAAATTTTGGACTTTTGGCCCCTAAAACCCCTTAATTACGTAACATATAACAAAATATTTACACTGCTTGGATACATAACTGTTAGATAAACATATTTGCTTCTATAACATTTCACAAAATATTTCTCAGTAAAGGGCTAGATATTAAAGACTTTAGAGCACTTTCGTCCCCTAATTTGAGGGGCCAGTCCCTTTTTCTTGATATCAAATAAAAGGTCTTGTAAATATAAATCTTTTTTACATTACATCTTTTAACAAAATATTTTTCAGAAAAGAGATAAACACAGAAAACCTAGAAAAATTACGACATTTTTTTAAACTCAATTTTCAGTTCCAGGCGAGCTTCGACGCCTTTTTAAACAAACAAATTTGATCGACATCATACACATCTACAATCTTTTGTCTACAATCCCTGAAAATTTGAATTCAATATCTTTTATAGTTTAGGAGAAGTTCCATGGACAAACTAAGCCTCCAAAAATCGCTATTACGTTAAAATATCGGAAACGGAAATGACGTCATCAATATAAAAAATTTCCAATAAGGTTCAGATCAATATCTATCAGATCTGAAAGTTTCACGAAAATCGGCTGAGCCATTTCCGAGAACTCGCGCGGACAAAATTTGTAAGAAAAAAAAAGAAAAATAATAATAGGGAAAAAGAAACAAAGCAAAAACAATAAGGTCTTCCGTTGGAAACGGAAGACCTTAACAAGAGCAAAGCTCGTTGCAAAGCAACGAGTGGGTTTTCCGCTAATGTCGAAAGCAACGCTAGAAGTACGTCTAAGAAGCAGAGTTCTTAATCTAGTAACAAAGAAACCTAAGTACAAAAACATAAAAAAAAATCGAATGATTCTTGGTACAACTTAACATGATCCGAATGTTTTTAAGTACGACTTAACCAAAACCCTTAACCATTTCAAGAACGACTTAACAAAAAAACCAATGTGTTTAAGTACGACTTAACAAATTTGACTTCATTTTAGGTACAAGTTTACTTTACCTTGAACTAACATCTTTTTTCTTAACCCAGAATGCAAAATTAAAATTTATGTAAAAAATCAATTTTGTTTAAAACATAATTCTGAGCAACTTTTCCTCTTCACTGCTTTTCAAAAGGTTGACCTTTCGTACTGTGTGCTCGTTGCGTCATTAATTGTCAGAAACTTATCGATGTTAAGTTTACTTTACTGTACTTCTGTGAATATTTTCTATGTAAAATTACTATGAACCAGACAACATTGAAATGGTGAACATTTCAAAGGGCCCCGCTTATGTTATTTCAGAGAATTCTGCTTTGACCTTGACCTATAACTTGAAATTTTTCCAGCTGGCATAGAACTTTTAATTCAATTTCATTCCCCCTAACATACATGCATTTTTGTTCAATCTTACCAAGATTAAACATATTTGGAAAATAATCTACTATTTAAAACTAATTTTAAAAAGATCTGCTATGACCTTCACATTGACAGACTTGGTTCAAGGTCACTGCACGCCATTAACCAATAAACTCTGTAAAGGTAAAATATTAGCCAATTAGGGGCTAAAAGGAGAGTATATCTATGCTCTTAAAATATGGATTTTTGTGTGATCTGATATGACCTTGACTCTTCATCTACAAATATCATTCGAGGTCATTGCATATATTTTGAACAAAGGCATCATGTGGGTAAAGTATGAGGCTGAATGGAGCAAAGGGAGAGAAGATATACTCCGGACAAGGATTTTTAAAAATATAATTCTGATATGACCTTCACAGTTTCTTTTCACTGAAAATAGGTTCAAGGTCACTACACACCCTTTCACCCTTTACTCAAAAGCTCTGCTTATGTGAAGTCTGAGCCAAATAGGGGTTAGTAGAAATTATATATGCTCTCAAAAAAGGATTTTTGCATGATCCGATATGATCTTCACCCGTTACCTAGAAATTTCATGCAAGGTCACTGCACATCGTTTAACCATAGAGACACTCTGTGAGTATTAGCCAGATTGGACCAAAGGGAAAAAAGATATGCCCCAGACAAGGATTTTATATATATAATTCTGCTATGACCTTAACCTTATACCTAAAAACATGGTTCAAGGTCACTGCACATCCTTCAACCAAAGGAACCCTGTGGATGAGGTATGAGCCAGATTGGGCCAAGGGGAGAGAAGCTATGCTCCTGTCAAGCCATCTCGGATGGACAGACCGACAAATTGATCACTAGAAGGCGCCCGCATAAACATGCCTTTTTATCTAAAATAGTATCCATGCTATCTGCCCATGGTGAATAGTCATCAAAACCATTCATTAGCAGAATTTGATTTCCCTCCTTTTTAAGGTGGTATGGGACATCTGTCGATATTAATGTGGATTAAAGTACTATATAATTGAAAACTTTTCACCGGTTTAGAATTTTCAAATTTTACAATATTTAACCAAAAAATAGCTTTTAAAAATATTTGAAAAGGTAAAAATTGTAAAAACCCCAGCGGGATTCGAACTCATGACTTATAGGTTCCTAGTAAACCCTCTAACCCACTGTGCTAAGGAGTTAGGTGACCATTTTTGAGAAGAAACTACATGTACTTATATAATTACACTTTATTTTATTGTTTATTTCGATAAACAATACGTCACAACATGGAAGTGTCCCATATCACCTTAAACTCGGAACACCTCTGACCTAATAAGATCGCCGCATTAAATACAAAGTTTGATTTAACTCTAATTTGTTTATCATCAAGAAATTCTGCATCGCTGACAAATAAAGTTTTCTTCTGTATAATGAAATACCAATTAACTGACTATTCGGACAATAGCAAGTTTATTGTCCCATTCAACAGCTACTATTTCCCTTGGCTTTGCCTCATTAAATATTTGCTGTCTTGGGGGACAATAAACTTGCTATTGTCCTCATACCCAGTAAATACTAAATAGGCATATAATATCCTATCCACCTACATTTCATGTTATATAACCTCCCGTTTGTAACCTTCAATTTCACTGTAAAGTCAACATATCTGCCATAGCCGCAAGTTTCACAATTTATTTCTGCTTCTCATGTACTTAATATTAGGGGCCTTAATATTGCTTACCAATTCCAACAAGAGACATCCCTCTAACTATTGGTAATCATTAAAATTCATTTCATGAATCTACGCAACAATGATAAACCTTCAAGTACAGTCACTCTCAATTTTACAAAAATATTGACGGTACTTTATCCGAAACTGTTCCTTGTATCTTTAACTTAGTACACTAACATTTTTATGAAAAGACGGTTTGTCTTAGAATAAGAAAGCTAATGCAATTCTGAGATAAAGAATACCACATATTGCCAATTCCATTGAGGTTTAATAAAAATATGGCCATTTAAGTGAACCCACTATTTCCAATTTCCTTTAGTAAACACAGATTTACAGGGTTCTCCATAGTTAAACATCTTTATCTGACCTTTTAGAGGTCAACTTTTGTTCAACCACCTTTAAAAAGAAACCTTATTCAATACAACATATGCCTACATGATATAATCATGATAAAAGCTTCACATCACTTAGAAATACCCTTACATGTATACCCCCCACCCCCCAATCTTTTGATTTTCATAAAAAGTCATGGTTTAAAATGTTTTACCTAATTTTATGAAACATGCGGCAATTTCCTTGAGTCATTTCTCACACATATTTGAAAACAATCATCAATGATTCTAAAATGTGATCTTTATTTGTGTATGGTATGATTTGTACCATTTTAATTAACAAATAGACAGCTGTCCTGCTTGTGATTTCTTGTTTTCATGAAAAAAGTAAGCTAACAATCATATTTAGTGAATATCTAATCTATTCTGATTTCTAGTCTTCTTCTAACCATGCTAAAACAGTAAGTTACAACCTACAAGTTAGACATCTGCCTTAAATTAGAATTAAATTCAAACACACCCAGGTAGCTGGAGACAGAGTTGATTTCAATGAAAAATGTTCAAATTTGACATGTTTTTCTACTTTTTTATGCATATATACCTTAGAAAGGTAGAAATAGGTTGTTTCTTGTTCATTTCAAAAGTAATTATCATAGCAGATGTTATTTCAAAGTCAAATGTACATTTACATATCCTACATGAAATCTTAATGCAGACAATTAAATAGAGGGGGGGGGGGGGTTCAATTATGTAAACACATCTAAATATCTTTATGAAATAAAAAATAAAGGAAACATAATTGTATACTTTTATTGAAAAACAAATTTTCACAGCAATTATGAATTTCTTTAAACAGCCTTAATTTTGTTTTCATAATTTCTTATCAAACACAAACCACAACATGGCATGATGCTTTCTTCAAGTTCCATTATTGTTCATGCATTATCGGATTTAATTTGAATTACCAGTAAATAGTCTGTAGAACACAAGGAATATGCATGTGGATAGAGGTGACAGGTTAATCTCAGGAGCTGACCCACAAGAATCAACAGGTACCGTTAAAAGCCATGTGGTAACAAGAGTCTGTTTTGAGCTGAAATAAATAAAAAAAATAATTAGCTGTGTTTACATACATGTACTAGTAATAGCTGTGTTTACATTAACATATGCATAGTATTTCTGTAAAAAATACACTGACCATGCAGTGTAATAAGTATGACATATCCCAATACATGACATAACATTTAGGCAGTACAAGATCAAAAATTTGCATATCAAGTCATAATAAAACTGGTAAAATTTTCATAGGTATAAACACTTATCAAATTGAGAAAGAGAGAGAGTTTGAGAGAGAGAGAGTTTATTACCATACTTGTAGTGCAACAGTCAATATTTCAATTCGTAAATTACAAACGAATATTACCCACCGAACAGCGTCAAAGTACATGTACTGGTATTAGCTTCTGGTATACCATTTTTTATCAATTCTACTGTGTATTTTTTGTTTGCAAATAAATTTAGCGAGGGTTTTTGTTTATTTTCTTATAAATTACATGTTTTAAAAACAATACTACGTGTAATAAGCATAAAACATGTATGAGTAAACTTAATGAAGAATTTTTAATAGATTATTTTTCAAAGAATGTGGTACATTACATGTATGTCAATCTTTATAAAACTAGCGTATATTTCGTGCGCCATAAATTGCAAGTTTTTTGTAAATATCATTTACTTGCATGATAGGTATATATGGTCTAACCAAAATTTTCTTCATAAAGCTACAGCTGTATGTACCACATATATGTTTTGTCACAAGTATACATTTTAAAAAAAAATACCCAAATTCCAACAGTTTAAACAAACTCAACTCATTCTCTGATAAGTTCATTGTGTTTTGTGCGTGCATATCTTATTTGTCTGCTGCAACAGCAGCCAATCAGCGGTAAGCTGAATCCACAAAAAGAAAGTTTGTGTTTTAGGAGCGGGTAAATTGTTTATGCGACACTGTCAAGAAAACCACACCAAATAATAACAAGAAACATAAATATTCACTTAAATGTATTCTGTTGTAAAGTAAAGGTTTTTAACACTTA